>NC_134854.1:142662723-142962723 GCF_049852395.1 Peromyscus maniculatus bairdii | reverse complement strand
ATTGTCCTTTGGCTTTTGTTAACTTTTATCATTTCTATTTTAAGTACTCTTAAATATTTGTATTTTTCTAAAAAATTTTTTTTCTTCCCATAATCAAATTCTCTAGGTGTTCCCCTTAGGCATATAGTCTTACTGTGTAGCCCAGGCTAGCCTGAAACTTCATCTTCGGTCTAGCACTCCACCAGGCTCAAAGGAGATCCTCTGTCTTAGCCTTCACAATGTTGGGATCTCAGAGGCAAAGTTTTAAGTTTATTAAAGGAAACTACACACTTAGAACTTGAGTGTGGACTTGAAGACATTCTAGATGATTCAGACCACTGATGTCTCTTTGTGATATTGCTTCCTGTAAGTTCAGAGCAACTTAACTACTCCCACCTAAACTAAATTCTATTTATTTGTAACTGTATGTTTTGCCTCAGAAGAAAGCAAAAGTATAGTTAAGAAACAGATCACAAATGACCCTGCTATAACCAGCGAAAAGTTAGGAGATAACAGGCTGTAGAATAAAGTAAACATAAAGGAGCTATAGGAAAGTAAACATTTATAAACTGCTAACCATTGCAGGTGAACTAAAGATGCATGTTTTACGTGTTTGGAGCTTATAAAGGAATTAGAAAAATGACCTGTGCTTCATGGAATTGCATAGATTTGGGATAATATGATTCCCCCCCAACCCCCCACCAAAGACAGTGTTTCTCTGTGAAGCCCTGACTGTCCTGGAACTTACACTGTAGATCAGGCTGCCTTGAACTCAGAGATGTGCCTGCCTCTGCCTCCCAAGTGCAGGGAATAAAGGTGTGAGCCATCATGCCCAGCTACTATGATGTTTTATGATGCTACTCCAACCAACAGATTCCTTCACTCCTACCTCTAACCCTATTAATCCAATCAAAACATTTATGCTAGTCCATAGTAAAAAATGCTACCAATTTAGAAATATTTGCTACCTTAAAAAAAAAAATCATTCTATGGTTTTTAAATTTTTCACTGTACCCACTGGCTTCCAGTTTCTAAAAACTAAATTTATTATTTCCTTTTAAGTAAGGAAGGCATGAGTCAGGCATGGTGGTGTATGCCTTTAATCCCAGGACTTGGGAAATAGAGGTGAGCAGATCTCTGCGAGTTTGAGGACAGCCTAGTCTATAAAGTGAATTCTGAGACAGCTAAGGCTATTACACAAAGAAACCTTGTCTTGGAAAATCAAAAAACCAAAAAGTTTATATATATATATATAAAGTTTTATATATATATATATATATATATATATATATATATATATAAAAAAATAAAGAAAAAGCAGTATTTTCTCTTGTGTGATTTTGACAAGAAGTATCTTCCTGTTCTATCTCTTCCACTATTTCAAAAAAGATACCATTTTTCTTGAGTTAGTCACTGATGTACAGATTCTACTGCAGCCTTCTATTTATGGAACAATCTACCCTGATAATACAATAAGGAAAACTGTATCCTTCACTTAACAATTCCTTTATGAACAATCAATCTGAATTCCACTGCCATATGAAAAGCCCCACAGGATCACAAGCAAAAAAAAAGTTCAGAATGTCAACTGAAACCACAGACAATTCTGAGAGAGGCGACAACCTATGCAGTAACCTAAAAGTTCCTAAGCGTGGAATCTGGCTAACTGCATTCTACATTCTAATAGTCACACCTACCTTCATTCACTGTTCAGGGAAAAGGGTTTCATCATTCAGTAAATTAAAAAAAATAGTAATTAACTAATTCCTCCAAAATGCAAGTCGCATTAATTTGAGAGGTGCAAGCAAGAGGATCTCTTGAAGCCTTACAGGTAGCATAGCAAGACCCTGGATCTTAAAAACAAACAAAAAACCTACACCACCTATGAGCTGATAAATTAACCAGTAAAAATCTAGTAATACAGTACAAATAGGTTACTGTGTTCAGATATAAGAGAAACAGGGCCAGAAAGATCTCTTGTAGGAAGAGCACTTGCTGCCAAGCCTGACAATCAATATGAGTTGATGTCTTGGGTGGATTCCACACGGTGGAGAGAGAACTGACTACTGTCCTCTGACTACCATGTGAACACCCCCCTCCGGCCCGCCCCCACAGACACACACGTTAAGTAATATATTGAGGTTGAGTGTTTAACAGCTCAGTGCTAAGAATGCTTGCCTAGTATCTTTACGGATTTAAGGACCTGGGTTTTATTCCAGTATAATCTAGAGAGAAAAGAAATGGAACGTGAAAAGAGGGAAACAGTATATCATCGTATGTAAAATGATTATTCTTTTTTTATTTTTTTGTGAGACAGGGTCTCACTATGTAGCTCTGGCTGTCCTCGTATTCAGAGATCCGCCTGACTCTGCTGTCTGAGTTCTGGGATTAAACCATACACCACCATGCTCAACTATGATTGTTTATTCTAATGCTGAAAATAAAAAAAGCTACTCAAATATTAACCTAAAAGAATTTCTTCTTTTAAACATGTTTCACTGTTAACACAAAGACAGATACAGGAGCAGACTTCAGGGAGAAAAGGCTTCTCTGGATTTTGAAACATTTCTGAAATACCTCTATACTGTTTTAAAATTAATTTTAGCTCAAACTTCATAAATGATGGAAGAAACAGCCTTTCAGAACCCTTCACAGTACTCTGGTGTTATCTTTCTTTACTCTTTGTAAGTTGTTTTGAAACCGAAGTTAGGAACATTCAAGTAACCACTGAATTTTTCTATTTTTAGAAAAAATAACAGCCATTACTGATAGGAGAAATGATGAAGGGACATTCAGCTAAAAACCAATGAACTCTGAGGTTTTTCTTATTTGCATGATATTTTCCTGAAAAAGTGTTTTTCTTTTCTGAAGCTATATATTATATGTTAGACACTTAACTACAAATTTAAAAAGTTGGAAATTCTTAGTAAAACTAGTGCCAGAAATAAACTGCAAAATAGCAATTGCAGATGAAATATTTATAATCTGAAATAATCTGTATAGAATTAACAGAGAAATATAACATTAAATTTATTTCACTTAAGCTAATGATGGGGAAAAATACATTATGCTCATCTTTAACTGTTTGATATAGACATTTTCCCTGAATATGTAGCTAAATCTATGTTTTATGAAAATGTACCCACACAAATACCAACTATTGTAGGAACAAATTTCATGGTTCATTTAAAAGTAATGACTACCTCTTTACACTTATATAGCACTTCCTGTTATGAAATGTCTTCACAGACAATGTTCTCTCTTTTTCATAAGTTAATTTTATATTTAATTATATAGTGAATGGGGTGGTAGTACCTGTAGTGTTTGCATGCTGAAGGAAGAGGACAGGATAATCAGTGAACTGACATATTGTTAGCACTGAAATTACTGAAAATTAGCTAAAGAAGAAGAGAGAAGAAAGATCTAACAGCAATGAGCTACTAATATTTTCATAGCCAAAGAAGAAAAGCTAACCTTCCATCAGCCTGTTTAGTAAATAAACAAAAAATTATTCAGGAGTTGGAAACCTGATTAGAGAACCTCAGTCTGGAACAGTCAAAGAGTCAGGGTTAGCTTTTAAAAGGTTTTGGGGTTCTACCACTAGTAAGTTCTGTACGTTTGGTCACATCATATATGCAAATGTGAGGAGCCAGAACAAGAGACCTCTCAGGCCCTTTCAGGCTCTAAAATTGTGTTAAGTACTTAAATTCAGAAGGCTGAAGGGGCACCCCCTTCAAGAAACAGTGGTTTTATTTATCTTTCCTTTTGTTTTGTTTTGTTTTTTGTTTTTCTCTGTGTAGCTTTGTGCCTTTCCTGGATCTCGCTCTGTAGCCCAGGCTGGCCTCAAACTCACAAAGATCTGCCTGGCTCTGCCTCCTGAGTGCTGGGATTAAAGGCGTGCGCCACCACCACCCGGTCCCTATCTTTCGTTTTTAAGCTGAGGAATATTTCACATTCTAAACAATGAACGGTCTGAGAATACACTCAAAATCATAAACTGTGCGTGTGGTGTCAGGAGGTCAACAGCAGCTATCTTCCTCTACTGCTCCACCTCACTTTTGACACAGGATCTCTCACTGAACCCGGAGCTCAGCAAGCAGCTCAAGAGTGTCCAGCAAGTTTGGGGGCTCCACCTGTCTCCACATCTGCCCTCCCTTTCCCCCCATTTTGCCTCAGTGCTGTTGTCACAGACATGGCTGTGACGCCCAGCTTTTATATAGGTTCTTGTCCTCAGAGCCTTAGATATAAGCACTTCACAGCTGAGCTTTCTCCCTAGCCCTTTAAAATTATCATTGTTGGTTTTAAGATTTATTGTTGAGACAAGATCTCACTAGGTAGCCCAACTTGGTTTCTAACTTGAAACCTTCCTTTTCTCTGCCACCCAGATGCTGAATTACAAATGTGTACCGCCACAATGGCTCCTTATTAGTACTCTTGACAGGAAGAATAAAAGATGTTTCCAATCACGTAAAGAATTGAGATCCTCCCCCCCAATTAAGTCTGTCCATTTCTCCCAGAAATTAACATAACTATAACCTAAAAAATAGCCAACACAGAATTACTGTACTTAAAACTTAGAGTTAAGAAAGTTACTACATGTACATGAAATAAAAATAACAGTCCACATACGAGAGTCAGAGGACAACTTGAGGAAGCTAGTTCATGTAGTCCTTGGAATGAACTCAGATTGTCAAGCTTGGTAACAAGCACCTTTAACCACTGAGCCATCTACTAGCCTAGGCTGAAAAATTCTAAGAATACCATTAAGAGTATGAATTATTTGCTTAAAAAAATCATATTCTATTTAAGAGAGTATCCTTCATCTAGAGTGTGAGTAACCTAAGCATGGGTTTTTTTCAGGTTATTGTGGCTAATAGACCAGCCATCTAGTTCTGAATCACACCAAGGGAGGTTGGAAGAGTGGTTTGAAGTCTGACCTGCACACTGTGTATGAAATACACTGCTTGCCAAGAGTGTCAAGGGACTTTTCTATCCTTCGGTGTATCTCTAATAAATGACTTAAAAGAAAGCATTTCCTCCACTAGGCACACTTAAGTAGCTTCACTATTTAAAATGGTTTATAAAAACTGTAGAAAAAATGATGCTAGAAGTCCAAATCCTAGAAATCACAAATAGTTATCATTTTACACACACATCTCCACAAGCATCATTAGCTCTGGCTCTTTCACACCCGTCGATGAGCCCTTGCACCTCACCTTGTCCTTACACGGCCTTTGGCAGTTCTGAGCTGCGCACACAGCATTCTCATCATCAGACTCCTCTGCTCCTGACCAGTCATACTTTGAGGGGATATCCAGCACTTTTTTCTCTCTTTTCCTCTCCGTACTCTCTTTCACAAGCTCAACTTTGGCTGCAGCAGCCTTTTCTTTCTTTTTCTTTCTCTCTTCTTCTTTCGCTAGCTTCTTGGCCAATTTGTTCAGCTCTTTTGATTTGTCCACATTTAATTTTAATTTCTTCTTTTTAGGTTTATCTATTTTCTTTAGCTCCTTGGTCTTCTGTTTTCCTTCTCCAAAAAACTGTTCTACCTTCTCCAGCTTCCGCTTCCGTTTCTTCTCTGAAGAATCCTTTCCTTTCATTTTCAGTGGTTTCTCTTCCATGCTATCATCCTTCAAAAATATAAAATTAACCAGAATTTTAATGCAAAACTTCAAAGAAATAGTGCCATTCTATTCTGTAAGGCACTTAGAACAAAGTAGACACAAAAAGTAGAATAGGAGGTGAAGGAGAGGAAACAGACTTATTGTTTAATGGTACAGATTTCCTGTTTGGGATGATTACAGAGTTGTGGGAAGCTGGGCATTGGCGGTACACATCTGTAATTTCAACACTTGGAAGGCAGTGGCAAGGGGATGCTGAAGAACAGCCTGGTCTATGTAATGAGTGTGTCTCAACTTCCCAGGTCCCAAAATATAATATGAATGTACATAATACAAGTGGTCTACTCAAAAAAAAAAAAAAAAAAAAAGGTAAGATGATAGCTCTTGTGATGTACCCACTGCACCAAAGATTTTTTTTTCATATTTATTTATTTATTATGTATACAGTGTTCTGCCTACATTTATGCTTGCAGGTCAGAAGAGGGCATCAGATCTCATTATGGATGGCTGTGAGCCGCCATGTGGTTGCTGGGAATTGAACTCAGGACCTCTGAAAGAGCAGACGGTGCTCTTAGCCACTGAGCCATCTCTCAGCAGGTAGATCATTCATAAAGCCCTGAATTTGATCCCCAGCATACCATAACACCAGATGTGTGTGTAGGGGGTGTGTGCCTATAACCCCAGCACATGGGAGGTAGAGGTAGGAAGATCAGAAGGTTAAGGTCATCCTTTGCTTCTCAGAAAGTTTGGACTGCCAAAGTTCCTGTCTCAAAGAAAAAAAGAAAATAAATAAGAACCTGATTAAGCCAAGTACGGTTGTGCACACTTTTAACTGCCCAGCACTCCAGAGGCAGAAGTAGGTGGATCTCTTTGAGATCAAAGACAGTCGAGGCTACATAGTGAGACCCCTTTGAGAGAGAACATTCAATGAAGAAAAAATAATAAAAAATAATACCAACCCTATATTCAGGAATGGATTGCTCATGCCTATAATCCTAGCATGATCAAAGAAGATGTAACACCATTATGAAATACAAACTGCTAATGTAAATGTAGTACATGACTGTGAACTCTCCTTTCCAACTCATGTAGTTCTGTTAACCATCCCTTTACCTTTTTCCCTGTACACAGGCACACACCTTGGCATGTGTATACATATATATGTAAGTTCCAATGTGTGTGGAAGCCTGAAGTCGGTATCTGTGTCTTCCTCAATCACTCTCCACCTTATACAAACCAAGGTATGCTTTCTTGCTGAACATGGAGCTCACCGTTTTGGCTAGTGTGACTAGCTAGTTTGCTCCAAAGATTCCCTGCCTGTCTCTCATACACTGGGATTATTTAATGGCCAAGATCACCTAGGTTTTTTGTTTGTTTGTTTTTTAATATAGGTACTAGAGCTCCAAACTTTGGTCCTCATATTGGCACAGCAATCACTTTACCTACTGAGCCATCTCCCCAGCCCCACCTTCTAAAAATTACCACATATATCCAGTTCTAAGACAACTGTTCTAAAACTGTTTGATTTTTTTAAAGAGACATTTAAAATCATATGTATGTATGTATGTGTTTCTGTGTGGATATATGCTTATAAGCTGAGAGGTTTTTGAAATAGAGAAGAGGGCCTTCAGATCCCCTGGAGCTGGAGTTACAAGTGGTTGTGAGCCATCCAACATGGGTGCTTGGATATTCCCTTAAACACTGAGTCATCTCTCTAGCCCCTAAACTGCTTGATTTTTGTTTGTTTGTTGTAGCCCAGGCTGGCTTCAAAGTAGCCAAGGATGACTTTTATTGCCTGATCTTCCTGCCTCCACTTCCTCTGTTTTATAAGTCTGCCATGATACTTGGCTAAACTGTTTTTTAATTCTTGCTTTTTTTCAAGCAGAAATAAAAGCACTATTATATAAAATTTCAATAAAGAAAACAAAGGAGGCCAGATGGCGGCGCATGCCTTTAATCCCAGCACTCAGGAGGCAGAGCCAGGCAGATCTCTGTGAGTTCAAGGCCAGCCTGGTCTACAGAGCGAGATCCAGGACAGGTACCAAAAACTATACAGAGAAACCCTGTGGGGGTAGGGTGGGGGTTGGGGGGGAGACATAGAGACAGACTGCAGACAGACAGACAGACACAGACAGACAGACACACACACACACACACACACACGAACAAATATTTTTGCTTTAATAAGAGAACAGGACTGCCAAATTACTACACACTCAGCCATCCCTTTGACAGTATATGTGATACTACTAAGGAACATGGACATGTTAAATATATTTAAAAAAATCACTATTGAAGTCAGTATGAAGCCCATACCTCCATGATATGTAAGAATCTGTCCTCTGAGGGTGGATGTGTGGCCTGCAGAATCCGCCAAATGTGTTGTGTCTCATCCAGAGACACTTCTAGGAGGTCTCCAACCATCATGAGTTCTTCCAACTGGGCTTTTGCTCCAGGAGACAGCTCCAACACTGGAGGCTCCAGACTTCGGGGGACCAAAGGGCTCTTCCGAGGCTGCTTCCTTGGTGTGCTTGAACCTTTCCCCAAAGCATCAGGAAACAAAGAAGTGGAAATGGTACACAGATGTTTTCACAGTAAATGTTTAGGAAAGGAATTTACCTCTCCCTCTATAGTAAATTTAGATAACTGAATTCATTATATCACTATCAAAAAAGGGTTTTCTGCATGTTTTTGCTTGGGGGGGGGACAACCCCCTCCCAAAGAAAGTTATTATGTTGCCTAGAGTGGTTTCAAAAGGTCCCCTCATTTCAAGCTCCCAAGTAGCTAGAATATAAGCATGTACTATCAGACTTTAAAATAAAAATGAAATAAAAAAAATGAATATAGGATGTTGGGGACATGGCTCAGTGCGCAAAGTATTGCTACACAAGCATAAGAACCCGAGTTTGGATCCCCAGCACCCCCCCCCCCCTCCAGGAAGCTGGGTATGGCAGTTGGCAACTCTAACTGTAACCTAGGGCTGTGATATGGAGACAGCTAAAAATCCCCGGGGCAGCGCATCTAGTCCATCAGTGGCCTTCAGGTTCAAATAGAGATCCTGTCACAAAAACCAGGACTGAAACTGATAGTGGAAAACACCCGACATCAACCCTATGCCTTCGAGCACATATACACTTCCCACCCCTCACGAAGCTAAAATTCTAAGGGCCACCCTCAATAGCTGATTTACAGTGTAAAACTGGTTCTTACAGGGCGGTGGTGGTGCACACCTTTAACCCCAGCACTAGGAACTAAAGGCAGAGGCAGGCAGATCTCTGGGAATTAGAGGTCATTATCCAGAGCAGTGAAATAAAGTATTACTTATTTTCTCTGGGTAGAAGAAAAATGAACATCATTGAGAAAACATTCACCAAAAGAAAGAACTTTCTAACAATTAAGAATAGCAAAACGACGTTTGACTTAAAAATATTGTTGCTCTTGCAATAGATACAGGTTCAATTCCCAGCACCCACATGGTTAGCTTACAACTACCCATAACTCTAGCTCCAAGGATCTAATGTCTTCTTTTGACTTCTTTAGGCACTAGGCATAGACACAGTGCACATACATACAAGCAGGTAAAACACTCACACACATTTTAAAAAGAAAAAAAAAATTAAGACAAAATAAAACAAAACAACAAACCCCATAATACTGAAGCCCGACCAGGTACAGTGGCACACATTTGTAATCCCAGCACTCAGAAAGCTGATACAAGAGGACTGCTGTAGGTCTGAAGCCAACAGAGGATTAAACCAGCTAAAGTTAGAGTAAGACTCTATCTCTAAACACCCCCCCCCAAAAAAAAACTCCACAAAAGAAAATACCCAAGGCCAGCATGAATTTTTTTTTTTTTTTTTTTTAAAGATTCAGTTGGTACTGCTCAAGCAGAGGGTAAGTGAAGGTCTGCCAGAGATTATACAAATGTGACTACGAGACCTATACCATTTTCCTAGTTAGGACTCTGTAATTTTATTACCTTTTCAGGCTATCATCTGATGACAGAAAATGAAAACCCGATTTGGACTTTCTCCAACCACAATAATGTTTTCAAGTTCTTTTGGTAAGTGACAATCAGGTATGTATTCAAGAGGGATTAACAACCTGAATTAATAATGTCTTTCTATCTGTTTCAACTTACTTTCTACACATATATAATTTTTTAAAAAATCTTATTTATTTATATTTTATGTATGAGTGCTCTGCATATATGCCTGAGGCAAGAAGAGGGCATCAGATCCTATTACAGATGGTTGTCAGCCACCATGTGGGTGCTAGGAATTGAACTCAGGTCCTCTGGAAGAGCAGCCAGTGCTCTTAACCACTGAGCCATCTCTCCAGACCCGTTTTTTGTTTTTCTCTCAGTGCTGAGGACCAAACCTAGGCCCTGCACTTGTTGGGCAAACACTCTACCAGATTTGCTTACTTTGTATTTACCGTGTGAGCACAGCACGGCATGTGGGGTTAGATGACCGTGTCTTTGTTGACAGAGTCCTTGTTGAGGGGCTTGTTTTCCTGCTGTGCTGCTTACTGCAGACTAGCTGGCCTGGAATTCCTAGCCAATCTCCTGCACCAGCACTGGATTACAGAGGAAAGCCACTGCAGCTAGCATGTTTATGAGGGTTCTAGAAATCAGACCTAGGTTGTCAGATTTGCATGGCTGGTGCTGAACCATTTCCCAAGCTCACTTCCGTTTTTATAAAGACATGGTCTCATGTAGTCCAGGCTGGCCTTAAACTTGCTATCTAGTTAGGAAAGAACTTGACCTCCTGGGCTCTCCTGTCTAAGAGCTTGGATGACAAGCATGTGCCAACACGCTCCAATCCTACACCTTTCCAAGAGTAATTATTACCTTGAGAACAACTCTTAGAAGCAGAAGAATATGCATGTTCTGCACAGAACGAAGGTGCTGTCCACATGTGAGTAACCACTTCCTCAGATTTGATGGGAATTTCTTCATCACAAAAGAGATTGGGTTCCAGACTACTGGAGGACTTCACACTGGCTGTATCCTAAAGAACAAAGAGAAGTTATCAGAATTATAACCCCTTAATCTGCAAAAAGCTATAAATGAATGCTTTCAGGTTAAAAACTTCTGACATGGGGCTAGAGGGATGTTCAGCAGTTAAGAGCACTGGCTGCTCTTCCAGAAGTCCTGGGATCAATTCCCAGCACCTACATGGCAGCTCACAACTGTCTGTAACTCCAGTTCCAGGGGATCTGACACCTTCACACCAATGTACATAAAGTAAATTTGAATTTAAATTATTTAGAAAATTTTCACGTTAAGACCTAAAAACAAGCCGGGTGGTGGTGGTGGCGGCGGCGGCGGCGGCGGCGGCGGCGGCCGTGGCGCTCGCCTTTAATCCCAGCACCCAGGAGGCAGAGGCAGGTGGATCTCTGTGAGTTCGAGGCCAGCCTGGTCTACAAAGCAAGATCCAGGAAAGGCGCAAAGCTACACAGAGAAACCCTGTCTCAACCCCCGCCCCCCCACAAAAAAAAGACAAGACACTAAAAACATGACATCAAAATTAACTATGATTGGGGGTTGGAGAGATGGCTCAGAGGTTAAGAGCACTGACTGTTTTTCCAGAGGTCCTGAGTTCAATTCCCAGCAGCCACATGATGGTTTACAACCATCTGTAATGAGATCTGGTGCCCTCTTCCTCCCTGCAGGAATGCAGGCAGAACATTGTATGCATAATAAATAAATAAAATTAAAAAAAAAAAAAAATTAACTATGATTAAAAAAAAGCAAAAAAAAAATATTAACTATATTACATAATACAGAAAGTAACAACTGAGCATGCACAAGCGCGCACACACACACACACACACACACACACACACACACACACACACACAGCTTAAGTGACTTGAGCCCAAAAGAGAAAATTACACTAAAAATATCTACAAAGATACCATTAAATAATCTACCTCCCAAATCTATTTATTACCATAAAAACATCCTTACTGGAGCTGGAGAGATGGCTCAGCAGTTAAGACCACAGCTGCTATTCCAGAGGACCCTGGTTCAATTCCCAACTCCCACATGGCGGCTCACAGCTGTCTATGACTCCAGTTCCAGGGGACCCAACACCAACAGCAAAAACATCCTTACTAACAAGAATCCTATTTTTTTTTTTAATTTTTAATTATGTGTACATGTATGTGACTGTACATTTGATTATAGGTACCCACTGAGGTCAGAATTATTGGCTCCTCTTGGAGCTCGAATTACAGGCAGTTGTGAGCTATCCAATGTTGGTGCTAGGAAACAAACCCAGGTCCTCTGCAAAAGTAGTATGTGCTCTTAACCACTGGAACCATCTCCTCAGCCTCAAGTTAGTAACTGATGATCTTTTAACAGAAATATAAAATGGACTTAAGAGGAAGAAGGAAAGTTCAAATGTGACATTTTAAGACACAAGCAATTTAATCCCTTCTAAAGGTTTTCAAACCCACGTACTCTTACCAACTGCCCTTAAGTAATACAATAAAGAAGTTGAATGGCAATATACAATTTCTACAATTCTGACAGTTCTAGTTCATCTTATTTTTCATTATCACTTAACTTTAATTAATTTTATTTCCTGTAGTAGTAGTAGTTGTCTTTAGTTGTTAGTAAGTGTATTTCTATGTTTGATTTGTCTAATCACAGAGTGTCTTCTTTCTAAGTAGTACTGGGCATTGAGCTATCAAGAAAGTACTGCTCACTAAGAAAACCCCAAATAAAATCAAGAGGTAGGTGGATCTATCTCTATTGAGTTCAAGGCTAGCCTAGTCTAGATATTGAGTTCCAGGCCCGCTAGGACTACATAGTAAAAACCTTGTCTCAACAAAAGAAAAAGAAAAAGGAAAAAAGGGAAGGGAAAGAAATGGAATACAATAAGGTAGGGCCGCAAATAGCTCATCAGGTAAGGGTACTTGCTGCAAAGCATGATAACTTAAGTCCGATCCCCAAGACCCATGTGGTGGAAGGCAAGAACCGACTGACTTCCACAAGCTGTCCTATGACCTCCACACACGTGTCATGGTGTGAATGAATATCTGCAAACAAATGTGATTTTAAGAAATTTAAAATAAAGTTGATGCTTCCTTGAGAAACCATACCCAAGATCAATTTCTGGCATCCCCATACATGCACACCCATCCACATACACATATACATAACTGTATGCTCACACATACTCACACACCTACATTTATACACATAAGACTCAACCACAGAATTTTTAGATTTGAGAGATGGTTAAGTGGCTAAAAGCACTTGCAACTCCTGCAGAAGACTGGGGTTTGATTCTCAGGCAAAGTACTCACACACATAAAAAATGAAATAAAATAAACTTTTAGATATGGTAAATTTTTTAAGCAAGCATTGGGACACAAAATCAACAGAAAAATTAGTAGCTTCAGGTGGGAGATGGGTCACAGTCATTAAAATGCTTGCTGCTCAAACATAAGAATGCTGAGTCTGATCCCTAGAATCTATGCAGAAAAATAAAGCCAGATACGGCAGCACATCTGTACTCTAAGAACGGGGAGGTGGAGACAGAAAGTCCTAAGGCTTCCTGGCCCACGGCTGTGGAGATGGCTCTGTGGGTGAAAGTGCTGCACAAGTGCGATGACCAGAATCTGGACCCCCAGGACTGAGGAAACAACTGACTGGGCAAGGCAACTATCAGTGTTTAAGATGGAGACAGAAGATCTCGAGGGCAAGATAACCAGCTGAATCTGAGAGCTCCGGATTCAACAAGAGATCCTGCACCAACAAATGAAGTGGAAGTTGGCTGAGAAAGACACACCCAACATCAATTTCAGACCTCTACATAAAAATGTTCATGCAAAACCCATTGGCCAGGCGGTGGTGGCGCACACCTTTAGTTCCAGCATTTGGGAGGCAGAGGCAGGCAGATCTCTGTGAGTATGAGGCCAGCCTGGGCTACAAAGCTAGTTCTAGGACAGCCAGGACTATCCAAAGACTTCCTGTCTCAAAAAAAAAAAAAAATCTCAAAAAACCAAAACAAAAGATAGTCAGTACAGACAGAATCCTAATTCTCTGAAGAATGTCATTATATCAGAGTACCAAGCTCCCAGGTTATAGGCACAGATTCTAACAGAGCAACCAAGTCACACATGAAACTACTGCCTACTTCTAGGTCTCTCTGCAGATTCAGATGTTATTACTAGGCAAACCCCAAAGGGTTTACATCTAACACACAGTGCTAATGAAAGGCCAACCGGATCTAACACAGGTGCTGAAGTCAGTTGTAGTATCACTAACAAAACAATCTGTACCCCTGCAAATGCTAACCAGGGGCAAAGTATGACATTGTATCTATCTCTCTGTAAGGAAGGCAATTATTAAGAGAACAGAAGAATAGAATAGGTAGGTCCCCACCAGGGAATTACTAAAGCTTGGTGCAGAAATTCCCAAGCAGAAAAACTTTGCCTCCATCAAAAAACAAGCACTTGAGTGCTTCAAACTAATACCACAGAGTTGCAGCCCTGTAGCCTTATAGTCCAAGGCTAGGTCCAGAACCCAATACTCTTGAATCAGAACCATTAACTAAGTGAATAGCAGAGACTGCTAACTACAAATGACCTGCACAGTTCAAACTAACCTTCCATGACCAACACTGGCTAATCTTGACTGCTTTTACTCTAATATGGTGGGAATTACATGCTAGAAACAGAACACAAAGTACTCACTCTAACTGAACAAGAGCATCTTCAAAGTGGGAGATCATTCCTGTACCCTGTTGTCTTATGCTACAGAAAGTTTCTTTTGTTACGACCTAACCGTTTGCCCCTTGCAATGTACTATTTTCTTTTTATTCATGTGTATGTGCTTGTGTAAATGTATATGCAACACGTGTGAATGAGCCTACAGAGACCAGCAGAGAGTACTGGATTCCTGGAATTAAGAGCTACAGACATTATGAGCTTCCATGTGGGTGCTGGAAACTGAATCCACGTCTTCTGTAACAGCAGTTAAGCACTTTTAGCCCCACCCACCCACTCACCCCCCAGCTATCATTTCTCCAACTGCATAGTTTTTTATTACATAAGAGGTGAATTCATTCAGTGCATCAATCCCTTCCTCACCAAAAGCGTCTAGCACATTGTGCAGAAAAAGAAGAAACCAGAGCAAAAGACTCTTAGTACATTTAGGATGGGATAGTTAGTTTTTGACTGACTAAACAGGGTTTCACCAGAACTCACTATGTGGACTAGGTCTACCTCTGCCTCCCAACTGCTGGGATTAAAGGTGTGCTAAATGCCTGGCAAGCCTAGGATTTTTTTTTTATTTTTATTCTTTTAAATCTGAGACAGGATTTCTGTGTAGCTAGTGTAGGCTGTCCTGGAACACTAGACCAGGGATCTACCTTTCTCTGCCTCCAAGAGCTGGGATTAAAGGTATGGGCCACCATACCTATGGCTTGGGATTCTTAAAATATACTGTACAGATCTTCTTTGGCAGTAATGAGGCAAGAACCAAGTGTCTCACACAACAGTCTACCAAAAAATTCCACCTTTAGCCTCCAGACTTGAACAACTCAAAGAAAATCTAAAAATGTTTTATCGCCAGGCGGTGGTGGCGCACACCTTTAATCCCAGCACTCGGAGGCTGAAGCAGGCAGATCTCTGTGAGTTCGAGGCCAGCCTGGGCTAGAGTGAGTTCTAGGACAGACTCCAAAGTTACACAAGAGAAACCCTGTCTCGAAAAAAAACAAAAACAAACAAACAAAAAAATCTTCACCACAAATGTAAGATTTTTTTTAAAGTTTCAGTTTTGCTTTCTTTTTCCTTTAAGTTTTAAAAAACTGCCATCATCACAGACGGAAGACTAATTTCTCTTCCACCCTCAGTCCTCAGATATCAGTGGTCAGCCGTTTTAAAAACAGAACTCACCCGATATGCATCCCTTGCCTGCCCCATAATTACCTTCATGTCATAGCCATATGTCTCCCGAATATCTTCATCAGAATCTGTTTCTTCATCGTCGTAGTCCATTGTTTGGCGGGGGGAAGATGACACACTGTTCGCCACCCGGTTAAAAGCAGACTGCTGGAAACTAGGTAAGTGTCCCTAAACAACAAAGATGAACAGACAAACAGACTAAACAAACATAGGTAATTAATAAATGCTTTAACATCAACAAAATGTAACTAACTTACTTAAAAAGAAGCTAGCAGAAAATACATGATGCTACAGTCTACCTGAATATTTTCAGATAGTATTTCACTGAAATGACTTGAATTTTTACCAAAAGGAAGAAAAGCAAAGCTGTGTATGCAGAAGGAAGGCGATGCTACGGATCATTTAACAGTTGGCAATTATAGCTGCTTTTCTATTTAAGTCAACAAGTTAAAATACATTTAATTTACTAGTCACAAATTGACAATTACTACCATGTGAAACACAAGAAGGCAAATTAGAAGCTGACCTGTAAGTCTGGATTGGCAGCTGCTTTTTGGAGTTCTGCACTGATAATCTTTTCAGTTTTTTCTCGAGCTGCTTGTTCCACCATACGTTGGCTTAACACAGAGAGTTTGGCCAGGGCAGAGGACAGTTCATCTGTGGCTAAGGCTTGCCGTGCTCTATCTTGCCAACTCATGGCACGTTCTGTCAAACACTGAAGTGCTTCTCCTTCAGGTAACCGTACAGGCAACTTCTGAAGGGACACCAGGAGTGACAGAATGGTCTCGAGCCTGGGCCTTCGAGATCTCATGCAAAGAGGGCAAAGGAATTTTACATCTTTAGCCTGCCAGCTGGATCCCTTTTTCTGGGAACTCGATTTTGGAAGGGGAACACAACTATTATGGAACCAGTCTTTGCAGAGCTCACACTGCAGCATAAACCCACTGGCTGTCTTGCGGCAAACACAAAATTTGACTTCTTCTATGCGGTCCACAATGGTCATCTTGGCTAGGTTGGCTGCCCTGAGGGAATGCATGGCCTCAATCTCCTTTTGCTCTCGTTCTTTGAAAACTGCCACCTACACACAACAAGCATTTAATTAAAAGGAGTCATTCTAAAATACCCACAAAATATCAAAGAATACCAGTGGCAATTTCCTGAAATGTGGGTTACCCTTCTTCTTTTTTTTTTTTTTGATTTT
This sequence comes from Peromyscus maniculatus bairdii, assembly GCF_049852395.1. NCBI lineage: Eukaryota > Metazoa > Chordata > Mammalia > Rodentia > Cricetidae > Peromyscus > Peromyscus maniculatus. The sequence continues at coordinate 142,946,001 of NC_134854.1, read as the reverse complement.
TTCAAGACAGGGTTTCTCTGCGTAGCTTTGGAGCCTTTCCTGGAACTCAACTCTGTAGCCCAGGCCGGCCTCGAACTCACAGAGATCCGCCTGCCTCTGCCTCCCAAGTGCTGGGATTAAAGGCGTGCGCCACCACCTCCCGGGCAGGTTACCCTTCTAGTTTTCACGTGAACATTTCTCATCTGTAAAATGAACAAACTGCTATGATATTTGATAATTTATATCAGAGTACTTCCTGTAGGGTACAGTATAAAGAGAGTATTTGAGATCAAGCACTCATACCAAGTTCCTGGCTCTTGGACTTACAGACTATTGATCTGCAGCACAACTTTTCTGGATCTCAGTCTTCTGAAAAGCGCACACATGCCACCAACCACAGTTTATTGTTTTAAGGATTAAATACAATACACCAAGGTACCTTAATCTGATACCCAGAACAACATTAACAGTAAGTAATGGTTTCCTGTTCCTCAAGGGCAAGTTTGATACAGATAAACATTCTTACTTTCCTCTGGGGACCTCTCTATTTCAAGGTCAAGACTAAGAAAATGATTTTTTTCAAAAAGAAATGAGCAGAGATTTCATGAAAAATACCCATGCCTTTCATTCAGCTTTCCTTAAAAAAAAAAAAAAAAAAAAAAAAAAGGCCTAATTTAAGAAAGGCCCTTAAAAGTGGCTTTTATCCATGTAGTTGATAATAATGTAAGGTGCCATTTCAAGATCATCACAACTTTTATGGCCCAGTGGTGGTGGGGCAGTACATTCCTTTAATCCCAACACTCAGGAGGCAGAGGCAGGGGGAGCTTCTGGTGGTCTACAAAAGAGAGTTCCAGGACAGCCAGGAATGCTACACAGAGAGACACTGCCTTGAAAAACAAACAAACAAAAAGAAAAAAAAAAAGGTGACTTGACTTATTCTTGCTACAAATAAATAAATATTAGAGGTGAAAAAAAAAAAGAGGAGGTCCTACAAAGAAATTCACTTTCTTACAGAAAACGCTTATTTAACAGGCAAAAAATTTAACTTTTGGTGACTACTGAGCAGGCAAGGGTATAGCTCAATAGAACATTCTAGCATTTAAGAGACCCACATTTAATCCCAAGAACCACAAAAAAAATATGAACAAAACTACTCAGTAAAGTATGGACTAATATGATGGAATATTTTATAAGTATTAATGTAGAGAAAAGGGGCTAGCTAAAGAAAACCACCCTGACCCTGGAGCCCAGAACTAGAGAAAGATGGCTCAGACCTGGGCAGAAAGAAACAAAGTTTGGCTCAGATCAGGGCCATTTTTGGCCCTGGCCAACTGACCTGTGAAACCAACCAATCACAGAGAAGGACAGTAGCACCCTGGCCCTGGAGCACAGCACCAGGGAAAGAAACACAGCCTGGGTTTGGGACCTGAGTCAGAAAAATGAACACTTTATCCCCAAACCCAGAACCAAGGAAACATGCCCTGACTCTGAAACCAGTACCAAAGAAACACTCTTGAGCCAGGCGGGCGGTGATGGCAGGGCACGCCTTTAATCCCAGCACTCGGGAGGCAGAGGCAGGCGGATCTCTTTGAGTTCGAGGCCAGCCTGGGCTACCAAGTGAGTTCCAGGAAAGGCGCAAAGCTACGCAGAGAAACCCTGTCTCGAAAAACAAAAACAAAAACAAAACAAAAAAATAAAGAAAAAGAAAAGAAACACTCTTGGTCCCTGGAATCAGAGTCAGTGAAAAAAATATATCCTGGCCTTAGAATTAATGTCACAAAGTCAAGAAAAGGCCAGCAAAGAAACACAGTTTGATTCTGAAATCAGAGCCATCTCTGCCCCTAGCCCAACTAAACTGACCAATCCTGGGCAGAAAAAAACCAATCACTGGTTGACTCTGCCCCCAAGACATCCTAGATAAACCACCGTGCTTGGTCAGTTGTTGGCTGTTCTCTCCACCCTGGTAGAGGCAGGCACTTGACTGAACTCCTCCTCAAATAAATCTCTTTCTCAAAAGAGTTTTGGGTGTGAAGACCTTCATTCACTGGTGCAGAGCAGAACCTTGCTGAGACATCCCATAGCGGACACAGCATGGAGAAGCTGAAAAAGTAACACTTTTCTCTGGAGACAGAGGAGATTGCTACATTTTTGCAGGGGTTTCCCCTTTTGCAGAGTGAAGCAAAAGAATCAACATCTTAGGCTGGAGAAGCAGAGCTCTGCTATGAAGCCACCTTAAGTGGGGGCTGAGCAAAGCTCAGCTGTAGCAGCTCTCCAGGAGAGGAGCAGGATTGCTATACCCTGCAGGGAGACCATCCCCCATCACACCAGGTATAGCCTGACTTCCAAACAGTCAGGATACCCTTCCCTGCTGAACTGTCCTAGCAGTTCCAGGCCTGATTCTCCCAAGCAGTCAGCATTAACTTCCCCTCCAGGACTGAGCTGACCTAAGTGGCTCAAGGTATCTGGGATACCTTGCCCTTCAGGGCTGCTGTCTCATTGCAGCTCCAGCCGTGGCCTGACCTCCCAAGGTGGTCAGGATACCTCTCCCTCAAAGTTGCAAAACTCACATTTTGGTGACTGGACCAAACCCATAGAGTTGCAACAAACTTACAATTAAATGAACAACAATAAGTAATAAATGTGGAGCTTGGGGATATAACTCAGTGAGACAGCATTTGACCAGCATATATGAGGTCCAAGGATTAATTCCCAATAGCAGCACCCCCCACCCTCCAACCCTGACCCCCCAAAAAAGAAGAAAAAAATAAACGAACCCTTTTGGGAAGAGAACAAAGAGTAAACTTTTTATACTATGATACACACATTAATAAACAACACAGGTAAATAGACAGCTAAAAACCCACTAACATCTTTCACAAAGCTTTGCATTCACAAAGCAAATTCAAGGTCCTTACCACCATGGCTGTATCTCTGGTCTCCTCCAGTCCTTCTTCTAAGTCACTCAAAGGCTCAAGGTCTAGGTCCTTCTCCTTTTCTTTTTCTATTATTTCTTTAGCTTTTTTTCTTCTGTTTTTACCACTCCCATATACACCAATGTCAGTTCGGGGACTCAGCACCTGCAAAATTTAAAAAAACATAACTCCAGTTTAAAAACAAACAAACAAACAAACAAACAAACAAGTCAAAATTCCTGAGAGTGAGAGTAACCATTAATGGACCACTCATCATGTTCAAGGTACCTTTTTATTATCTTTAATATTTTATAGGCAGGATCTTACTCTGTGTAGCACAGGCTGGCCTACAATTTGTGGTGATTTTCTTGCTTCAGCCACCAAACCAGGGATCCATGTATGTTATTTAAATTTTCATAACAACTGTACATTACTGGCATTATTTCCCAGGTTTTATTGATAAGAGAGACAAGGGACAATTTGAGGAAAAAGGTTGAAATTCTGCTGTGGGATAATGCTCTTGTACACTGTAAAGATCTGTCACTGAATTGGTTTAATAAAATGCTGACTGGCCAGTAGCCAGGCAAGAAGTATAGGTGGGGCGACCAGACTAGGAGAATGCGGGGAAGAGGAGGGCTGAGTCAGGAGTTGCCAGCCAGATGCAGAGGAAGCAAGATGAGAATACCAAACTGAGAAAAGGTATCAACCTACGTGGCTACACATCTAGATAAGATTTATGGGTTAATTTAAGTATAAGATCTAGACAGTAATAAGCCTGAGCTACCAGTGGAGCATTTATATGTAATATTAAGCCTCTGAGTCAATTATTTGGGAAGTGGCTGCTGGGTATTTGAGAACAGGCAGGCGGGAAAGAAACTGCCTACAAAATTCCAAAGTCTATCCTCTTTAACTACTGTGTTCAACTGCTCAAGATAAAAAGAATTAAATTTGTGCCTCTGAAGGATAAGATCTTTGAGTAGAGTCTAATAACAGAGGTTAAGGTATAAGATGGTTGCTTTTTCTGGATTCAGCACAGATTAATGAAGAAGAGCTTGCCTAAGACTCCAGGTTTCAATTCAACATCTAACACTACCTAATAGAAATTAATATAATGATGACTACATTAAATGAAAAGAAACTTTCCCCAACACAACTACAGGGAGCCATTTATCAGCTGCTGTGAGAGTGCAGAAGAACACACACAGGAGCTACTCTTCACCTGTAACAACGTATGGCTGGAATTCTTCTTAAGGAAGGTCCGCCCAGTCCGTTCTCTCCAGGCTCGTGCTGCTGCAACCTGTGATTCCACTTGAGGCAATGCATCAAGACGCACAGGGATAGGACGTCCTTTAGCAGATAGGCTCTCAAGCTGCTCCAAGTAAGCATAGTTGCTGCCACTCTGGAATGAAAAAAAGGAGGTTCACACACAATTTTAACTCTTTCATGGTGTTTGGGAAGATATTGTTAGGGGAATTTGGTTTAATTAAAAAAAAAAAATATACACACACACACACACACACATAAAAAAAACAAGGAATGGAACCTAGGCCTTGTATTAACTAGGCAGGCATTATACTACTAAGGGACATTTTCAGTCTTAGTGTTAACTTTTGTGCTAACCCAACTAGTTTTCTTTTCTACAGAAAGTTTATAAAAATTAATTTAAAAATTTATTTTAGAGACAATGTGTCAATTATGTTGCCCTGAATGGCCTAGAACTCACTTCATATTCAACAGAGATTCACTTGTCTCTGCCTTCCAAGGAAATTTTTTTTTTTTTTTTTTGAGACAGGGTTTCTCTGTGTAACAATCCTGGTTGTCCTGGACTCCCTTTGTAGACCAGGCTGGCCTCAAACTCACTGAGATCCACCTACCTCTCCCTTCCAAGTGCTGGGATTAAAGGTGTGGGCCCAGCGATGGAATTAATTAATTTTTTTTCAAGAGGAATTAATTTTTTTAACAAAGATTTTCTTTTAATAATTAATAAGGGGATCAATAAGATAAAAATACTTCAAAGGACAAGAACAGAAATGTATAAATGCAATTAGAAATAATGAATTTGCTACTAGATGCAAATAAGTCTTTTTTTAAAAGATTTATTTATTTTTATTTTATGTGTATGAGTGTCTTTCCTGAATGTTTATGTACCATGTACAGTGTCCACGGAGGTCAAAGGTGTTGGATCTCCTGGAACTGGAGTTACAGATCATTGTGAGCTGCCATGTGGGTGCTGGGAACTGAAGCCAGGGCCTCTGCAAAAGCAGTAAGTCCTCTTAACCCCTGAGCCATTGCTTAAGCCCTTGTAAACAATGTCACAGAGGACAATGGAAGAATCTTTTGTGTAGAATTGAAATCCATTTTACCAATTCAAGTCCAAATTTAACTTCTACTAAAAGCAGTATCTTAGATTGGCTAGCCAGCTACTGCTTATGTTATACAATGAAAGCTATGAACAACTACTTTCCTCTTAAATTCATGGTGTTTCAGTATTTCCATGTAATGAAAACAATACTGTTTTTAGAACCATTATACTATATTCTAGTAAAAGATAATTTGTCATGTAGCAACTGACATTAATTGCCTGAAAATTTACTTTGAAAGATATACTGACACATCTGGAAAAATAAAGACAAGAAATCTATTAATTTATGCTGGGAGTGGTAGTGCATGCCTATAATCCCAGCACTCAGAAGATAGAAAGTAGATTCAGAGTTCAAAGCCCACTTCATCTACACAGCAAATATGAAGCCAGCTTGCACTATATGAAATACTGTTTTAAAAAATAACCAAATAAATCTTTAAAACAGTAATACAGAGACTGGGACTGGAGAGATGGCTTAGTGGTTAAGAGTTTTCTGCTCATGTAGAAGACCCAGGTTCAGTTCCCAACACCCACATGTCAGCTCATATTAGTCTATAACTCTAATTCCTGGAAATTCAATACCCTAGCTTTTGTGAGCTTCTATGTATATATGGCACACATACAAACACTCAGGCACAAATACATACATATAAACAATGATTTTAAATAGTAATACACTCTGTTGTTATGAAATACTATAATGGCACAAATCACTAGGTACCAGGATAAAAAGTTAGCTAAACATACAGATAAAAATGCTCAGATATCGAAAGGGTCAACAAATAATAGATTCATTCTTACTCCCTCTCATGCCAAACTACTGTCCCTTGACGACAGATTATCTTTGGGGTAAACCTAGAAATCACACTGGGCGGTGGAGATGCACGCCTTTAGTCCCAGTACTTGGGAGTCAGCGGCAGGTGGATCTCTGTGAGTTCAAGGCCAGCCTGGTCTATAACGCAAGTTCCAGGACCGGCTCCAAAGCTACATAGAGAAATCCTGTCTCAACGGCCCCCCTCAAAAAAAAACCTAGAAATCACATAATCTGAAGGATTGTCCTACTAAAAGAATGTGTTCACTTACAGCCTACAAGTTAGCGCTCTACCAAAGGGAAGGACTGACAGACAGTCCTTAAAAATTATTAAGGCGGTAAGTCAGGAATGGCGGTAAGTCAGGAATAGCGGTAAGTCAGGAATAGTGGTACATGACTTTAACTCCACTACTGTGGTGGCAGAGGCAGGCAGATCTTTATGAGTTTGAGGCTAGCCTGGGTTACATAGTAAGTTCCAGGCTAGTTTCCAGGTCTCTTCTGAGTTTCAGGCCAGTCAGGGCTACACAATGAGACCCTGCTTCAAAGAACAAAAATGAATGAATGAATGAATGAATGAATGAATAAAATAAAAAATGTGAAATAATTTATATGCCATAAAATATAAATGCCTCTTTCTCTGAAAAGCTGAATACCTAACTCTATCACCTTTCCTAACCAAAACTAGTAACCTTTAAATATTTACTATTTATTCTGAACTATAAAACCAGAGGAAAGAACAGGTGAACTTTAAGTACTATTACTTTTTTTCACCCTTCTCTTCAAGAAAAGGTTTCTCTCTGTATAGCCCTGGCTGTCCTGGAACTCACTCTGTAGACCAGGCTGGCCTTGAACTCACAGAGATCTGCCTGCTTCTGCCTCCCAAGTGCTGGGATTAAAGGTGTACTACACTACTGCCCAGCTAGGTAGATTACTTTACTATGATTATTCTAAAGAAAAAAGGTTTACACAATTTATTTATGAGAATGTATTACCTGATAGGTTGGCTAATCTGAAAGTTTCTTTACCTGAATAGCTTCCACTTTAGCTGTCCATTCACGAGCCTTTTGTAAGGCTTCTTTTAAGGACAACACATTGGGTAGAAAGGCTGGAATGTTCTTGGCTTCATTCACAATATTTTCTAAATTTGCCATACTGTGCCGAGGTCTAAATGAATAAAATAGTAAGATACTAAGTAAAAGTCCAATTACTATAAGAATTAAAATAGCATTCTATAATATGTAAATAACTCACATTCATGAGCTTATTTAATTCTTACCACACTCCCATAAGCAAACAAAGCAGCCACCATCTTTATTTCTATTTTACAGACAAGAAAACTAAGGAGTTATTCCTCTTAAATAATATAGTTCATGACACACCTGATTTAGGATGAGTCTTGGCTCTAGGCTCCTTTTACTGCTTAGTCCTAGACTATGTCCACTCTACCTCTCTAAAATACCTGCAATGATCAGAGATGGGCTACCAATATAGGGAGCAATAGAACAGAAACCCATTCATGTTAACCATACACTTTCCTTCAACTATATTCATTAATATCTAATTATTCACTGATGAACAAAACAAAGACCTCGTAATCATTATCAAAATCCAAGAATTATATTGGAACTGGAAACTAGGAACAAATTACTTTAGACTCATAGACATGGGAAGTAGTAAATAGTTCTGTCTAGAGAATTGAAAGTACTTCTGACCAAGACCCTAAACAAGTACATTATCTAATGAAAGAGTGAGAAAAAAGTAGGGACAAATTTTGTTTTTAAGTTGGCAGTTTCAGCCAGAGATGGGAGACAGTGTGATGGGTGCAGAGAAAAGCTGGAGTGTGAGTTATGTATAAAATAGAAGAGGCTGGGCAGTAAACACATGAAGAATTCTGAGTCCCACAGGTCCAATCTGTAAGCAATGCGAAGCTTACAAAGACTGCAATTGTCGAATTGTCAGGAAACATCCCGGTACTACAGACTACTAATGAGCCGGAGTGGCTGTTTTTTGGCCTCATAAATCTTTTCAAACTTGGAAGGAGAATTTTGTTTTGAGTTTTGAGACAGGTTGTCATGTAGCTTAGGCTGGCCTTGAATTCTTTCTCCTTTGGCTTCTACTTCTCAAGTCCTGGGGTGAGCCACCACATCCAGACACAGAAAGAGGACTACATTAACTTGACAGATGAAAGAAAATTTCTCAGAAATGATATTTAACTGTTTGCATCCTTTCTAAAAATAAGTTAGTGAACAATGGTAGGGCCAAAGATAGAGTAGGTGGTAGAAGTCAATCACAGTTGCTACAGGAAGAGAAAACAAAGTAAATACACAAAGGTATGAAGAGAAAGCACAGTATGTTTGAGGAACATGGGGTTGGGGGTGGAGGGATGTGAACCACTGTCTTTGGAATATACAAGAATAATGACAAAAGATGAGACTAGATACAAATTAAGCAAAGCGTTAGATGACAAAAGGCCTTAGAAATCAGCTTAAGGAATTTGGGCTTCATATTGTGGGCAATGGAAACTAGTCTAGGGTCCTAAGCAGGGGAATAAAATAGTGACACTTATACTTAGGATAACAGCAGTGTCAGTGTAGAATGGATAAGAAAGGGTAAGGTTAGACCACAGACAGATGAGCTGTGACAGCAGCTTGAGAGAATGAAAGGAAACAATAATCCCACAAGCAGCCTGAGCAAAACTACTCTTTAAAACAGTGAATTTTAGGAGATGAAGACATGGCTCAGGGATTAAGAGCACTGGCTGCTCTTCCAGAGGACCTGGGTTCAAGTCCCAGCAACCACATAGTGGCTCACAACCATCTGTAATGAGATCTGGTGCCCTCTTCTGGCCTGCAGGGGCACATGCAGGCAGAACACTGTATACATAATAAATAAATCTTTAAAAAAAAAAAACAAAACACACACACACACACACACACACACACACACCAAAACAGTGAGTTTTAAAGGACTAAGAAAGATAATTGTGAACCTTTTAAAGTTCTACATCTTTTGAATGAAGATAGAACAAACTTGTGGGCTGGGGATATAGCTCAGCACTAGAAGGCTTGTCTAGTATACACAAGACACTACATTCAATCTCCAGCACTGCAAATATCAATTGATTTCATCAAACAATCCCTAGAAAACAAAAATGAGTAAGAGTCAAAGCCACTGAAGAAAAACCAACATGCTGAGTTTGAGGGTAAGATAGTAAGAGAGGTCAAGGCTAAACAAGTAACAGAGAACTTGCTGCAATATGTGAAAGTTGGTATAACTTATAGAAGAAAGAAACCAAGGAAGCAGGGATGGAAATGAGTTAATTTAGACATAGGGAGAGATCTGTGGGAAATCCAATGAGATTAGCTAAAAAGCACAAGGCATTTACTAAAGAAATTTATGTTAGAGACTAAAATTTTAAGAGTTAGGATGGTGTGGTGATGTATGTCTTTAATGCCAGCACTTGGGAGGAAAAGGCAGGTAGATCTTAGTTCAAGGCCAGCCTGGTCTACATATCAAGTTCCAGAACAGCCAGAGCTACACAGTGAGATCCCATCTTAAAATAGATAGATAGATAGATAGATAGATAAATGTTTAAGGAAAAAAAAGAGTAAAAGTTATACTATATAAATATATACAAAGATAATAAACAAAGCCAAGTAATTTCCAAGGAAAACATACAGAGTAAAAAGAAAAGGCCCTAACAACTCTGAGGAAGCTACTATTTAGGAGGCAAAGAGAAGAAAATGAAAAGACTTAGTAGTAGTCAATGCTAAGAGATCAAATGTACTAAGATATGGTTGAGAAAGTTCATTCCAACAGAGTCAGAAAATATTCCACTTCCCACTATTTCTACCAATGACACCACCACCTTTTATTTTCTTCAAGGCATTAAATGTCTGAAATTCAGCTATCCACTCTTCTCTCCTCACTAAAACATTAGCTCTATAGGAGTTGGGACCGTCTGGGTCTTGTTCACTACTGGCCTCATAGAACGTAGAAATAGTCTGTGACAGGTAGCAGGTACCCCACAAAGACTGCACTGGGTAGAATGAAGAGGACCAATCAGTTTCCTATTCCAAAGTCATTTCCCTTCCCCATTTAAAATGTTCCCACCTCCATGAACTGTCACAAATCAGAAGACATGTAGTTATTTGAATATTTAGGATATTAGAAGTTACAAGTAAATTTTAGTGTGTACTCTGCACAGCATTTACTTTTTTTTTTAAGTTTTTTTTTTTTAGTGTTTTATGTGTATAACATTTTTGCCTACATGTACTTTTTTTTTTTTTTTTTTTTTGAGACAAGGATCTCTGTTGAACTCACAGAGATCCGCCTGGCTCTGCCTCCTGAGTGCTGGGATTAAAGGTGTGCACCACCACCACCCAGCCTGCATATATCATTTACAAAGCAAAATATCCAGACTATATAGAGGCTCCTTTTAAATAAACAAAACTGTATGAAGTCACCTGTGTTTCCGATCAAATGCTTCCAAGGGAGTTTTGCCTATGCACATGTCTGTGTTTTGATCCTCTGGAACTGGAGTTACACACACTGCTCAGCCACCGTGTGGGAGCTAAGAATCAAATCAGGAATCCTCTGGCAAAGCAGCCAGTGCTCTTAACTGCTGAGCCAGCATTCTACTTCCTCAATGAGCATTTTGTGATTCTTATTTCCTAGCTGTATCAACAACGTGGACTTGAAACAATACTATTTCCTATCATTTGCAGTTACCTAACAAAATCCACTACACAACAGTCTGGATATATCTGAAACTCTACATGTAGCCCCACTTGATTTTCAGTCTACTTTTCAATTTATTTTTTAAATTATTTTATGTGTATGGGTGTTGTCTCCTGCATATGTGTCTATGCATGTGTGTGCCTGGAGTGAGGATATAGGATCCTGTAGAACTGAAGTTACGGACAGTTGTGTGCTGCCATGTGCTGGGACTTGAACCTGGGTCCTCTGGAGAAGCAACCAGTGCTCTTAAGTACTGAGACATCTCTCTACCCCCTGACTTAAGTTATTAAAGAGGTAAGTGTCACCAAAATGTTCTCACCTTGCCTGTAGGCAGACCTTAGCCTTCTCTTCCCATCGTTCAGAGACTGTGAGGAGCTCCTGCAGTTCAGCCATCGCTTTTTCTACAGCATGGTGAGGTGCCAACCCTACCCCAGAGTCAATCAGTTTCTTCATGACATCCAAAGTGACTTGCTGTGGATCTGACAGGGTTAGTCTTACTTCATCCAGCCACCGAGCCTGCTGTAGCTCTTGCTTCAGTCGAGGCAATTCAGGTAGTTCTACATAAAGACTAGAGCCCATGTCTATCAACGTTTGGAGTTTAGAAGAATCTGGGGTTTCATCCATCATGGCCTCCTGGGCACGTTCATGAAATTCTTCTACATCATCCAGCAGATTCTGAAAAGGTACAAATAAACAAATAAATAAATGAATGAATGAATAAACAGCTAGTTTATTTTGTTTGAAGCTACAGCTAGTTAGTTACAGAGTACCTGCCTAGTGTGTGCAAGGCCTTGGGTTTGATCCCCAATCCTTAACACTACTACCAAAAACATAAAAGAGCAAGCGCTAAAAATAGCTCAGGCAAACTTTCATTTCTAGGCCCTCTTATAATCTCATTCTATTAGCACCAAATATTTAGAAAAGTATGTTACCTGGTAACTAATTTCTTTCTATACTCCCTTTTAAGATTTATTATTTATGTGTATGACTGTTCTGCGTACATGTATGTATGTGCACCACATGTGTGTGTGGGTTCCTGGTGCCCTCAAAGGGCAGAATAGGACATCAGATCTCTTGGAAATGGAGGTAAGGATGGTTGTAAGCCACCATGTGGTGCTGGGATCCAAACCTGAGTCCTCTGGAAGAGGAACCAGTGCTCTTTACTGTTAAGCCACCTCTCTAGCTCCCAGCTATACAATTAAAATATGGCGGAATCAATAAAACGTGTTTTTTTATGACAAAGGAAATATAACTGCTTCATTCAATAGATATTAAATGCCAACTACCTTAGGCACAGGCACTGTTGTACACATAGTATAGAACAAGGTGATTTCTTTGAAGTCTTAGTGTAGCACAAATCCTACTTGGTTGTAATAATAAAAACCCGGAGCCATGTATTGGGGTAAATGCTCAAAGATAGAGAGACAAAGGAGCAAGCCACATCCGCCTCTCACCTCGCCAACTCCTCAGCCGAAAAGGGTGAACTCCTGTCTCCTCCTGCCTTATATTCTTCTCTCTGTCCAGCCGTATCACTCCCTGTCTCCACCTCCCTAGTGCTGGGATTAAAGGTGTGTGCCACCACTGCCTGGCTTCTATGGTTAACTAGTGGCTAGTTCCATACTCTGGTCTCCAGGCAAGCTTTATTTGTTAGAGCACAAACAAAATATCACCACATTTTGCAATCAAAGAACCAGCTTATATCCCTTGTTTCTCCCTTTCTTTCTTGGGGATGGGGAGGAGGGGAATGTGTCATGATATGTGCACATGGAGGTCAGCAGACAACTTGTGGAAGGTGGTTCCCACCCTGGAGCACATGGGTCTCAGAGACGGAACTGCAGTCAGCAGACCTGATGGCAAGCACTTTCACCTACTGAGCCATCCTGCCAGACCCCATACATTTTAGTGTGTAGGTGGAGAGTAATAAATAAAAAAGTATCTCAACTAGTTAGATATACTAAATGTAAAATAGGGCAACCCAACAGAGAACGAGCAAAGGCGAGAAAAGGCATATTAGTTAGCAGTAGTAACCGTATATAAACCGTATATATAAAATCAAAACTAAAACAAAGGCCTAGGGAGATGGCTCAGGAGATAAAAGTGCTTTCTACATAAATGTTGAAGACTCACATAAGGCGCGCAGGAATGGTAGTGGGCTTGTAATACAGCACTTGGGAGCTACAGAAAGGGAATCCCCAGGGCAAGCTGGCTAGCTGGACTAGCTGAATAGGAGAGCTCCAGGTTCAGAAAGAAAGCCTGCCTCAGCAAATAAAGTGGAACGAGACACCACCTCATGCACCTGTACAAATGTGTGCCCACATATGAACGTGGATATGTAAGTTCATGCACACTATAAAAGGAAGGAAGGAAGGAAGGGAGGGAGGGAGGAAAGGAGGGAGAGGAGGGTGGGAGGGAAGGGAGAGAGAAAAGAAGAGGGAAAGGAAAGACTAAGAACTGGGAGGAGAATGTGGTGGAAAAGGTTCAAGCCTGGCAAATATTAATGCCCCCTCACACCCTTTTTTTGAAACAGGTCTCCATGAATCCCAAGGTGACCTTGAACTTCTGACTCTCTGTGGTTACTCATGATTGTCAACTTGACTATATCTGGAATGAACTACATACAATCCAGCATGACATAAGTGATATTGAAACGAGATAAATAAGAAAGTACCAGGAGAGGTTACACCTAAAGAAAGGAGTATACTTCCTGGTATATTCCAACACTTACTAGTTAGTAGTCAAGCTAAGGCGGTTTAAAAAAAAATTAAAGAGAAAAAAAGAAAAGAGAATCAAATTGTGGTGTCATATGTACCTTTAGAAGAAAATGACATACACCTTTGAGATTTTTATATGATTGAGATTTTTATATGATCATTAAATAGTAATAGTCCTGGAAATGTCAGAGCCCTGATTTAAAAGCTCATGTATTATTAGTAACTTATCACTACACTCTGAGATTCTTTTTATTAACATGGCACTTAAAATACACTTGTGTTAGATGGGGGCTCTGACCAAAAATTAGTATAGATAAGAATAATTCTAAGCTGCTCATAGTTCAAGATGAAAACTAAGAATAAAGCCAAAGGGCTGGAGAGATGATGGTTCAGTGGTTATGAGCACTAGCAGGGGCTGCTCTTTCAGAGGACCCAAGTTTGACTCCTAGCACCCACATGGTGGATAACCACCACCTGTAACTGCAGCTACAGGGGATCGGATGCCCTCTCCTGGTCTCGTGCACAGGCATACATGCAGGCAAAACTTAAAAAAAAAAAAAAAAAGCTAAGAGATTGCCTACTAAAGAACCTTAGACAGCATATATACGAGAAAAAGGAAATCACAGGACCAAACACTAGTCTATACATACAATTCTACTAAGTCGGAAGAGAAGCTCAGAAACAAAAACCATTATTAAAAAAAAAAAAAAAAAAAAAAAAAAAAAAAAAAAAAAAGAATTAAATGTTTCACCTTTACTTGTCGAGTTTGGCTGATGACACACGGAAGACTAAAAAGTTGCTGGACAAAGGCCTTCAATTCTTCTACTGTCAGTTTGGTCCGAGTCTTCCCACTATCTGAGCTCTGCCTGATATGAAATAATATTGAGACACAGAAAAATATGGTCATTTTGTTATCAAATGGGGCTCTTGCTCTCTTTAAAATTCAACCCTTAGCAATCTTAGAATTCTAGTGCTGAATAATTCTCCTGCAGATAATTACCAAAAAGTACAACTTGCCAAGTGACAGTCCTTCAAGTCTATAACTGCTATATGTTTGAAACATTAAATAAATTAGGATGGTGGAATATTGAGCTCACTGAGAAAATGAAGTCCTTGTGTCTTAAGAGGCTTACACTGGGAACACGGGGTTTCTTAGCTGTCTTAGATTAATGAACCTCCTGGATCTATCTTAAATTCATTTTTGTTTTAAAGATACTTTTATTTTAAGTATGTGGATGATTTGCTTGCATGTGTGTCTGTGTACCACATGAGTGCAGTGCTCAAGAAGACAGAAGAAGGCAACAGGTCTCTGAGAACTGGAACCATGAGGGTGCTAGGAATTGAACTTGGGTCCTTTGGAAGGACAGTCTTAACCACTGAGCCATCTCTTCAGTCCCTCAAAATCTTTTACATATACATTTTTTTCAAAAAGGGTCCTCCAACTTTTATCAGACTCTCCAAAGAAGTCAATGTCCTAAAAACAAGTTAACGCCCACTGGAAAATGTCCCTAGTAAAGGTTCTTTCATTAGATTAAAAAAAACAAAAACAAAAAACCAAATGTTAAAACTTAAAATCCAATGAAAAGTACTATAGAAAAAGCCACATAGAGGAATATATTAAACAACTACAAAATAATACCACAGAAAATGTTTAGTAAAGAAAGGAAGGATGGAAGGAGAAAGAAGTGAACAAGTCACCTAGATGTGGCAGGAAGAAAACTCCAACCTGGATGAAGAGCAAATGGGAACCCTAAACAAGAATATACCAACTGTATGAAGAACAGCAGGTCAGAGTGTTGCAGAATGAATGGAACAAGAGTTTGTTGAAGGTAAAAAATGTAAAATTAGAAATATAACTTCTCTTTAAAAAGTAAATCAGTTCTAATAAAAGGTAGAAAATAAAGCTAATCACGTGAACTCAAATATTTTATTCAGATCTCATGTTGTTACAAGACCTTAATTTGCTGGATGTTGTGTTGTGGTGCACGCCTTTAATCCCAGCACTCATGAGACACAGGCAGGTAGATCTCTGTGAGCTTGAGCCTATGTGTCTATGTTCTTAATTACTTCCGATAAAGTTAAATATACAACTAAGTCTTTGTCCCAAAAACGCTAACTACATAAACTTCAGTGTTATTTTCAGCATTGAAACTAGAAGGTCAACTTGCTGTTTTCTTGGTGTAGTTTACAATTCACTAAAGTTTAAAGAGCTTTTTATAATTTATGAACATGGAGAAAGAGAGTGGGTAGTGAGGAAGGATGGGAAGTTACTAGGGACTGAAGAGACATGGCCATGGGGTGAAAATAACACAAGGCCTCAAGGGCCAAGTAAAGCTGGAAGAACAGGAGTCCAGGGGAGAACTAGACTCTGCTTAGTTTTACCTGTGTTTTTGCTTTTTGCTCAGAAGCAGCTGAGCCACAGAACCACAAGTCTCAGCTTCTTTCACTGCATCCCTGAGCTTTCGAAAGAGATCATTCTCTGGGTATTTCCTATCCTCAGCATCTTCCAGCATTACTCTCAATTCAATCAAATCTGTAAAGATAAATTCTACAATAGTCACAAAGCTTACTCAAGAGTCACTAACATACTAGTAGAAACAATGAAACTTTGACAGTCCCCAATGTAAAAGCTTCTGACCAGATGATTATTCTAAATAGATGACTTCACTGATATAAAGTATGCTTGATCTCTCTCCTTCATCCCTATTCCCTCCCTCCCTCCCTCTCTACCTACCCTCTTTGTCTCAAAAACAATTGAAAATCAAAGGCTTTCAGTGTCACTGAACTAAATTTGACTCTCTAAAATACATACCTATTACAATTTATCTGTCCCATTTTATGTCAGCCTTTTCATTTAAAAAGGGATTCTCACTGGATATGGTGGCATGGTCATGTAACCTTAGCCATGACACCAAAGAAACAAAGGTTATGAAACTGAGGGCAGAAAGGGCAACGAAGCACATTTCCAGATCAGAAGAGACTGTCTTAAAACTAGGCATACTTACAGCCATAGCAAATGACCATGCTATCTTATCACAGAAGGTAAGTTTATCAGGTCTGCTTAGTACACAGATGAGAGAAAACTAAGTATATATTCAACCATGACATTATAAGCTAGGACTTCCATTAGTTAATGGAGAACAAAAACATTCAATTAAAGGTTTCTTTTAAGTGACAAATTTTCATAACAAAGGAGGAAACTTAACCTTTCTTATGGTTGAAACTAGCTGATAATGCTTCTGTGACACGATTGACCCACGTGTCATAGGATTGTGCTCTCACTTTTACACCATAAAGTAGAGAAGGGAGGTCTTCTAGTGGGTAGCGGTACCTACAAAAACAAAAAACAAGTAAAAGCTTCCAAATAAAACAATCTGAAATAAGAGAAAAATCAAAGAACTCAGTTTCAATGCAGAGAGAGGCAAGAAACACACGGCATTAACTGGTCACAAAACTAATTACAGTTAGGCTGGTTAAGGGCTAATTTCAAAAGCCTAGTTCCTCATTTGGGAAGTAAATAATCAAGGAAGAATTATTTATTTAGGAACAGGAAAGAAAGCAAAGAATAACATTAAGAGGTGGTTTTCTTGCCAGGTAGTGGCACACATCTTTAATCCCAGCACTCAGGAGGCAGAGGTAGGTGGATCTCTGTGAGTTCAAGGCCAGCCTGGCCTACAGAGCAAGTTCCAGGATAGCCGGGGTTACACAGAGAAACCCTGTCTCAAACAAAACAAAACAACCAACCAAAGGATAATGTGCAATAACTTTTAAATACCTAAGACATTTGTTCTGCATGGGGCAGGAGCACAAATCTGTTGGATGGTACAGACATACAAGTCGCTCCGGATTACAGGAGCAGGTGAGAGCTGAGAGAAAACATGTGGTTCTGCATGCTGAACACTGTCGCTCATCATCAGGAACAAGTTCAAAAACTTCTTCTTCTGACATCACGACACCCTGGAATATAATTTATATCATCAGATCAGGTCTCAACTGCAACATAAAGCAGTATCTTAAAAGGAATTAAAAATTAGGCATGGTGGCACATTCCTTTAATCCCAGCACTCAGAAGACAGAAGCAGTCAGATCTCTGTGGGTTTCAGAGTAGCCAGGACTACATAGTGAGACCCTATCTTAAAAAAAAAAAAAAAAAAAAGATAAACAGCACAAAAGATTAAGAAAAGGTCAAAAGTTAAACAAACCCTGAAAACAACTAGCATGTGAGGAGATGAGGGAGAAGACAGAGTAGTCCCATCTGATAGTCTACAATCACACAACTTGCATGAAAACAACAACAGCAAAAACAACAATCCAGGATTTATTTTCCTTGTTTAAAGTAATTGATATTGAGTGGGGGGCAGTTAGATGGCTCAGTGGGTAGACTTGCTTGCATGAAGGCCTGATTTCCTTGAATTCGATATCTGGATTTCATAAGGTAGCAGAAGAGAACCAATTTCTGAGAGTTGTCCTAACTTCCACATGCACCATGGAACACAGATGCTTATATTCACATACATTTATGTATCAAATAAGAAAAAAATTCAACAATACCAGAGCCAGAAGGCTCACATCTCTAATCTGAGCACTCGAAAGGCCAAGGCAAGAGTATTGCCAGGATTGCCACAGCTTCAAGGCCACTCCTGGCTTCATAGTCAGTTCTAGGCCAGTCTGAGCTACAGTAAGAATCTGTCTCAAAAAGTAAGAAAATGGGGGCTGGAGAGATGGCTCAGTGATCAAGAGCACTGTTCTTGCAGAGGTCCTAGGATCAGTTCCTATCACCCACATGGTGGCTCACAAGTGTGTTTAACTCTAGTTCCATGACTCCTGATAACCTCTTTTGGCCTCTGTGGGTACCTGACACGAATTTGGTGCATAGGCATTCACACTCACACATACACATTCACACTCACACACACACATACACACACATAAAATCTCAAATCAGAATGGCTAAGATTAAGAAAACAACTGGGGCTGGAGAGATGGCCCAGCAGTTAAGAACACTGAGTGTTCTTCCAGAGGACCTAGACTCAGTTGCCGGCATCCAAGTCATTCACAACTATTTTGTAACTCTGGTTCCAAGGCATCCAACACCTTCTTCTACCCTCCAAGGGCACACTGCATGCATTTGCTGCACATATATACATGCAGGCAAAACACCCCTACACATCAGGAACAAACAAACAAACAAACAAACAAACAAAACAACTGACAAGAAATACAAAGATGTGGGAAAGGAGAAACCTCAACTCACTGCTGGTGGGACTGTGAACAGTTCAGCCAATCTGGAAATCAGTTGGAGAATTCTCAAAAAGCTGAAAATAAATCTTCCTTATGAACCAATTATATCCCTACTTAGCACATGCCCAAAGGACTTAATATTCTTTTTCATAGATATTTATTCAGCCATGTTCATTGCTGCTCTATCCACAATAGCTAGGGAATGGCAACAACCTAAATGTCCTTCAACTGATGAATGGATAATGAAAATGTTTTTCATATAGATAATGGAATACTATTCAGCTGTAAGAAAAATGAAATCATGAAAACGGCAGGTAAATGGAAAAAACTAGAAAACATTATACTGAGTGAGAAAACCCAGACCCAGAAAGACAAACACTGCAAGTTCTCTCTTCATTGTGGCTCCTAGCTCTGAATCTTCAGATGTAAGTATATAACCTGGAGAAATCAGAGAAACCAGGAAAGAAAAAGAGGATCACAGTGGGTGGTGATGGTGTGGGCATAATTCTAGAGAGAATAGCAGTACACAGGTGCTATGAAGGAGGAAATAGAAAACACAGGGGAAAAGGGGACAATACTGAGGGAGAAGGAACAAAGAGGGATAAACAACACTAAGGATATCTGTAAAAGCTATAGAGAATCGAGCCGGGCGGTGGTGGCGCACGCCTTTAATCCCAGCACTCGGGAGGCAGAGCCAGGCGGATCTCTGTGAGTTCAAGGCCAGCCTGGGCTACCAAGTGAGTTCCAGGAAAGGTGCAAAGCTACACAGAGAAACCCTGTCTCGAAAAACCAAAAAAAAAAAAAAAAAAAAAAAAAAAAAAAAAAAAAAAAAAAAAAAAAAAAAAAAAAAAAGCTATAGAGAATCATACTATTTATCTAAAATTACATAAAATATACATAAGTATATGTAGACACACACCCAATAACACACACACACACACACACACACACACACACACACACACACACACACAGTTTAAATAAAGTTATATGACACTTGATAATGTTCCCCTTAAGTGCCACAGAGTATCTAACAAAAAACCCCATTACTAGACATGAAAAAGAAATCTCATTTAAAGTTGCTGGTCAAGTGAGTTTAAGCGACTCCCAAAAGAATGTAGGCTAACATCATTCTTGGTTGCCTCTCAAAAGGTGAAGTTTTAAGTCCCTATAGCTGAAGATGCCATACACTTTGGAAACAGGATTCAGAGAAATCAAGTTCAATCTAACCCAAAAGCCTCCTCCCTGAGGCCTAGCTTTCAGAATTCCTTCAAAGGAGAAATGCAGTCAACAGTCCTCCGCAGCTGCGACACTTACAAAGCACAACATAATGACCAGCACAGCAAGGCGGCACCCAGGCTCAATGGTGGCACTTCTACTGTGGCAGGAACTACCAGCTGCCTACCTGGACTTCAGGCCCACTCAACAAGAGGAATTCACACCCGCTACTGTAAACCTAGCCAATGATCTAGAGAAGAATCCACTACTTTACTAAACTAGGATAATTTCTAGCTGCACCCTAAATACTTAGCTTTATAATCACTGCTTAAGTGTAGCTTCCATCTCTCATCAAAGAAGTTTCTTTCTGCAGCAGGCAGAGATCATGACAAAAACCCCTACCTAGCCAAAATGGAGACAACAACTGACTGTGGGTTGCCCAGACCCAAATGACTCATCTACAATATAAACCCTTCACCCAAAGCTCAGGAAACATTGTGGAAGGGGGGCAAGGAAAGATAGATGATCAGAGTGTCTGCTAGGAGATGTACCTTCTATATATGACAGGGAAGTTGCACTCATGGAATTTTAACAAAATGGTACCCTATAAACAAGACCTGAATAATGATACCACCAGCTGACATGCCAATGTGGATGGGGAAATGTCACAAGCCCTGTCCCTCCATCCCCCATGAAGAGCTACAGGCAATTAATGACAGCTCAGAGAGAGAATCAGTCTTCCCTGCAATGAGTCCTCTAACTGGTTATCTAAATACTACGTAGTCAGCCCTAAAAACATATACGTACAAGCAAAAGAAAATGAACTCAAGACGGGCAGTGGTGGAGCACGCCTTTAATCCCAGTACTCAAGAGGCAGAGGCAGGTAGATCTCTGTGAGTTCGAGGCCAGCCTGGTCTAAAAAATGAGTGCCAGGACAGGCTCCATAGAGCTACACAGAAAACCCCTGTCTCAAAAAACCAAACCAAACCAAACCAAACCAAACCAATGAACTCAGCAGGTTGTACTCCTATATTAACTCATATATATGTACCAATAATAATTAAACAAAAAGAGGTCATGAATTTGAGGGGTGTGTGCGTGTGTGGGATGGTACGGGAGGAGTTGGAACAAGGAGCAGGGAATGATTGATATATATATATATATATATATTCCATATATATATAAAATTTATAAGAACAAAAAATAAAACAAAAGTTATTTAAAAAAGGAAAGAAATGTACTCAGCATACTTACCATTTGTACAACTGATTCCCTTAATCGTGTTTCTTCTTCAGTCATGAGAGTCAACTCTTTGCAAACCATGGCAGCCAGCCCTACATCTAAGCATTCTGGATCAGCTGCCATCTTGAAAATGAGTTCCTCATGTGAAAAGACACAATGGCGCCTTAGCCGTCGATAGTGATTTACACACTGACGTCCAATGGGCAACTAAAAACAACAGATTTCCAAATTAAATTACTTATGATATATCTAGCACAGAACCTCTATTTACCTTCCTTCAGGTACTCACTTTTATTAGAAAGAAGATAAAGTAAATCCTATCTAAACATAAAACATAACATAAATAGTAATTCTCTATAAACCAGCCAAAATTTCACAGGTCTTTCCCCAGATGATGTCCATAAGCTGAGATGCTAAGTTTCTGCCCTGAGCTGCAGATTTTTATATAATACCATTGTATATACCAAGAAACTGAAGGCTAGGCCTACTGACACATGTCTTTAATCCCAGCACTGGGGAGGCAGAGGCAGGCAAATCTCTGTGAGTTCAAGGCCAGCCTGGTTTACATAGTGAGACACTGTCTCGAGAAAAACAAAACAAAACTAAAAAGAAATGAAAAAGCAGGACAGGGTGGCATAAAGTTATAATTCCATCATTTGGGAAGTAGAAAGATCAGGAGTTCAAGGCCTTCCTTTGCTCATTTGAGGCCAGCCTGGGGCACATAAGACTCCATTAAAAAATAAAAATAAAAAAGTGAAGTGCCTTGTTATATGAGGCAGCAAACTCTTAACCGAGTCTAACACAGTGCTACCCTTAAGCAAAAAAGGAAATATATTGTAAAAAAAAAAAAAAAAAATTAAAGTTCAGGTCATAAAGTATTAAGTGGAAGTATTCAAACTTTAAGATTCCATAGAACAAAAAGAAAAGTATTATCAGAAAGGGCAAAAAATGAAAAAGAAAGAAGGGTTATTACTTATGCAATTTACATAGTCTGATTTGTCATTTTTTAAAAAGTAATAAACAAAGCAAAGGATGATTTGGATTCCAGCCTCTGGAAACTCTTTTAGTAACAAGCAGCCTTACATAAAGAGACTCTAAAACTGTGAAATCACTAGAGAATATACTTTGTTTTCTCTAACAGTAAAATAAAATTAGCGACTATAAATGATCACTTTTCACAAATCAAAAGTAGTTGAAGTACAGCATGGCCTTAGCAAGCACAGGCCTGGGTTAGAATGGCATCACCAATAAAAACAAACTCAAATACAAAGTCTCCTTAAGATGGAATCTGAAAATTTCTACAGCCAGTTTATAAACCAAATTATGACAAACTACACACACTCTCTCATTTCATATTTCCTATACTCAGTGAAAACATTATGGTGGTGAAAGCTATCTTATTTAAATTTGAAAACTGTAACACAATGGAGGAAAATAAGAAAATGGACCTTTAAGAGTCTTTTAGAATTCTCTTCCGTTTTGAGAAAGGCAGAAAGGAATAAGGCTCACAGAGTGTATGAGAGAATTATCTGAATCAAAGTGTAGTTGTACCCATTCAACAACCCAAGAAAAAATGTATTTGAACTTGTAGATAGCAACCAGTTGTCTAGTAATGGCATACAGCTCTTTTGTAGCTTACCCTGTACCCCTTCAGGGTTTCTGACACCGTAGCCCAGCCTGACCTCAAACTCATGGCAATCCTCTTGCCTCAACCTACCAAGTGCTAGGATGACAGACATGAGCCACAAGGCCTGGCTCACATTTTATTCTTAAACATTTATTCTTTAAGCATTTCTCACATAGCTACAATACAAAAGCAAGTAGAACCACCAAACTAGGGTTTCTGTAGTCCTTAATTATTATAACATGTGAAAAAGCCAAAACTGATACTTACTGCAACTAATAAAAAAGTTAGCCCTATAGCCCTAGAGACAAAGCTGTTGTTAAGTTTTCATTCGTATCATAACCTTTATCTTAAAAGTACTAACAACTCTCAACTCTAACATTTAACTTGTTCAAGGTTAGTAAGTCAATCTATTAGTGTCTTGACACACAAGGTGAAAAAGACTTAGGCCCCTGGGGCTGATGAAATGATTCAACAGGACAAGGCACTTTGCTGCCAAGCTTGATGACCTGAATTCAATCCCTGAGACCCACATGGTAGAAGTATAACCAACTCCTGCAAGATGTCTTCTGACCTCCACATGCATGATGTGGCACATATACCAAATGTAAAACAAAACAAAACAAACAAACAAACAAAAACCACTAAAATTGAAAGTTCCTCAAGATCAAATATCAGTATTAGCTAGGTATGGTGGTGCACACTTTTAATGCCAGCACTCTGGAAGATCCAAGTTTGAAACCAACCCAGTCTATATAGGGGGTTCCAGGCCAGACTACATAGTTAGGACTACATAGTAAGACCATGCCTCAAATAAACAAATAATAGATAGATAAATAAATGAAGTCCATATTAGTGAGTATGAGTATGTAAAAGACACTGAAATCATTTCAACTCTTACCTGAATCATCCTGCATCCTATCTTATACCTATCCAGCATTGTGTAAATCATATTATTAGCTATTTTTCAAAGAGCTCAGGCCCAAAGCAAACCCTTAACTGAATCCTAATTACGCTGTATTATATGATTCCATAGCCAAATAAGGAAGGAGTTTTATATACTGAACCAAAAGAAGACAACTCACCGAGCCCAGAAGTTCAAGGGCAGGGTAGACAACTCAGCAAAGCTACACATCAAAACACAAAATACTACCCACTGTATTACTATATTTTCTCTGTATGATTATGAAATGTAGTAACAGATTAAGTTATCCACAGAAAAAGGTAAGATCAGTGTTACTAAAGGGGTTCCCCACCAAAAATGTTAAAAGGCCAAAGAACCCAGCATCAATGGAGAAGAAAAATAAAGCCAGTGTGTATTAAGTATTCGATCTTTGGCAGTCTTTTCTCAATCATGATGCAGCCATAACTAATTGTGTTTTGATACAGCAATTGTTGCATTATCATTCATACATTTTAAGATTCAAAAGTGCTCAGAGAAAATGAAGACAGAGGTAACATGTATTCCCCTCAGGAAAAGAATAAACAAATAACTGCCCATTTAAATGCAAACATACCAGGGAAAATAATGAATAAACAATGCAATGAAATTTCTAAATTCCAATAGCTATTCCAATAAACCCTGAAATACTCATGGACCCAACCAAAACCAAGCTAAGTAAAATACTGCATTTTATAGGGGTGTTAGTAGACGTACAACAGCCACGTGCTATAGAACAGACCCAGTCAGCAGTACAGAAGTTCACAGCTTCAGCAAAGTTGTATCCCTGGTTAAATCCAGAGTGATAGGCACGAGGAAATGTCACAACGAACTCTCCAGCACACTGATTAGTCCTGTACACCTAAATGCAAATTAGGAACAGGGATTAAAAGAAAAAGAAAAAAAAAAAGAAAGACAGGCTCACTCAGATAATTTCAAAACTCTTTTCTAAAACTGGAAATAACAGCACTTTACCTTCTACATATCAGAAATAATAATAGGATTTAAGAAATAGCTAGAACTGCTGGGCAGGGGTGGCGCACACCTTTAATTCCAGCACTCGGGAAGCAGAGGCAGGTGGATCTTTGTGAGCTCAAGGCTAGCCTGGTCTACAGAGCTAGTTCCAGGACAGCCAGGGCTACACCAAGAAACCTTGTCTGAAAAAACAAAATGAAACAAAAAGCTAGAACTGTTTTCTTAAAATTCTGATTAATGTTACAATATATAACAAGAATTAGCAGCCAAAAGAAATAAACAAAAAATAGTACACTCTTTCTAAGTTAAAATTTCTACACTTAATGGTCAATGTCTATAATCCTAGCACTTGGGAGGTAGAAACAGGAAGAACACAGAATCCACATCATTCATTGCTACAGGCTTGGGCCAAATAAGATCCTGTTTAAAAATATTTTTTTCTTTAAAAACTAAGAAAATCATTTTTTTTGTTATAAACAGAAATCAATAATTAAATTTCCTATAATCATGTAACTTTTGTTTTGTGATAATACTATGCGTATCGTTTAATTAATTTGAATATCAGTTTCTTTTTTATATTTATTTATTTATTTATTTATTTATTTATTTATTTATTTATTTATTTATTTATTTAGGTTTTTCAAGACAAAGTTTCTCTGTATTACAGCCCTGGCTATACTGGGACTCTATCTGCAGACTAGGCTGGCCTGGAACTCAGAGATCCACCTGCCTATCCCTCCAACTGCTAGGATTAAAGGAGTGTGCCACCAAGCCCAATTTAATACTAGCTTAATTAGGACTTTAAAAAATATCTTCTGGCAGTGTAACCAAGTGATACATGTCAGTTTTTTTATTCAGACAGAATTAGTATGTAAATATGAAAGCTATTTCAAGACAGTGGCAATAATTGTTTTAAGTAGGTTTAACTTTAATAGGCCAAGTCCTAGTCTAAGTACACCTTTTGAAGACAACAGTAACATAAATTATTTTATCTACCTTTGCATTACAAGTATATGAAGTAAATGTGGTAGCATAGTTATAAACTCAGAACCTGGGAGGCAGAAACAGGAGGACCACAAGTTCAGTGCCAAACCTGCACAAAATAAATAAGTTCTGAGGGAATGTAGCTCAGTGGAAGAACAATTGTATAATGTGTACAAGGCCCTGAGTTCCAGCCTCAGCAGCTCAAAAAATAAAGAAAGAAAAGTTATAACGAACCGCAAATTGTATGTAGCAAGTTTATATAGCAAATTCCAGGCCAGCTGCTACTGACCAAGACTAGGTCTCAAAACAAAGCAAAACTCAGTCACAAACAAACAAACAAAAAAAGGAAAAACAAATCTGAGTTAAAAGGAGATTCCACAGTACATTTCTGTCATTATCTCCCCTCCCCCAACACACACATACAGGGTTTCTTTTTTGTTTTTTGAGACAAGGTTTCTCTATGCAGCTTTTGAAGTCTATCCTGGAACTTGCTCTGTAGACCTTGTTGGCCTCAAACTCAGAGATCTGCCTGCCTCTGCCTCCGGAGTGCTGGGATTAAAGGTATGCAGCCACCACTGTCCAATTATCATCTTCTATATAAATACGTAAGTTAAACAAAACAAAATGAAATATAAAACCTGAAATCTCTTGGGCATGGACTCCCTGACTGGCATGCAGTACCATGCCCAGCTTTAAAAAAAAAAAAAAAAAAAGAATCCTTTCCTAATTATCTTTAACTGTCAACTTGTCACAACACTGTCACCTGAGGAGTGTGTCAACTGAAGAATGTCCTAGAATAGACTGGCCTATGGAAGAGGACTGTCTTGATTAATGTAGGCTGGCCAGTGCACTACCCAGCTCCCACCATGTGATGGTACCGTTCCCTGGGAGATGGTCCTGGGCTATATAATAAAGATAGCTAAGCATCAGCCTGTCTTAGCCAACAAGAGGTATCTTCCATGATTTCTGCAGTAATTTTTAGCTTTGATTTCCTTGGCCAGAGGTAATGCTGTGTTGTAACAGCAGTGCAGGGTTCTCTTCAGCTTCCTGCCTTGATTTCCCTCAATGATGAACTTTGTATGATCTGGAATTTTAAGCTGATATAAACCCTTTCCTGAAGTTGTTTTGATCAGTTTTTTTTATTACAGCAACAGAATGAAACAAGAACAGCTATCATTTTAAAGAACTTGATTAGTCTAGGTAAGTAGGGAGAACACAGAACATGAGATCTGGGAGTCATGAGATAGTTCAATAGGTATAGGCCCTTGCTACCACTACTGATGACCTGAATTCTCCAGGACTCACATGGTATAATTAGAGAACGGACTCCTATAAGCTGTTCTCCAAACTACTACACATGCACCATGGCACAACAAGGCATGAAAGATGGCTCAGCTGTTAAAGGATAGGCTCACAAACACAAGCACAAAAAGCACAAAAGAAAATGCAATTAAAAACAACAACAACAAGTTTTAAAAGGGGCTGGAGAGATGGCTCAGCAGTTAAGAGCAGTTACTGCTCTTTCAGTTTCCACCACCTGTTGGCAGCTGACAACAAACTGTAATGCCTATTTCAGTGTCCTCTTCTGGCCTCTAAAGGCACCAGGAATGTACACAGGGCACATACATACATGAAACAAAACACTCATACACATAAAATAAAATAAACCTTAAAAAAATTCCCTGCTGGGCGTTGGTGGCGCACACCTTTAATCCCAGCACTCGGGAGGCAGAGCCAGGCGGATCTCTCTTGAGTTCGAGGCCAGCCTGGGCTACCAAGTGAGCTCCAGGAAAGGCACAAAGCTACACAGAGAAACACTATCTCGAAAAACCCAAAAAAAAAAAAACACCCCAAGGGCTGGAGAGATGGCTCATTCATTAAGAGCACTTACTGCCCTTGCAGAGGACCCAGGTCAGTTTCCACCACCTACATGGTGATTCACAACCATCCTCATCTGCAGTTCCAAGAGATCCATCCAAAGCCCTCTTCTAACTTCCTCAGGCACCCACCATGTATACGGTGCACATACATACTTGCAGGCAAAACATTCATATACATTAAGTAAATCTTTAAAAAAATTTTGAAATCGCAAACAATTGGAAAATATACACAATATACATTTAAATATATGTGTGTGACACAGAGAAACGTGTGTGTGTGTGTGTGTGTGTGTGTGTGTGTGTGTGTGTGTAAACTGTATGTCTTAATGAAAACAAAAATGTATTTTAAATTGAATGAAAATGACCATACAAGATATTTTTAAAAACTTCTCAAAGTCACAAAGAGTTGGGCATGGTGATGTACACTTTTAATGCCAGCACTTGGGAGGCAGAAGCAGGTAGATCTCTATGTGTCAGAGTCCAGTCTAGTCTATACAGCAAGTCCAGGCCACACAGTGAGAGCTACCAAGTAACATTCTATCTAAAAACAAACAAACAAACAAACAAACAAAACCCAACAACAGAAGCTTAAAAAGAATGAAGAATTAACAGTTTTTATTAAAAAACAGCCTATTCAAATAGGTAGCTGTAAGACATAATATATGATTCATACTTTAAAGCATCCCTTCTTAATCAGATTAAAGTTCTATTCAAGGTATAAATTCTAATTCATCTATACTACAGGGCCTTTTACACAGTTACAAACCCCCTGCCCAAATCAAAACAAAAACACCCTTGTGATTATATCTAATCAAAAGCTAGAAAATCTTTGAAAATGCTGAAAGAAGACACAAAAAGACTCACAGGCACACCATGCTCCATGAGCACATTTGGGTTCATGATGGTTACTAACTGATGTAGGAGATCAGGCTGTGATTCAAATAATTCAGGGGCCAGCTCCCTCATCACCTCCTCCAGTTGTTCTGCAGCATGAGATGGTACACCATACCATGTCTTTGGCTCGCCCCTAGCAAAAGAAATAACTGTTTAGCTAGGTAGAACATGGTACCAATGAAGCCAGGGTCTTTCATTCAAATCCACTAAATTATAATTAACCTTGTCATATTCCCGGCCATAGGTTATATGGCCAGAATCCTGGCAACCATCCCATAAATATATGCTACTATTAATAACAGGAAATAAGGCAAAACTATATGGACAAATAAGATACACACTCACTGCCACTGGGAAAATAATCCAAAACACATGAATAGGGGACTAGTAAAAGTACCTTTTGAACAAAAAATACATTACATGGAAATCACTGTTCAAAAGGATATGAACACACTCACTGCCTTGATTCCCAGAACATGAGTCTTTCCAATTACCATCATAATGGTTAAAGCAAAGCATCAATGATCTCCAGAATGCATATAAATAACTTCACTAAGTTCAATTTTCCCATTCATGAAAGTTAATACTACAAACTACTTAAAATTTTAAATATAGTTGCCAACAAAAATACCCAAACCCTGGCATTGTTAATCTATTATATTTTAGTGGATTAGAGTTCATTTTGAATACTAAATAGTTATAAACTATTAGGAAATAGTGTTGGCTAGGTTTTACATAAACCTAAAACAAGCTAGAGTCATTTTGGAAGGACTCTAAATTGGGAAAATGACCCCACCAGACTGACCAGTGGGCAAGCCTGTGGTACATTTTCTTGACTGACGACTAAGGTAGGAAGGTGCAGCTCACCGTGGGTGGTACTACCCCTAAGCTAGTGGTCCTCAGTGCTGTAAAAAAGCAGGCTGAGTAAGCCATCAAGAGTAAGCCAGTAAGGAGTACTCCTCTACAGCCTCTGAATAAATTCCTGCCTCTAGATTTTTACCCCGACTTCCCTGAATGACTGACTACAAGCTGTAACATGAAATAAATCCTTTCCTCCCCAAGGTGCTTTTGGTCATGGTATTTTATTACAGCAATAGAAACTCTATTTAATTAATCAAGCTATTTACAAAATAGCTATACTTCCTAATTCTCTTAATTCAGAAGACTTCAGATGTCAGATCCCTGCTCCCTACAGGATTTACTGCAATAAGAATGTTTGGGGATAGCCGGGCAGTGGTGGCGCACGCCTTTAATCCCAGCACTCGGGAGGCAGAGCCAGGCGGATCTCTGTGAGTTCGAGGCCAGCCTGGTCTCCAAAGCGAGTTCCAGGAAAGGCGCAAAGCTACACAGAGAAACCCTGTCTCGAAAAGAAAAAAAAAAAAAAAAAAAAAAAAAAAAAAAAAAAAAAAAGAATGTTTGGGGCAGGAGACTAGAGAGACTGGTTGGCAGTTGAGAGTACTTGCAGCTCCTGCAAGAATACCCAGGTTCAGTTCCCAGCATCTACATAGGGCAGCGCACAAGGGTCTGTAACTCTAGTTCCAGGGGACCTAAGGCCCTCTTCTGACCTCCACAGGCACCTGTACTCTTGTGGTGTATGCGTGTGCACACATACTCACTCACACATGCACAGATTCATATACATACACATAAACAGAATAAAAGAAATCTTTTAAAAAGCAGTATTTAAAAAAATGTATTTTGTAGCCAGGTGGTGGCAGTGCATATCTTTAATCCTAGCACTCAGTAGGCAGAGGCAGGCGGATCTCTGAGTTGAGGCCAGCCTGGTCTACAAAGTGAGTTCCAGGACAGCAAGGACTAAATAGAGAAACCCTGTCTTGAAAAAACAAAAACAAAAAAAACAAACAAAAAAAAATTTTTTTTGCTTGGGCTGGTAAATCAAATAGATCCTAATCACATATGACCATAAAGCACTTGAAATGTGCCTACTCCAACCGAGGTAGTAATTTTCAATTTCATTTACTCTTAATTAGTATTAAAAATGAAGACAGACACACACACAGACACACACAGACACACACACACACACACACAAGACAAAAAGACAGCCAGCTAAAATAGTATTAGTACTAGAAAAGGGATTGGTTAAGTGAATAAAAATCTTTGAGATTAAAAAAAAAAAAAAGATTTTATTTACTGCTTACATTTTAGGTATTTTTAGAGGAAATGTTACTAAAATGAAAAACATTTCAAGTTCCAAACACCAAATCAAATCTTTCAACTATAATTTTAAATATCCCATTTTGCCTGACAAAATATATCAAAACTGGAGGAATGGAGATGACTTAGTGGCTGAAATCACTATTGTTTTAGAGGATCCAGGTTCAGTTCCAAGCACCCACATGGTAGCTCACAACCCCCGAAAGCTCCAGCTCCAGGTGATCTGAGCACTCTTCTGATCTCCACAGGCTTATACACATGTAGTACAAATACACATACACTCAAGACACACACATATATACACATAAAATAAAATATAAATTAAAAACACATTATCAAAATTTGGCTGGAGATAGAGCTCAGAACTTCAATACTAACACGAACAAGGTCTTTTAATCCCTAACAAGCAAAATAAAAATCATCATTAATTATTTTCTCATAGACTACACAAGCATCATTTAATTTGGTTGAGAGCACTAGATGCTCTTGCAGAGTGTCTGACCCCATGTGGCGCTGCAGCAGAACTGAACTCTGGTTCCAGAAGACCCAGTGCCCTCTCCTGGCCTGTGTCACTGCACACGCGTGGGTCCAGACATACATGCAGGAGAAACTCCCACATACATAAAATAAAAATAACAAACAACATCTCAGAAAACAAACCAAAAACCAACTCTAGCCTCGGGTAATTAAACACACTTTCAGAGAAGATGGTCTGGGACAACTCCCCGCCCCTCCTCAATACACTATCTTGCTTTTATGTAAAAATACTTTCAAAGCTAGTTCTCTGTAATATATGAGCTATTATTATTACATCTTAAAAATAAAATATCAGGCCTAGTGTGGTGACACATGTCTACAATCCTAGTACTCTGGAAGTAGTAGAATCAGGAAATCCAGAAGCTCAAGTTGAGCTACACCTAAATTTGAGACTAGCTTGTCTCAAAAAAAATTAAAAATTAAATGACAACAACAACAACAACAACAAAAACCAGAAAAACCAGGGATCAGGGTATAGCTCAGTGGTAAATCAAGTAGTTGGCACATATGACTCCCTGGATTTAATCTGTAATACCAACCTCCCCGGCAAAAAAAAGTCACTAAGTACATATGATATAACAAGATTGGACATACCAATGCAAGTAGTTAATGGAATAGCTCCAGTGATCTTCAATATGCCAGCAAAAAGAAGAAAAACACATCCCCACATACAGCCATGGCACTTTCATACCAGAAATGTCCACATTAATATGTGCAAGAACAGACTGTTCCAGAACAGGCATGTTATTCAAATTCCAACCAGAAAGTGCATATTCCTATAAAAGAAAAAAAAAAAAGTTAAACAAACAAACAAAAAAATCAGAGTTTACAAGTGTTAAGCAAAAATCTTAAGAGAATCTTTCTAAAAAGTCAAATATTTCATAATACATACTATCATTCAGTGCATACAATCTACTCTTTGTAACTCACAGCAAATCTACAACTCATCTACTAATCTAACTAATGAACCTACAACTAATTTAAATAAATATTTGGTATCTAAATATCTACACTAACTTTTCAAGGTTCTAAAGACATTTCCTGTTATTTCTAGTTTACTCTGAAACACATGAGCAAAGTTACAGTAAAAAAGTGTGCCCCATGTAAGCAGATTGCTTTTGTATTTCTACTGTACCCCAGAGCAGCATAACTTTCCAGAATGATTATCACAGTATACACAGTGCTAGACACTGACAGGATATATAATCCTGAATTTATAGCACTACATGAAGTTGGTATAATGCAGAATGTCATTATACTATCTTCCTTCACCAGAAATACATCAGGATAAACTGGATAAAATTTAAGATTAACAAAGAAACTCATGGAGCTGGAGCAAAGGCTCAGTGGTTAAGACCACTGACTGCTCTTCCAGAGGACCAGATTCAATTCCCAGCACCCATATGGCAGTTCACAACTGTCTGCAACTCCAGGTCCAGGGGATCCAACACCCTCACACAGACATGAATGAAGACAAAACACTAGTGCACAGAAAAATAAAAAATAAACACACACATGAAACTTATTTCATAGATGAACTTGAAAAACATGAAAATTCCTAGTTTCTAGAGACAGAAATGAAGCAAACACAGAATATAAAAGGTATTGTCAGCCAAGCACTGGTGGCACACGTCTTTAATCCCAGTACTGTGGAGGCAGTCAAGCAAATCTTTGTGAGTTCAATGCCAGCTCAGTCTATACAGCAAGACCTAGGAGATCCAGGACTATATAGAGAGACCCCGCCAAATAAATAAATGAATGAATGAATGAATGAATGAATGAATGAATAAACAGTTGGTAATTGAATGTGGATAATGCCAGCCCAGTCTATACAGCAAGACCTAGGAGATCCAGGGCTATATAGAGAGACCCCACCAAATAAACAAACAAGCAAACAAACAAATAAATAAGTTGGTAATTGAATGTGGATATAGGTAGACAAGCTATTTTCTTTTTTTTTTTTTATAAGTTTCTATGAGAACAAAAAATTTAAACTCTGAGTGAAGTGGCATATGCCTATAACCCCAGCATCTAGGAAGCTAAGGCAAGAGGATCACAAGTTCAAGGCCAAGAAAAATTGTATAGTGTAATAACCCTGCCTCAAAAAAAATAAAAATAAAATTAAAAAATAAAAAATCCCAAACCCTTAAAGTAAGAGGGAAAATAAATTATCCATCACAAAGCTAACCAGAAAACTTGTCAACTCTAAGACAGGTATCAGAAAGTTACATATAAAACAACATAAAGAATAGAAACCAAGCGCCCCCAACCTAAGACAGAGTGCCTGTGTGGCCTGGGCAGGCATCTCCATGACAGGTAAGGAGACCTGCTGACATCCCACGCAACCTAAGTCAGAAGCTCATTTTTTAGTAAAAGGGGGACCTGTAGGGCCCTGGTCCCCATTTTGGATAACTGTTGCCTTGCTTGCTGACCTTGACCTTGATATCCTCCCTATGCTAATTCCCTACCAGGTTCCACCCTCCTGAATGCTTAAGGGAAGTTTCTGTCTGTGTATCCTGCATAATGAGCATTAACAGCTTAGATGCAAGACTGTAAAACATCCAGGGAACTTCTGTCATCTGGGGTTCTCCCATTGTGCTGTAAGCCTGTATTTAAGACCTCTTCCCTCCTTCAATAAACAGCATTCGGCATTAAAAAAAAAAAAAACAAAAAAAACAACAACAACAACAAAAAAAAAAAACAAAAAACAAAGAATAGAAACCAGACCAAGCAGTGGTGGCACACACCTTTAATCCCAGCACTGGGGAGGCAGAGCCAGGCGGGTCTCTGAGTTCCAGGCCAGGCGTCAAAGCTGCACAGAGAAACTCTGTCTCAAAAAAACAAAAAGAAGAGAAAAAAAAAAAAAAAAAAAAAGAAAGAAAGAAAAAAAGAAACCAGTATTATAGCAGTGCATGCCAGTAACTCCAGCAAACAAAAAGTACAGGTGAGATGAATCATATCTACATGGTGTGTTTTAAGTCATCCAGGAGTACACAGGGAGACTCTGGCTCCAAACAGAATTTTAAATGAAAATTAAGGAAACGACAAAAGTATACTTTTGTCAAAGGGGATAGAATATAAAACTCCTACATACATTTAATTAAGAATAAATCTCAGTGAGAAATATCAAAGAAGATGGGCAGTGGCACCAGAAGCTGAAACTGGAGAGAATCCTGAGGTTGAGGAACTACAAAATGGTGAGAAAGGCAAGAGGGGGTAAGACATTTCTCCAGCACTGGAATAAAAATTCTAATATGCTAAAATAAAAAAAAATAAAGAAAAAAAGAAATTGGAGGCCAGGTGGTGGTGGTGCATGCTTTTTTTTTTTTTAAATGATGTATTTATTTGCACTGATGTTTGCCTACATGTGTGTCTGTGTAAGGGACTGTTTGCCTACAGTCCTTGGAACTGGAGTTACGAACAGTTGTGAGCTGCCATGTAGGTACTGGGAATCGAACCTAGGTCCTCTGGAAGAGGAGCCAGTGCTCTTAACCGCTGAACCACCTCTCCAGTCCCGGCACATGCCTTTAATCCCAGCACTTGGGAGGCAGGGAGTTCAAGGGATACTATTCACTAGTAAACCTAGCTGAAGAGAAAAGGTCTATAAAAAAAATTATTAACACAAAGCAATTGGAAGAGAATACTTTATCTTCAAGAGTCAATGAAGAGTAATTAACATGGGTTTGAGGTATAGGAAAAAATCATGGAAAAGCAAGGACTAGAGTTGAGTCTTGAAGGATCTAAGTTTGAATAGGGTACTAGAGGCATTGTTTAGTGGTCTAACACATACTTAGTATATACAAGACTCTGGGTTCCATTTCTAGCATAAAAAAAATTTTTTTTTAAATTACCATTATAGGAAAGAAACAGACTTTGTGTGCATCACACAAAGTAATGATGTAATCACATCACTTGAGCTAGAAGCAAGCAAGAGGATCTAGAGCAGTGGTTCTCAACCTTTCTAATGCTGTGATCCTTTAAAACAGTTCCTCAGGTGTGATGACCCCCAACCATAACATTATTTTCGTTGCTATTTCATAACTAATTCTTCTACTATTATGAGTAGTAATGTACATATTGGTGTTTTCCAATGGTCTTAGGCGACCCCTGTAAAAGGGTCACCTGACCCCCAAAGGGTCTGTGACCCACAGGTTGAGAACCACTGATCTGGAATTTAAAGTCATCAGTTAGTTTCAAATTCGTGGTAAATATTGGTTATCTTTCTAAACTGCTCATCATGTCATCATATTTGTAATTTATTTATTTATGAATGAGGCAAGGTTATGTAGCCCTAGCTGTCCTAGGTCTTGCTATACCAGGCTGGCTTCAAACTTACAAGATCCTCTAGCCTCTATTGCTGGGATTAAGTCAACACCACCACATTCTGTGCCACCTTATTTTTGGAGATGAGGTTACTTGCTGATCCTAGAGTTCACAGATTGGCCTAGACTGTCTGGCCATCAAGTCGAGGGGTCCTGCTGTCTCCACTAGTGGTGGAATTATAGGCACATCAAGCTATTTTCCCAGTCCTAAATTACTTCCTTCTAATTGAAGACAATATGCTTAAATTATTGCTAACAATGAAGAAAAAGAAAGTGATCAGTTAAAACGAAAAAGAAATGGATCTCAATTCAGTTTTATGAATCTTTATGGGGCAAAGATCTAAAAAGTAAAAGCATACATGAAATCCTACCAAGCCAGCTCTTGAAGAAAACTTATTTCAGAAATTACCAATAAAACTAATTTTAAAAAATGTGTTCCTTTTTTTTTTTTTTTTATAAAATTGTATCTTACTATATTGCGGAGGCCAGACAAACTCCTAGTGCAAGTAATATTCTTTGCTCAGTCTTCTAAGGACGATTACAGGAGTGCAACAAGCACCCGATTACATGCATCTAACTTTCTAGATTGTATTTATGCATGTGTGCCTTCATGTATACATGTGTACCATAGACATGCTGGTACCCTCAGAGGCCAGAAGAACATGGTGGAGCTCTGGAACAAGCATTCTTAACCACTAAGTCATCTCTCTAGCCCACTTTCTAGATTGGAGAACAGAAAGGCACAAACTTTAAACTAGGGCTGTGTGGGGAAAGGTATCTGCTGCTAAACCTGACAACCTGAGTTAGAGCCTTGAAATTCTGTCTACAGAAGGAGAGAAGTGACTCTCCTAAGTTGTCCTTTGACTGCCCAACACCATCCTCCAGCATATGGCACACACAAACACAAAACAAAAATGTTTTTGTTTTGTTTTTCCTGGAACTCACTATGTAGACAAGGCTGGCCTCAGAAAGATTTGCCTACCTTTGCCTCCTGAGTGGAATAATTTTTTAAAAACAACTTTCAAATTAGATTAAAATTCTAACTAAATTGGCTTTAACATTTAGAGAGAAAATAATTCTTAAAAGATATGTTGAGGGCTGGAGAGATGGCTCAGAGGTTAAGAGCACCGACCGCTCTTCCAGAGGTCCTGAGTTCAATTCCCAGCAACCACATGGTGGCTTCACAACCATCTGTAATGAGATCTGGCGCCCTCTTCTGTATACATACATACATACATACATACATACATACATACATAAATAAATAAAGGTATGTTGAATTTGCTTTGTATATGACAGTCTCAGTATGTACCTCAAGCTAAACTACTAACAACTTTCCTACCTAGGTTTCCAAATTACTCTATTTCTAGATATGTACACCCATGGCCAGTTCAAAGATCACTGTTTAAAAAATCAGAGATTAATTATGTTGTCTAATCCTACATATATCACATTTTAAACTGGCATGGTCCCTCCACATTAGACAAAGAATGTTTTCTATGAAAATGCAAAATCAGCTTCAGAGTAAAAAGTTATAGAACAGTATCCAGACCTCTTCTTCTGGCAACATCTTTTTCTGACCATCCTTTACAGGAAATCCACTTCCAAAATCTTTTGAAGAGATATCAGCTCCATACTCTACAATAACATCTTCTTCAATGCTACTTACTAGCCGCCAGAATTCCTTTTCTACTAGTTCTGTAGGAACCATCTATAAAAAAACAAAGATGATAATTAACTCATTGTAACTATAATCCCCTAACACATAAAATATACAGACCAACTGTTCAAAAACATGATATAAACAAATGAATCACCACATATATCAGAGCAGAATTAATTCCTGTATTTCTCAACTGAGAAAAGGGAAAAGCAAAAGATAACTAAAATAAATAAAGATAACTAAAATTTAAACATCAAGATGCTTTTCATACTGGTTGTGGTGGCACACACCTTTGATCTCAGCACCAGGAGGCAGAGGCAGGTGGATCTCCTTGATTTCAAGGCCAGTCTGGTCTACATAGTAATTTCCAGGACAGCCAGGGCTACACAGTGAGATCTCTATCTCAAAAACAACAAAAAACCAAACCAAAGAGAGTAAAATTAAAAAAACAGATTAGCAGGTCCCTAATTTTAAGATTTGGTGTTCTCTAACCTTTTTTATATTGTTCCTGATTTCTACAAAACCTGACAGAAAAAAATCTTTTGTTCCCTCTAAATGACAGCTACTCACATGGACTGGCATATTGAAATAATCAGATTTAAAATTATCTGCCATCTCTCCAAAGCTTTGAAGTGTATATTCTCTTATAGCTTGCTCAAATCCAAAGGCTTCTCGAGGTTTGTTACATTCCTGGGGGGGAAAGATATCTGAGGTAAACTCACTGAAACTGAAAAAAAAAAAGCATTAAAACCCTCATACCAAAGATTTGAATGGTAGCTAAGTGGTATAATGCTCTCAGGTTCTAGGTTCAATAACCAGCAATACAATAAATAAATGTCTCAAATATGGCTTTTCTTGATCATTTCTCTAGCTGAAATAAAACTAATCACTCTTACACAGCAAAACAAGTTATCAGTTATTTGTAACACATTAGTTACTTGAAACTAGAATCTCAACTGCATGTTTACTCTTCCAAAACAATCAGACAGCTTGAGGTACTAGAGCTAGTATTATGTTTTGCCTCCAAGAAGGAATCCCTAAGAGGAATACTAACTTGGAATCGAACATAAGGATGCTGACATTCTTAGCATTCATAAAATAAATACTCACAGAGGAAAGAAAGGCTTGTATAATAGGATAGTCACTGGACTGGTAGGCTATGGCTTCTTCACACTACCAGTCACCAGAAATTCAAATGCCTCTACGTCTTCTGATAGTAAACAACTAGTAATTTTAAGGCCATAAAAGCCTCTGACTGCATCTAGATATCCCAAACATTCCTACTCTCCAGAGATCTATATGACATTTTGTTAAAATAAATACAGACAGGGCATTTCCTAACATCATTATCTTTCAGTAAGGCCAGACATGATGGTGCATGTCTGTAATTCCAGCACTCAGGCAGGAGGGTCATAAGTTCCAGGTCAGCCAGGGCTACCTACAAGATCTTGTGCCATCGCCACCCCGCCTGGAGATTTTTTAATAATAACAAACAAGAGACTGGGACAAGCTGTTGGGAACATGTTTACATTACATGCATGGATTACGATCCTTAGTTTTAACTGGATCTATAACATTAAGTTTGTACCTCAGCAACACATTTAGGACACCTCCAGTCTCCTTTGGGCACATCAGGTAGTGGTGGAAGTAGACAAAATGTATGATAGCTGTCATCACATCCATCACACAAAAGCAATTTATCTTCATTGTTTCCCCGACCACAAAACATACAAACATAGAGATCAACCTATAAAGAGAAACAAAAATAAGTATATTTTCTATAGTATATTACATTTTTCTCATGAGCTACTCCTTAAGTAAATAAATAAAACAATGTACACTAAAAATTAAACAAGCTTAATCCTAAAAAATCTATTTCAGCCAGGCGGTGGTGGTGTATGCCTTTAATCCCAGCACTCGGGAGGCAGAGGCAGGTGGATGTTTGTGATTTCGAGACCAGCCTGGTCTACAGAGCGAGATCCTGGAAAGGTGCAAAGCTACACAGAGAAACCCTGTCTCGAAAAACCAAAAAAAAAAAAAAATCTATTTCAAACAATTCTCCCCAGAGCTTCTATAGGTAAATTAGTAAAAATATGGTGTCAGAAGCTCCACAGTTGTGGCACATGCCTTTAATCCCAGCACTCAGGAGGCAGAGGCATGGATCTCTGTGAGTTTGAGGCCAGCCTGGTCTACAAAGCGACTTTCAGGACAGCCAGAGCTACACAGAGAAACTCTGTCTCAAAAAACAGAAAACAAACAAACAACAAGAAAAAAAGGTGTCATAATCAAGAAACACTGTAATATAGGGAATGGAAAATAAGTTTATACTTCAAAAACATCATTCATTCTACATACAAATACTATAATACAGAATGAATACTGAAAACTGCCTATTAAATACCCCACCTTAATGATTTTTAAGAATCCTTGGAGGGGGGCTAGAGAGATAGCCCAGTGGTTAAGAGCACTGGCTGCTCTTTCAAAGGACCCAGGTCAATTCTCAACACCCACATGGCAGCTCCCAACTGTCTGTAACTCCAGTTCCAGGGGATGTGACATTCTCACACAGACATACAGACAGGCGAAACACCAATGTACATGAAATAAAAATCCATCCATCCATCCATAAATCAATCAATCCATCCATCCATCCATCCTTGGAATCTCCCAGGGTTACCCAACCACCATTAACCACCCTAGTAGATATCAAAACCCATGGGTGCTTATATCCTTTTCATAAAATGGCTTAATATTTGTCTATCTTCTGTACATAGCCTCCCTCAGAGTAAGTCATCTCTGGATTATTTATATAATTTTATATAAATGCTTTTGAAATTGCCACACTATGTTGCTTAGTAAATAATGCCAAGGAAAAAAAAATCAGTTATGGTGGGCTTGCTGTGCATGCCTGTGATCCCAGCAACCAAACGTTAAGGCAGAATGAGTTCATGTTTAAGGCCACTTAGGCGTCACATTGAGTTCTAGGCCAGACTGGGCTACATTGCCAGAACCTGACTCATTTTTTAAAAAAGTCAAAGGAAAGAAACAAAGAAAAACAGCTCTGTATCACTCAGCACAGAAACAATTTATTACTATAACTTTTTAATGTGTATGGGTTTTTTGCTATGAACCACCTGCACGTCTAGTGCTCTCAAAGGCCAAAGGCATCAGATCCCCAGCAAGTAGAATTACAAACAGTTGTGAGCTGCGGGGTGGGTGCTGCCAGTCAAACTCAGGTCTTCTGGAAGAGAACCCAGTGTGCTTACCCTGAGCATCTCTCCAGCTCCAGAAACAATTTTTAAAAAGTTTTCAATCTATATTTGGTTGAACCCATGAAGGCAGAACCTGAAGATACAAAGGGCTAAACTAACTATACACAGACTTACATTCACTTCTTTAACTCAGTTACCCACAGGCATATGATTTCGGGGAGTGTAGACAAAGCAAAGGTAAATGCTAACCTGAGATTTTCCACCGTGTCTTCTAATCAAATGATCTAACTGAACACCATCTACCTATCCAGACACTTAAGATAAAAAGAGACGCTCTCCCTCCTGACAAACCCCAAAGACTTACAAAGTTAACAGAGAGAGCTCCTTTACGCTGTCGCATCTGCATGGTAAAGGCATCTGACCTGTTGGTAACTTTTCGTCTTCGGCTGACCTCATCTTGAAATAAAAAGTTATATAATAAAAGTAAAAAGTAAAGCTGAGTACTTACTGTGGACCACACATTATTTAAAATTATTTAAATTAGATAAAATCTCACAACATTATGAGGTCGACTGTTATTGTCTGCAGCTGAAGATAAAAAACACATCAGATAACTTGTTCAAGATCATATAGCCAATATTCAGCGGATTTGGAATTCCAATCTAGCCAAATCCAGGGAGTTAAACCTTGAATGACTGCCTGCATGCAGTACTTATTACATACTGTCTGTATGTATGCTTTAGAGGAGCTCCCAAGTTAGTCCTAGCCTTTTCTTTAAGAACACCACAGACAAAACAATAATTTTAAGAATGGCACAGGTCAGGAATGGTGTGCACACCTTTAATTCCAGCACTCAGGAGGTAGAGCAGGCAGATTTGTATGAGTTTGAGGCCAGACTGGTCTATTGAGCAAGTTCTAGGACAGCCACAGCTACCCAGTAAAACCCTGACACAAAATACAAAAGAGTAGAGCTAGGGAACAGTGGCTCACATTTGTAATCTCAGGCTTGTGAGGAGGATTGCCAGGAAGGATAAAGAAAAGAAACCCACCAAACAAAACAAAGGGTTTTTTTTTTTTTTTTTTTAAAATCAGGGTCTCACAAAGCTAGTCAGCCTGGTCTACAGAGGGAGTTCCAGAATAGCCAAGGCTACACAGAGAAACCTTGTCTCAGAAAACAAAACAAAAAAAACAGGGTCTTATAATGTCTGAAATTCCTAAATTCCCTTTTTTTTTTTTTTTTTGGTTTTTCAAGACAGGGTTTCTCCGTGTAGTTTTGATGCCTGACCTGGATCTCTGCCTGCTGAGTGTGGGGATTAAAGGCATGAACTACTGCCTCCAGCCTGAAATACTTAATTCTTAAAAAGAGAATTTCCGGGCAGTGGTGGCACATGCCTTTAATCCCAGCACTTGGGAGGTAGAACCAGGCGAATCTCTGTGAGTTTGAGGCCAGCCTGGTCTATAGAGCCAGATCCATGACAGGCACCAAAACTACACAGAGAAACCCTGTCTCCAAAAAACCAAAAACAACAACAACAAAAAAAAAGTAATTTCAAAAAGCATGTCTGGTATTATTATACTGACTGCATGTTGTTGTTTTTCATTTTTTGTAGTACTAGAATTGATTTTGTATATGGTAGGCACATATTCTTCCACTGAGCTACGGATCTCTAGCCTTTTTTTAATGTTACTTTTTATCTCCAAATTGCCCAGATTGGCTGAAAACTCACTGATCTACCTGTTGAACTGAGAGATCCTCCTGGCTCTGCCTCCTGAATGCTGGGATTAAAGTCGTATGCCACTGCTGCCCGGCCTCATTAAATTCTTATAGTCAAATATGTCCAGTATACTGTTCTTTAATACAAGTTTTTAAATTAACATGTTATATAAGAATAGTACAACTTGATTTTTTGCATCAAGAATTCTACTCACAAAAGTTTTGAATATGGTGCTAAATTAGGCTTTAAAGAAAATTTATTTCAATGGTATCATACCATATAGAGGAAAATTATTTAAAAATTTCAAATGAAGGTCAGAGTTTAAAATTCTAACCTCCTCTCAGTATGTTTTCATACTAAAAGTCTGAGAATCCCTTTAATTTAAAAGTAACAACTTTTAGAACACTATGTGACAACCAGTAATCATTACTGAAACTTAACTAGCCTTTAGACACTAAATGAAATTTCCATGTTGTGTGTTAAACATGGAGGACAATTCTTCTAAAAGTAAAAAAATGCAATGTAATGTTTGTTTCTTACACATTAAATTTACTTATTTGTACCATTAAAAAAATCCAGTCTGCCTACAAACTATGTAGCAAGTTCACAAATGTTAAGAATTCCCAGCACAGAGTGAATTCAAGCAATAATGTCACGGCACTTTGTTTTATACAAGTAATAGATTTTACCTTCTTTATCTTTTGCTCCTACTGCCAGGCCGACAACTTTGGGTCCAGCCCCAAAAATCTGAAGTTTCTTCAGTTCTGTGTTCCTGTTTACTTCTCCAGAGTCTGACTAAAAAAAGGAAGGGGGGGGGTGAATATTAGCATAATTACTCTGAATCACACAATTAGTTTTCTTTAAGAGATAGGGTATCAGCCAGGTGGTGATGGTGCATGTCTTTTTTTTTTGTTTGTTTGTTTTGTTTTGTTTTTCGAGACAGGGTTTCTCTGCACCTGTCCTGGAACTCACTCTATAGCCCAGGCTGGCCTTGAACTCACAGAGATGCACCTGGCTTGCCTCCCGAGTGCTGGGATTAAAGGTGTGCGTCTCCACCGCTCAGCAATGGTGCATGCCTTTAATCCCAGCACTTGAGAGGCAGAGGCAGGCTGATACAGAGCTAGTTGCAGGACAGCTAGGGCTACACAGAGAAACCCTGTCTCAGAGAAGAGAGAGAGAGAGACAGAGAGGCTGAGACTGACTTTCAATGTTGCCCGGCCTGGTTACAAACCCCCAGACTTCAACAATCTTCTTAATCTGCCTTCAAGGATCTATGACTATGCATTTAAAAAAATTTTTTTTAATCTAATACAGTGATCCTCCAAAATGAAGGGAAAAACTGACAAACTGGTTGATTTGGAGTTTCTTCTGAGAGAGTGTCTCATTCTGTACTCTAAGCTGGTCTCAAACTCACAGCTATACTCTTTCAAATGCTAGGAATACATACATGAGCCAAGATGTTCAGCTTCTGATTTCTTTCTAAATCTACTCACTGCCTCTGTTACAACAGTTTAAAAGTCTCCAAAGCACAATGCAACACCCAGATTTCTTTCCATTAAAATTCATCTACGTCTCATAAAAGATGTATGCCCAATCAGTCCTGGTAGACAGTACTGTACTGGTTTTTAAAAACTGTTATTAATTTTGTTAGGGTGAACATATGGAGGTCAGAAGACAATTTGCAGGACTTTTTTCTCCATTCACCATATGGGTACAGATAGGGTCCAAGGAAGCAAACTCAGGTCATCAGCCCTGGTGGCATCTTTACCCACTGGGTCATTTCTTTGATCCAACACTACTGATTATTATGCAACAGAAAGTCCCACTTCTAATTTGCTAGCTGACATCTGTCTTTGATTAGCAGGCAACTTTGCCCATCATAGGGAAAATCATGGCCCCCCCTAGAACAGTCATGTTAATACCTCTTGGCTGGTGATGACATAACTAGAGGTGAAAATGTAGAACAAGTTTTAATTGATGACATATTAAGTTTCCAGGAAGCCTCTGGGAAAGATCCCCCCCCCCCCCCCGCGCCCCCCCCCCCCCAGTTTGTAATAAAACTCCTGGGTTATTGAGATGCTTCAGTGGATAAGGGTTACCTGCTGCCTGCCAAGACTCACAACCTGATCTCAGTTTCCTGGATCCACATAGTGGAAGGAGAGAATCCACATACATATAAATAAATGTTTAAAAACATTTTTTTTTTCCC
Source organism: Peromyscus maniculatus bairdii (assembly GCF_049852395.1). Lineage (NCBI taxonomy): Eukaryota > Metazoa > Chordata > Mammalia > Rodentia > Cricetidae > Peromyscus > Peromyscus maniculatus. Next base: position 142,901,652 of record NC_134854.1, on the reverse strand, counting down.
AAAAAAAGAACATTCCTACCAGACATGGTATAACACAGTAATTCTAGAACTTGGGAGGCTAAGGCAAAGCAATCTTAAGTTTAAGGTAGCCTGGGCTACACAGCAAGTTCAAGGCCAACAGGAGACAGACAGAAAGACAGAAAGATGGTTCAGCAGTTAAGGGCACTGGCTGCTCTTCTAGAGGATGGATCTAAGTTGAATTCCAAGCAAATTCTGGCTCAGTAGATTAAAGAACTTGTCACTGAGCCTGACAACCTGAATTTAATCTCCAAAACCCCATGGTGGAAGAAGCAGACCAACACCCAGAGCTCCCAGAAGCCTTAAGTTATTAAACAAAAATCTTAGTGCTGGATGAAGGATACTGACCTGAGTAACATGCTGGTCAGAGAGGCCCCTAAGGCTCCCGTGACAATACAACCTATTGCCTGTACTCAAGCCTACACACAAACACATCTACATACATATACACAAACATACAAAAGCATGGAGAAACAGAAAAGCTATGCAGAGAAAAAAATTTAAATGTTTTTTCTTTAAATCCGTAGTTGTACATTGCATAGGGGAAGCTGAATCTACATCAATAAAGTAACACAAACAGCTCTGGTAAAAACAGACCCTGGCAGTCTAAGCCACAAGACAAGCCACTGCTCTCCCAAGCCCTAACTCCAGTGTGACCACGTGGTATCCCAGTGACTCTTCCTGCATTGCAGGCGAGTACTGGGAGAAAAAAAATCCAGTTTATTATTTCTCACTATTTTGGAATGCTATATAGCTACACCACTATTTCAAGATTTACTTACTTTTATTTTTACATGTATGCATGAGCATGTATGTATGTGCACAATGTACATAACCAAGGAAGTCAAAAAAGGGTGTTGGGAGTCCCTGGAACTAGAGTTACCCATGGGTGCTGGGAGATGAACCCTGGTCCTCTGCAAGAGTATCAGGTACTCTTAACCTGAACCATCTCTCCAGTCCTAACCAGGCACCATCAGTGCAGAGGGCACTAGATCCCATGGAGCTAGTTAGCACTGGGACCTGAAAATAAGGAACGATTCCAAGTCAGGGAGACCGACAGCAATCTTCCACAATATCTAGGTAAAAGATGGCAGTTGTGGAGAGGGAGAGGGAAAGGGAATCACACTAGAACAGCAGACTCAGGCTGAGTGTATGGAACGGCTGCTGGCTGTATTTCTCTGATGGGAAGCTGTACATACATGTCAGCAAACTGTCATGTATTGTTTGAGCTCACTTCTTAGACTAGCTCTGCAAACAGGATTAAGGCATCCACTGCAAATCCAAATCCAATCACATTTGTCTCAGTGTTCTCTAATGTTCTGTCTGGGATGGGCTATCATCCTAACTCTGTGACAGTGACTGAAGAGAAAAGCAAACACCCCAAGAGTACATTATGTCCTTGAAAACTGCCAGAAGAAATCTTGTAAGAGATATTTATCTCATGACAAAAGTACCTGCAGTAGGAGAAAGTAACCAGAATTTTAACATAAGCAGCTCATCCATGGAGAAGGAGAAAGCTCAATCAGGAACTCCACCTGACTTGCTTCAACTTCCCCAGTCAGGTTCTCCTGGATGTTCTGAGCACCCAATTTGAGGATGCCATCTCTAGTTACTATTTGTTCTTTTCCTTGGAAGCCTGACCTGAGGGGATACTGTGCTTTGAGATCCTAGATGGGTAAAAGCAGCTGACTGCCTTACTGGGGCTTGCTCAGTCAGCTTTTTCAACACGTTAGTAAGTCCCCAATTGAAGTCTATTTTCTACTGTTATCTGTACTTTTACTCAGAAGCCTCATCTGAGCACCCACTCTGCTCTCCCTGGGATTCTACTGGGAACTCCAGATGGCGGCCTCAATGGGGCTTCCCTAGTCAGTTCCTGATGGATTTTTTTTTTTTTTAGTTACACTCATTTATGGAAGCTGGGATTCAAACTCCAGTCCTCATGACTGAGCAGCAACCACTCTTAACTGCTGGATGTTTTGAACATCCAAATTCATGATGTTTTGCTATCAAAACACTTGCTATTTATTCTTTTATTTTTATTTGCTATATACTTAATAAACTGAACTCACTCAAAACCCGAAGCATGGACACTGTAGATCATTCTCAGGACCGTACAGAACAGAAGCAAACCCCATCTCTGGGAGATAAAATCTGAAATCAGGAACCTATAGCTAGTGAACTGCTTAGCACCCAGAGTTGGCTATCAGCAGGACTGAAAACACTGACCTAGCACCAGCTGATCACTAGACTGCAACAATATCTGCTTTCCTCCAGTGGCTCACTGCAGGCCAGGCTGGAGAGCACTGACATTAGCAAACACAAGAAGGGTTCTTCAGGGTTGGAGAGATGGCTCAGAGGTTACGAGCACCGACTGTTCTTCCAGAGGTCCTGAGTTCAATTCCCAGCACCCACATGGTGGCTCACTACCATCTGTAATGAGATCTGGTCCCTCCTCTGTATACATAATAAATAAATAAATCTGTTAAAAAAAAAAAAAAAAGAAGGGTTCTTCAGTTTTCTCAGGCTAATGAAGATCTCTGTGCTACTCGCTTCTCCCTTTTCCCAATGAATTAACAGCACCCCTACCTTGTGATATGGATATTCACAGTCAACCTTGAGTCTCTGGAGAGAATGAGAAAGGTTCACAAAGGAGAGATGTTGCCCCTCGCTCCACCCCCTTGGTTTTTGGAAAGCATCTCACTAAACTGGCTTATAAATCATGACAAACTTCCTGTCTTAGTCTCCTAAGTGGTATATGCCACCATGTTTGTCAATACTGGGTTTATCAATACAAGGACCTCCTGCAGCATGCTAAGAAAGCACTCTGCTACTGAACTAAATCCCCAGCTCTGAGAAGGATGCAGCCCTAAGGGACAATTGACTCTTCACCATCCCTAGGTTCACATTAAGCTCAAGCAGTAGGTAAAACAAAACTCTGACTTCAACAACATCCCATCTCACCTGGCAGAAGCTACTCAGAAGGCTGAGGCAGAAGAATTTCAAGTTCAAGGCCTACTTGTGCTTTAGACATTTTCAATGCCAGGATAGGCAATGCAAAAAGACCTAGTTTCAAAATAGTGAAAGAGAATTTGGGGGAGAGATAGAGGCTACAGAGAAGGTTCAAAAGTTAAGAACACGGACTGTTCTTCCAGAGCACTTAGGTTAGATTCCCAACATCTGCATGGCAGCTCACAAACATCTGTAACTCCAGTTCCATGGGATCCAACACCCTCACTCCACCTCCAAGGGAACCAGGCAAGCATGTGGTGCATAGATATACACGTAGGCAAAAACACCTCATAATAAAATTAAAAAGAAAAGAAAATAGGTTCTGAGACCTAGGGAGGCTGGTTCGGTGTGTAAAGAGATTTCTGTACAAGAACGAGGATCTGAGTTTGGATCCTTAGCACCCATGTAAAAAACTAGGTGTGGCATATTCCTGTAATTCCAAGGCTGGAATGCAAAGAAATGAGGATACCAGGGCCTGCTGACTAGCTATTCTAGTCAATTTGAGGGCTGCAGTTTCAGTGAGAGACCCTGTTTCAAAAGATAAAGTAGCATTTAAAGGTACTGACATACATCTTTAATCCCAGCACACAGAGGCAGAGGCAGGTTATAAGTTAGAAAGTTCTAGGAAAGTCAAGGCTACATAAAGAGACCCTGTCTCGAAAGAGAGAGAGAGAGAGAGAGAGAGAGAGAGAGAGAGAGAGAGAGAGAGAGAGAGAGAGATTGATTGATTAAGTTAGAGTGACTACAGAAGATCCAACACTGATCTCTGGCCTCCACATACTTGCATATCCACGGATATACATGAGCACATTCACACATATACATGAACACAGAAATATACTGCTTTTAAAAGAATAATGGGTTAAAAAAAAAAATAGGGCTGTGTGTGGTGGCACACTCCTTTAGTCCCAGCACTAGGGAGACAGAGGCAGGTGGGTCTCTATCAGTTTGGGAGGTCAGCCTGATCTACATAGTGAGTTTCAGGCCAGCCAAAGCTATACAGTGAGACCCTACCTCAAAAAATAGAACTAGTGCACACCTTTAATTCTGGCACTCGGGAGGCAGAGGCAGGTGGATCTCTGTGAGTTCGAGGCAGAGTTCCAGGATAGCTAAGGCTGTTACACAGAGAAACTCTGTCTTGAGAAACAAACAAACAAACAAAACCTAACTAAACAAATAAAAATAAATAAATAAAATGTTCTTTTCTATTGCTAACTATGAAAATTAAGATGTGTGAAAATTCATCAACATGGGGGGCTGGAGAGATGGCTCAGAGGTTAAGAACACTTGCTGCTCTTCCAGAGGCCCTGAGTTCAATTCCCAGCACCCACATGGTGGCTCACAACCATCTATAATGAGACCTGGTGCCCTCTTCTGGTGTGCAGGCATACACACAGAACACTGTATACATGCTGTGGGATGGTCTGTATGTCAAATTGCTCTGACTGGTCAATAAATAAAACACTGATTGGCCACTGGCCAGGCAGGACTAACAGAGAGGAGAATGAAGAGAACAGGAAGGTGGAAGGAGACACTGCCAGCCACTGCCATGACCAGCAGCATGTGAAGATGCCGATAAGCCACCAGCCACGTGGCAAGGTATAAATTTATGGAAATGGATTAATTTAAGCTATAAGAACAGTTAGCAAGAAGCCTGCCACGGCCATACAGTTTGTAAACAATATAAGTCTCTGTGTTTACTTGGTTGGGTCTGAGCAGCTGTGGAACTGGCCAGTGACAGATTTGTCCTGACTGTGGGCAAGGCAGGAAAACTCTAGCTACATATACATAAAAAATTCATCAACATGCCTATGAAATTGGCAGTATAGTGACCCTTTGTCATCCCTGTCAAAAACTAAATTTTTAGTTTTCTAAAATTAAGTTTTCTAAGTCAAATCACACTGAATTTCACAACTTCTCCATTCACTTGAAAAGGGAGAAAATATGCCTTTTCAAGTATTAAACAACTGTTTATGAATGACCCTCTATGACCAGAAAATTACTACATGGTCAAAATGCACTTAAAACTTAACTTTAGCCAGGCGGAAGTGTGTGCCTTTAATCCCAGCACTCGGGAGGCAGAGCCAGGTGGATCTCTGTGCGTTTGAGGTCAGCCTGGTCTACAGAGTGTGATCCAGGACAGGCACCAAAACTACACAGAAATTCTGTCTCAAAAACAAAACAAAAAAACAAAACTAAACTTTAGGCCAGGAACAGTGGGACATATCATTAATCCTAGCACTCGTGAGGTAAAGACAGGTAGATCTCTGTGAGTTCGAGGACAGCCTGATTTACAAAGCAAGTTCCAAGACAGCCAGGGCTCTTACACAGCGAAGCCCAGTGACAAAAAATCCAAACAGAAAAAAATGGTCCACGGAAGTCAGGCAGTGGTGGCGAATGACTTTAACCCCAGCACTTGAGAGGCAGAGGCAGAGGAATCTCTGAGTTCGAGGCCAGCCAGGTCTACAGAGTGAATTCTAGGACAATAGCCAAGGCTACACAGAGAAACCCTGTCTCAAAACACCAACGGCAGGGCTGGAGAGATGGCTCAAAAGTTAAGAGCACTGGCTTCTCCTTCCAGAGGTCTTGAGTTCAATTCTCAGTTAACATGGTGGCTCACAACCATCTATAATGACATCGAGTACCCTCTCCTGGCATGTATGCATACATGCAGGCAGAACACTGCATACATAATAAATAAATAAATTTTAAAAAAAAGTTTACGGGTGGCGGCGGCGCACGCCTTTAATCCCAGCACTTGGGAGGGAGAGGCAGGTGGATCTTTGTGAGTTCGAGGCCAGCCTGGTCTACAGAGCAAAATCCAGGAAAGGCACAAAGCTACACAGAGAAACCCTGTCTCGAAAAACCACCCAAAAAAAAAAAAAAAAAAAAAAAAAAAAAAAAAAAAAAAAAAAAGTTTAAAAAAAACAACAACCCAAAACATCCTGACAACGAAGGGCCATGGGGGCTCCTGAAGATGGCTCACCAAGTAAAGGCATTTCTCATCAGGCAAGCATGACAACCTGAGTTGTGTCTTGGGACACACATGATAGGAGAAAATTGACTTTCAAAAATTGTCCTCTGACCTGCACATTACATACTATGGTATGTACGTACACACAAGCGTCCACGCACGCACACATGCACACACACAAAACTTTTAAACAGCCCATGGACACTGAAAAGTACCTGAGACTTGACACGTCTTGTTCTCTTTGGTGGAATATTCATTCTTGTTCCCCGCTCTGGGGAAGGCTGGATATCAGTACTGAGAACCTCAGCCTCAACTTTTTCTTTAATATCTAAATCTGGCATTTGTACACCCTTAAAGAGAAAGACACAAAAAGAGAGAAAATTTACTAATAAAACAAGTTTGAGAATGAGTGGAAAATTAGCAAATTTCCAGTAAGTCCCTAACACTACATGAAATTAGATGGCAATCCTGACCTCAAATTCAACTATAGGCTCAAAGCAATTCCTGACAAAGCCAACTTCTGTTTTGCTTTTCAGAGTGTCTTATGCATTCCATAAGGCACTGGAACTGGCCTGGAACTCTCTACGTAGCAGAGAATGTTTCTGATGTTCTGATCTTCTAGGATTACAGGCATGCACCAATACACCAAGCTACCAATGGGCTTTGTTTGTATTTTTCAACATGCCCAGCAGGATTTCTTTTTATGGAAATTGAAAGCAAACACTAAAATTATGTAAAAATGCAAACTGTTTGAAAATAATGAAAAGGAACAGAATTAGAGAACTTACACTACTAGGTATCAAAATTTACTATAAAACAACAATACTAAAGAGAGGGCACTGGGGGCTAGAGATGGCTCTGCAGTTAAGACCATGTACTGCTCTTGCAAACAACCACAGCTCTCAACTGCCTATGACTCCAGCTCCTGAAGGATCCAACTTTTCTGACCTCTGTGGGCACTTTCACTCATTTGCATATACCCACATACAGACACACACAAACAGGACTGGAGAGATGGCTCAGCCATTAAAGGCTAGGTTCACAACCATTACCGAACATGAAAAGACCTTTAAAAACAAAAGAGTATATATAGTATTGGTAATGGGGTAGACACAGACAAAAGTTCCTATCTATGGGGAATTTGTTTCAAGCTCTCAGTAAATATCTGAAACCCTCTATGCTTTTCTGTACATTTATACTTAGGATACACTTGAACTTGCAATTTTTTTTTTTTTTAATTTTATGTGTGCTGAATGTTTTGCCCTGCATGTCGGTGCCCCTGAAGGCCAGAGAGGGCACCAGATCCCCAGAAACTGGAGTTTCAGACAGTTGTAAGCTGCCATGCAGGTGGCTAAGAACTGAAGCTGGGTCCTTTGCAAGAGCATTCTGTGACTGAACATCTCTCTGACCCCAAAACTCCAACCTGTAAATTAAGCACAGTAAGATAATGACTATTGTTGGGCAGTGCAGGCACAGAGGAAAGTATATCTCTGAGGTCTATAGGAGTTCCAAGGCAGCCAGGACTACACAAAGAAACCCTGTCTCAAACGTATGCATGCACGCGCGCGCGCGCACACACACACACACACACACACGCCTGCACACAAAATCTATAAAAGAAAAAGAAAGCAATGAATTAAATCTTCAAACAGACATCACTACAAAACTGTCAAACAGCTACATTATCACAAAATATTTACAAATAATAGGTTTGAAAAAAAAGATGCATCCAGAATAAATATCAAATCCTTATAAGAGTAGGTCAACAGCTCAATTTTAATGAAAAAAGGTATGAGGAGACACTTCATGAAGATTACAATAATGTGGGGGAGCTAGAGATAACTCATTGGTTGAGAGTACTCTCAGCCACGTCCAGAGGACCTGAGTTCCATTCCCAGCACTTATAGGGCAGTTCACAAACCTCTGGAACTCCAGTTCCAGGGGATCTAACATTCTCTTTGGGTCTCCACATGCATCAGGCATGCATGGTGCACATACATTTATATAAGCAAAAACTACTACACATAAAATATTTTTTAAATGTTTTAAAGATTATAATAATAGCTAATATAAACATAAAAGATGCAGTGATATCACTACTCTTTGAGAATTAAAATCAAAACTGCAACCAGAGACCACTACATACACGCGAGAATGTTTTTAATCAAAAAAAAAAGTCAACCATATCAAATGCTTGCTAGAACATGGAGAATCCAGATGCCGCTACACTATTGGTGGATGACTATAACACAGCACAGGCACTTTAGAAAACATCTTGGCAATTTCTTAAAGAGTTAATCATAGAACTAGGGAGATGTTTGTCAGTAAAGTATTACCTTTCAAGCAGAATAAACTGAGTTTGATAACCAGAGCTCTCTTTAAAAAAAAAAAAAAAAAAAGGCAGCAGCAGCTGGACAGGGTGAGAAGATAGGAACAGGGACAGGTGACTACTTGAGGCCAGTTGGCTAGCCAGTAAAGCCCACTTGGAAGGCCAATTAGAAAGAAGAGCATTCAAGATTGAGCCATCATACCACTTCAAAAAGTTTAACAAATTAAAATAAGTTAGACCTGAGCTAGAAGCCTTCTTCGGTTGACTGGTTTTCACAGAGCTAGAAGGTGCTATACATGCTGCTGCAGAGGCTTATCATCAACAACCATAGGACATGCTTGACTACCAACTTGCCAGACATGATGGGCCTACTGGTACAATAGTGGCATGACAGCTATGGTGGTAACCAACCACTTCATGCTTCACACGTTTTTGAGGACTGTTCCACAGAAGGGAAGTCACCTTTGATATTATACAGATAATCAGAAAATCCTATGGCTGGAAAAGTGTTAGAATTCCCTACTGAGGAATTTACTGCTGTTATTTTGCCAAATGGTCAGGACATGCCTGTCAAATTGCATTGTAAATGTTTATAATCATATATTAGTGCTGCTATCTGCTTTGATCAGAAAAGCTTCCCTTTGCATTGTGTGGTGGCTCCTGCAAAGACTCATAACTGGTCAAAGTGCTGAGAATAGACACTATTTAAGGCTTAGGCTCAAAATGAACCTCCGAAATGTCCACTTTAAAGTCTAGGCAACATAGAAAAGAGGGGTTGGGTCTAGGCATAACAGCTCACACTTTTAATCCCAGCACTCAGGAAGACAAGGCACGCGGATCTCTATGAGCTGGAGGGCTAGTCTACACAGTGAGACACTGTCTCGAAAAAACAAAACAGAACAAACAACAACAAAAAAACCAGACTGAAACCTTTGTCCTGAAACCATGAAGATTTATCTTAAGTATGATTTCCATTATCCTTTACTCTGTAAACCACTAGAAATAGCTAACTTTTAAACTTTTTCTTCTCAAAATTTGGTGCTTAGAGAAAGCTATCCTCACTTTGCTATGCATAAACATATCACAATGAGTATCACTTGAAGTTTATACTTGTCAAATAAATTTATCCACTCTAAGAACAATGATGCATCTTACCATAAGGCTGACACCAGACTGGAAAAGCTCATATGGGTAGAGAATTCTTTCATAGTGTGACTTCAAAAGAGACCCAGTTCCTTTTCCTGGCAGATATCCCAAGCGGCTACCCACTTTAGACCATTTCTTCTCTTTGGTGACTATTTCAAAACCTCCTTTGCTGGCAACAATCTGAAAAGGAAACAGGAATTCTTTAGGAAAAGATGTTAGTTCCAAGCATCCTAACTTCTATAATTTCAAAAATGAAGCTTTCCCCCCAGAGCTGCTGGTAGGGTGTTTGCCTAGTATGCATAAGCCCTGAGTTGATCCCCAGTACCAGAAAACCTGGGTGTGGTAGTGCACATCTATAAATCCAGCCTTTAGGAGGTGGAGGCAGTAGGACTTTTGACATTCAAGGTCATCTTTGGCTACATACTAAGTTGGAGGCTAGACTAGGATACATGAGATCCTGACTTTAAAAATAAAAAAGTACGCCAGCAAGATAGTTCAGCAGGTAGAATCTGGCTGACAGGCATGTTGATCTGAGTTCCAGCCCTGGAACCCACATGGTAGAAGGAGAAGCAATTCCTACAAGTTGTCCTCTGACCTCCACAAACACTTCATGTCCAACATCGTACAGGTGCATACACACTAAATTAATGTTTTAAAGTAAAGTTTCACCAAGTAAGTACAATTCTAGCATCCTAATTCTATATCTTGTCTGCTAAATATAAAAATTATTCTGGACTTAAAAATGTATATTTCCTTTTAGTAAACTGATACTCTGTTAACATACAAAAGAATACAATGATTTTTACAAACCTTCAAATTAGTGTTATTGGATCTACTTTCAAAGAAATGCACTCAAAAGTATTTAATATTTTTTTTAAGATTTAATTATTTATTATGTATACAGTGTTCCATCTGCAAGTATGCATGCAGGCCAGAAGAGGTTACCAGATCTCATTAGAGATGGTTGTGAGCCACCATGTGGTTGGTGGGAATTGAACTCAGGACCTCTGGAAGAGGAGCCAGTGCTCTTAACCTCTGAGCCATCTCTCCAAATCCCGTATTTAATAAAATTTATACATTGTACATTATGCCGAATGAAAAAAATATACACTAAACTAAAAAACTAATCCTACCCCAAAAAAATCTCAACCGACAACAAAAAAAATTATTTCTGAATCAAGCTATGAGGCTGGAAACATTTCTGTGGTTAAAAGAGCTTGCTGCTCTTGCAGAGGAACAGTTTGGTTCTCAACACCCACACTGGAAAGCTCACAAATGCCTGTCAACTCCAGCCGCTCTGGGGATCCACATGTGCATATACACACAGACACAAACACACACATACATATGTGTATATATGTATATAAATATATATACAGACATGAGGAAGGAGATAGTATGCTCAAACTTTGAGCATATAAGTTATGCATACCCCAACACACTCAAGGTTAACCTCAGCTACATAGTGAATACAAAGCTAGTTTTGAGTCACATAAGACTTTGTTTGGGTATAAATATACTTATGTAATAAAAACTCTTTTTATGAGGCTACAATTACCCTGATACCCAAACCACACAAAGATGCAACAAAGAAAGAGAACTACAGACCAATCTCCCTCATGAACATTGATGCAAAAATACTCAACAAAATATTGGCAAACCGAATCCAAGAATACATCAAAACAATCATCCATCACGACCAAGTAGGATTCATCTCAGGGATGCAAGGATGGTTCAACATACGGAAATCAGTCAATGTAATACACCATATAAACAAACTGAAAGAAAAAAACCACATGATCATCTCCCTAGATGCTGAAAAAGCCTTTGACAAAATCCAACACCCCTTCATGATAAAGGTCTTAGAAAGAATAGGAATACAAGGAACATTTCTAAACATAATAAAAGCAATTTATAGCAAGCCAACAGCAAACATCAAATTAAATGGAGAGAAACTCAAAGCGATACCACTAAATTCAGGAACAAGACAAGGCTGTCCACTCTCCCCATATTTATTCAATATAGTACTAGAAGTTCTAGCTAGAGCAATAAGACAACAAAAGGAGATCAAAGGGATACAAATTGGCAAGGAAGAAGTCAAACTTTCACTATTTGCAGATGATATGATAGTATACATAAGTGACCCCAAAAACTCTACCAGGGAACTTCTACAGCTGATAAACTCCTTCAGTCAAGTGGCAGGATACAAGATCAACTCAAAAAAATCAGTAGCCCTCCTATACACAAATGATAAAAGGGCTGAGAAAGAAGTCAGAGAAACATCACCCTTTACAATAGCCACAAATAATATAAAATACCTTGGGATAACACTAACTAAACAAGTGAAAGACCTTTTTGATAAGAACTTTAAATCTCTAAAGAAAGAAATTGAAGAAGATATCAGAAAATGGAAGGATCTCCCATGCTCATGGATAGGCAGGATTAACATAGTAAAAATGGCAATCTTACCAAAAGCAATCTACAGATTCAATGCAATCCCCATCAAAATCCCAACACAATTCTTCACAGACTTGGAAAGAAAAATACTCAACTTTATATGGAAAAACAAAAGACCCAGGATAGCTAAAAGAATCCTATACGATAAAGCAACCCTTGGAGGCATCACCATCCCGGACCTCAAACTCTACTATAGAGCTATAGTAATAAAAACAGCTTGGTACTGGTATAAAAACCGACATACGGACCAATGGAATTGAATTGAAGACCCTGACATTAATCCATGCACATATGAACACCTGGTTTTTGACAAAGGAGCCAAAACTATACAATGGAACAAAGAAAGTATCTTCAACAAATGGTGCTGGCATAACTGGATGTCAATATGTAAAAGATTACAAATAGATCCATATCTGTCACCATGCACAAAACTCAAGTCCAAGTGGATCAAAGACCTAAACATAAATCCAGTTACACTAAACTTAATAGAAAAGAAGATAGGAAGCACTCTTGAACGCATTGGCACTGGAGACCATTTCCTAAATAAAACACCGACAGCACAGACCCTGAGCACAACCATTAATAAATGGGACCTCTCAAAACTGAGAAGCTTTTGCAGGGCAAAAGACACAGTCAATAAGACAAAAAGACAGCCAACAGATTGGGAAAAGATCTTCACCAACCCCACATCTGACAGAGGATTGATCTCCACAATATATAAAGAACTCAAGAAACTAGACATCAAAGCACTGAACAGTCCAATTAAAAAATGGGCTAAAGAGCTAAACAGAGAATTCACAAAACAAGAACTACAAATGGCTGAAAGACATTTAAAGAAATGCTCAACATCCTTAATCATCAGAGAAATGCAAATCAAAACGACTCTGAGATACCACCTTACACCTGTTAGAATGGCTAAGATCAAAAACACCAATGACAACCAATGTTGGAGAGGATGTGGAGCAAAGGGAACACTCCTCCACTGTTGGTGGGAATGTAAACTTGTACAACCACTATGGAAATCAGTATGGCGGTTTCTCAGAAAATTAGGAATCAAACTACCTCAAGACCCAGCCATCCCACTCTTGGGCATATACCCAAAGAATGCTGATACATACCATAAAGATACATGCTCAGCTATGTTCATAGCAGCACTATTTGTAATAGCCAGAACCTGGAAACAACCTAGATGCCCATCAACGGAAGAATGGATGAAAAAAATGTGGTACATATACACAATGGAGTACTACTCAGCAGAGAAAAACAATGAAAGCATGAAATTTGCAGGCAAATGGATGGAACTAGAAAAAAATCATCCTGAGTGAGGTAACCCAAACCCAGAAAGACAGTTATGGTATGTACTCACTCATTGGTGGATTCTAGATATAAAATGAACAATCAGACCACAACCCATAGAACCATAGAGGCTATATATATAGCATGGAGGTCCCTAGGATGACTGTGGCATATAATCAATTTCAGTTTTACTCAATTATTGAAAAAAAAAATAGCCAAATGAATGGAAACACATGAACTATGAACCAAAGACTGAGGGGCTCCCAGCTGGATCAGGCCCTCTGAATAGGTGAGACAGTTGATTGGCTTGATCAGTTTGGGAGGCATCTAGGCAGTGGGACCAAGTCCTGTGCTCATTCCATGAGTTGGCTGTTTGAAACCAGGAACTTATGCAGGGACACTTGGCTCAGTCTGGGAGGAAGGGACTGGACCTCCCTGGACTGAGTCTACCAAGTCGATCACAGTCCTCGGGGGAGGACTTGTCCTGGAGGAGGTGGGAATGGAGAGTGGGCTGGGGGTAAGGGGAGGGCGTGGGGGGGGGGGGGAGAATAGGGGAACCCATGGCTGATATGTAGAACTGAATGGTATTGTAAAAGAAAAAATATATATCACAAAAAAAAAAAAAGAAAAAAAAAAAAAAAAAAAAAAAAAGAAAAAAAGAAAAACCCAAAAATCCTAAAACAGAGGGCTGGAGAGATGGCTCAGTGTCAGTGGAAATAGGAAGATCAGAAGTTCAAGGTCATCCTGGGCTACTCATTAAGCTGGAGACACATGAGATTCTGTCTCTCAGGGAGAGGGGGAAAAAAGTTAATATAAGGGACATAAAGTGTTCTAGATTTAAGGTCTTTTTATGCGGGGTATGGTGACATAGGCCTTTAATCCCAGCAGTGCTTGGAAGGCAGGAGGCAGGTGGATCTCTGAGTTTGAGGACAGCCAGGGCTACACAGAGAAACCCTGTCTTGAAAAACAAAACTAAACAATGTTTTTTATTTATTGGATATTTCTGATAAAGGGGTGCATATGTACCACAGCACTAACATAAAGGTCAGAGGACAGCTTTGTGGAGTTTATTCTTACTTTTTACCTTCCTTCCTTCCTTTACTTGGTTTCTAGGGATAAAAGTCAGGTCATAAAGTGGCACCTTACCCAATGAGCCATCTCGTTAGGCTATATTTTTTTTTTAAGATTTATTTATTTTATGTATAAGAGTCCTCTATCTGAATGTACACCTTTATGCCAGAAGAGGGCATCACAACCACAGATGGTTGTGAGCCACCCAGTGGTTGCTGAAAATCAAACTCAGGACCTCTGAAGAACAGGCAGTGCTCTTAACAGCTGTCACTGGGCTGTATTTTTAAATATAGCCTGTAGGTCTTTTAGACCTATAAGTCAGAGTAAAAAATTACTATATTACATAGAATTGAAAAGGGAAAAGCACCATAAACCTATTATTTGGAAACATAGGAGTTCAAAATCAAAAACATTCCAAAGAACTGCAAGTAACTAGTATGAAGAATATGAATGGGGAGTGGGGGGGAGGTTGGGGGGGGTGAGGTAGCGCCGGGAAGGCGGCTGCGGAGGTGACGCCGTGCGGTCGCGCGGCCCTTCCGGCGCAAGCAGGGTGCTGAGGATCGGGTGCCCCTCAGCCACAGGCCACCTCCAGCACCGCGGGATGTAGTGCCAGGGCCCACGGCCCCCAGCAGAGGCAGCCGGCCCGGCCCGGCCTGTCCACCATCACAGGAAGATCTCTGCCCCCTGGGGCTGAGAGACCCCAACCTCTCCAAAGGCTGAAGCCTGAGGGTATTGAGGTACCAGCCAGATGTCTTCCCACAAAGGGCCTGTGGCGGCACAGGGCGATGGGGCTCCTTCTGGTAACAGAGAAACTGACACGGTGGAACTGGCTGAACTGGGACCCCTGCTGGAGGAGAAGGGCAAACTGGCAACCAGCAGCCCAGCCAAGGCTGAAGAACAGACATGCCCAGTGCCTCAGGAAGAGGAGGAGGAGGTGCGGGTGCTGACGCTTCCTCTGCAGGCCCACCATGCCATGGAGAAGATGGAGGAGTTCGTGTATAAGGTCTGGGAGGGACGCTGGAGAGTCATCCCATATGATGTTCTTCCGGACTGGCTGAAAGACAATGACTACCTGTTACACGGCCATAGACCACCTATGCCCTCCTTTCGGGCTTGCTTCAAGAGCATCTTCCGCATCCATACAGAAACTGGCAACATCTGGACCCATCTGCTTGGTTTTGTTCTGTTCCTCTTTTTGGGAATCCTGACCATGCTCAGACCAAATATGTACTTCATGGCTCCCCTCCAGGAGAAGGTGGTTTTCGGGATGTTCTTTCTGGGCGCGGTGCTCTGCCTCAGCTTCTCCTGGCTCTTCCACACCGTCTATTGTCATTCAGAGAAAGTCTCTAGGACTTTTTCCAAACTGGACTATTCAGGGATTGCTCTACTGATTATGGGGAGCTTTGTCCCTTGGCTCTATTACTCCTTCTACTGCTCCCCACAGCCACGGCTCATCTACCTCTCCATCGTCTGTGTCCTGGGCATTTCTGCCATCATTGTGGCACAGTGGTGTGGTGGTAATCTAATTGTACTGAAATGTGATTTTGATTGTATGTTAATAAATAAAGTTGCCCGGGGGTCAGAGCTATTAGAGCCATAGCAAGAGTATGGCGGTGGTGGCACACGCCTTTAATCCCATAGATCTCTGTGTGTTCAGGGATACAGCCAGCATTGGAGACATATACCTTTAAGACCTAGGGGGCTGTACATTCAGACAGTGACGAGGCAGTCACGTGTTTGGGTTTACAACCAATGAGAAGGCAGAACAAAATACTTTAAATAGACGAACAGACAGGAAATAGGTCTCTTTCGGGAAGCTGGGACACCGCAGGCGGAAGGGTGAGATTTTAGCTCTGAGCTCTGACCTCTCGGCTTTCTCTTTTACATTGTTTCTGTGTTTCTTATTTAATAAGACGGTTGGTTACATCAATACAGTGGGATCGGTTTGCCACTCCTAAGCACCGGCAGACACGAGCAGGAGTGTTCCTGGGACTTGGTTTGAGTGGTGTTGTACCCACCGTGCACTTTACAATCACTGAGGGCTTTGTCAAGGCCAACACAGTGGGCCAGATGGGCTGGTTCTTCCTCATGGCTGTGATGTACATCACTGGAGCTGGCCTGTATGCTGCTCGGATTCCGGAGCGCTTCTTTCCCGGAAAATTTGACATATGGTTCCAGTCCCATCAGATCTTCCACGTCCTGGTGGTGGCTGCAGCTTTCGTCCACTTCTATGGGGTCTCCAACCTTCAGGAATTCCGTTACGGCCTAGAAGGTGGCTGTACCGACGACTCCCTTCTCTGAGCCTTCCCACCTGAGGGTGGAGGAGGAACTTCCCAAGTGCTTTTAAAAATAACTTCTTTGCTGAAGTAAGAGGGAGAGTCTGAGTTGTCTGTTTCTAGAAGAAACCTCTTAGAGGATTGAGTACCAGTCAGCCTCAGCTCACTGTCACAGCCACTGGGCAATAACCCCCCCCCTTTCCATTCCCTGGCTGGGAGCCACTCTTCAGCAGGCCCCTCAGCAAGGACTATTGGTCCTTCCAGGATAGGACTTTGAAGCTCATGTTGAAATTTCACCCATTCCTCCAGCCATTTTGAGGAAAAAAAAATTATGAACTGGGATTCTTCAGAAATTATGTTTGGTTTTTTCTTGAAGAAAATATCCCTCCCTTACCCCCATCCTTACTTTGTTACCTGGCTGATAACAGGCCACCCATTTTTGTAGCTCACTTTTCAAAAACAATTATAACCTGGTCCTGTCTTTCTAAGGCCTAGATCTGCTTATATGGCAGGACAGACGAAGTCACCGCCTTGATGTAGCCCGGCTAATCATGGAAGTATGTCCAGGCTTCAAGTAACTTGAGTTTAAAACCTTTTTTTCTTGCAGAGTAATGTAAAATTAAAATGGGGAAGATATTTAATATTTAATACTAAGCTTTAAAAAGAAACCTGCTATTATTGCTGTGTACCTTGATGCAAAGACAATAGATAATAAAAGGAAGTACAGACAAAAAAAAAAAAAAAGAATATGAATGGATGTTGAGAAAGAGAATGATTTTAATTTAAGCCTCATTTATTTTTGTAAAAGCCATCAAGATGGCTCATCACATAGAAGTACCTGCTGGCCTATGCCTGAGAGACTTTGATTACATAGAGCCCAGAATGGAAGGAGAATCAACTCCTGAGAGTTGGCCTCTGACCTCCTCATGTGCATCATGGCACACAAAAACACTATTTTGTAAAGTAATGACATTTTTAAAAAACTGTATTCTTTTTTAGAAGGATTACTGTGATGAACATTAATAAAACACTGAGAGATAAAGAGGTAGATGAGTGGTAGCAGGTCTGTCTAGCATGTGTGGTATTTGATTCTAACCCAGTAACACAAAAACAAAAAATGAATAAATTTGTTGTTTAAGGGGCTAAGGGGCTAGAGATGGATCAGCAGTTAAGACCACTTACAGGAAAAAAACAAAAAACAAAAAGCACCAGGGAACCACAGTATTTAAAAAACAAAAAACCTTAAAAGGCATACACCTAACAACTTTGAAATTTAATGCTGGAAGTCATTATTTTCTCCAGTTTTTTGCTTGAGCCTCTTACCAGAAAATATATTAATTAAATAATCAACCCAATGATTGATTGAAAAGAGACACGACGTTGGAGTTAAAAAGAGCCCAGTAGAGGCTATAAAAATGTTCTGGATCTTGATCTGGGTAGTAGTTATACAGATGTGTAATACATGAAGATTTACTGAAATGAACATTTCACATCTGTGCGCTGTGCCCTATGTTCCATTTAAACGCAAAAGAAAAAAGCTACTGTGGGGAGAAGCAGCAGTCTCACAACAGCATTTAAGGAACAACTGCACTATAGCATATGAACAAAACAGAGGGTCTCCGTCTGCTTCCACTGTAAGCATTCTCAACGGTTAAGGGAAGACGTCCACTAGCACCTAAAGAATGCACTAAGTGCTGGAGACGGCTCAGCAGCCGGGCAGACTGGCTTCTTCCAGAGGCCCCAGGTGTTGACTCACAACTCTCTGTAATGGCAGTTCCAAAGGATTGGAAAGCCTCTTCTGATTTCCACAGGCACTGCATGCACACGGTACGCAGACTTATATGCAAGTTAAACACCCAGATAAGAAGATAAAAATAAATATTAAAAACAAAAGACAAAACCCCAATAAACCCTTACAAATTTAACCTTCAACAACATATTTCTCGTAAGTCCTCTTCGGTATTTAAACAAGATACATGAAGCCAGGCATGGTGGTATGGCAGCACATGTCTCTAATGCCAGCACTCAGGAGCAAAAGTGAAAGGATTACCAGGAACACTAGGCCACCACAGGCTACATGGTGAGTTCCAGGCCTGTACTACAAAGGCCCAGGCTTTAAAAAAATAAAAAGGCCAAATCCCAAATATTTTATAAGATTTATTCCTAACAAAACGAATTAGATTTCTCAAGATGCAATTAAACAATATGAATGACAAATGTGACACTGGCATTCTGATTAGGTTACCTCTAAAGAATAAATGCAATCTAACCTCAGATTAAACCCAGTATTGACTTTTTAATGGAGGGGGGGAAATCACTGGAAGTTAAATTAATTTTTTTGGTGGGAGTGTTTGGGGTGGTTTTTGGTTTTTTTTTTTTTTTTTTTGGTTGTTTTTCTACAAGATTTTTATTATTTTTTAATCATGTGTATTGTGTGTATCTGTGTGTGAGTATATGCATGCAAGTGCAGGTGCCCAGAGAGTCTAGAAGAAGGTATCAGATCCCTTGGAGCTGAAGTTGTGAATGCTGGGAACCAAACATGTCCTCTGCAAGAGCAGGAAACTCTAAATCATCTCTGCAGCCTGTTTGTTATAGAGACAGTCTTACTATTTAATAGCCCAGACTGGCAAAGAACCCAATATAACTCAGGCTGGCCTTGAATTTGTAACAACAATCTTACCTAAGCCTCTTGAGTCCTGGGATTATAAATGTATAATACCGCACCTGGCTAAAAGAATGTGTGTGTGAATGAGAGAGACAGAGAGAGGGAGGGAAGAAGAAAGGGAGGGGGAGGGAGGAGGAGGGAGAGGGAGTGTGTGTGAGTGTGTATGTGTGTTCCTTTTTTTTTTTTTAAAGACAGGATCTCACTATGCAGCACTGTTTGGCCCAGAACTCACTACTTAGACCAAGTTGGCCTCACTCTGAGAAATGTTATGAGATATTTGTACACTGTGTGAAGATGTATTTGCTGGGACTGCTGCAATAAAAAGCTGAACAGCCAATAGCTAGGCAGGTGGTACAGGTAGGATTTCTGGAGAGAGAAAGGAAGAGATGAATCGAGGTGCACAGATGATGCCATGGAGACACAGGAAGTCGGACATAACAGAATAAAAGAAAGGTAAAAAGCTACATGGTAAAATGTATATTAATAAAAGCAGGTTAATTTAAGTTCTAAGAGCTAGTGGCACAAGCCTAAGCTAAGGCCGAGCTTTCATAACTATTATTATAATCAAGTCTCCCTGTCATTTTTGTGAGCTGGCGGCTCAAAGAAAAATCTATCTACAGAGGGAGAGCTGCCTCTACCTCCAAAGGATTCAAGGTATGGACCACCATGCCTAGCCAAAAGAGAATTCTTCTTTTTCTTTTGAATGATTTCATTTACATATTTTATGTGCATTTGTTTTTGTCTGCATGCATGTCTGTTGTGTGAGAGTATCAGATCCCCTGGAACTGGAGTTACAGTTATGAGCTATCATGTGGGCACTGAGAATTGAACCTAGGTCCTCTAGAAAAGCAACCAGTGCTCTTAACCACTGAGCCATCTCTCCAGCCCCAAGAGAATTCTTAAAAGAAACTTTTAGGGGCTAGAGAGACAGCTCAGTGGTTACAATCAATTGCCATGCATGAGGACATGAGTTTGCTACTAGTACCCACATAATAATCTAGGTAGGGTTTCAAGTATACCTGTAACTCCAATGCTGTGGAGAACAGAGACAGGAGGATTGCTAGGGCTTGCTGGCTTCCAGTCTAGTCAAAAAACTAAGTTCCAGGTTCAAGAACTTAGTTTTCAGGACCTTGCCTCAAAGGAGTAAGGTAGTGGTTCTCAGCCTTCTGCTGTGGGATGTTCTGTATGTCCTGTGGGAGCCCTTCTTGGGTTCTTTGTGGGGTTACCCAGCAGGTCCGCATAGAGGATGATTAGGACCATGGGCCTGAGTGCAGGTGTCTGAGATGGTCTGCACTTGGCTGTGCTGGGGGATGGTCTGTATGTCAAGTTGTTCTGATTGATCAATAAATAAAACCTGATCGGCTGTGGCTAGGCAGGAAGGATAGGCGGGACTAACAGAGAGGAGAAATAAAAGGACAGGAAGGCAGAAGGACTGGCTGCAGCCGCCGCCATGACCAGCAGCATGTGAAGATGCCGGTGGGCCACCAGCCACGTGGCAAGGTATAGATTTATGGAAATGGACTAATTTAAGCTATAAGCACAGTTAGCAAGCTTGATTGGGTCTGAGCGGCTGTGGGACTGGCGGGTGACAAAGATTTGTCCTGACTGTGGGCAAGGCGGGAAACTCTAGCAACAGCCTTCCTAATGCTGCAACTCTGTAATCTAGTTCCTCATGCTGTCTTGACCCCCAACCACAAAATTATTCCATTGCCACTTCATTGTTTTTACATTTTACTTCATTTTTCTACACTTATGAACAGTAATGTAAATATCTGATATGCAAGTTTTCTGGCACATGACTGATGTGGGGGTTGCAATCCATAGGATAAAAACTGATAGAGTAAGGCAGAGAGTGATAGAGAGGAACACTCAATGCCCTCCTCTGCTTCCAAATGTATGCATTATAACACACACACACACACACACACACACACACACACACAGAAATTTTATAGGTCAGGCATGCTTTTGTATGCCTATGTAAATTTGATGCCACTGAGGGCAGGGCTGGGGACACAGTTCAGTGGGCTGTGATGTGACCTCCACAGATGTACTATCCTGCATGTGTGTGTACAAACACACAAAGTCTGAGGCCAGCTTGGTCTAAATAGAAAATTTGAGGCCAGCCATATAGGAAGATCCTATCCCCAAAAAGAGAATGAATGAATTGATCTTTTAAATAAATAAATAGTCAGGTGGTGGTGGCCCATGCCTTTAATCTCAGGACTTGGGAGGCAGAGGCAGGTGGATCTCTGTGAGTTCAAGGCCAGCCTGTACTTCAAAGTGATGCAAACTGAGTTCTAGAACAGCTAGAGCTACTACACAGAAAAACTGTCTCCAAAAAAAACCCAAACCAAACAAACAAACAAACAAACAAACAAAAACCCACCAAAACAGATAAACACAAAAAAGAAAGATTATTTAAAGTTCTTAATTTAATGAATCACAAACCTCTGCCCAATTTCTTCATGGGAGGACCAGGCCCAAACTAAGCATCTACTCACTAACACTGATCTATATTTCAGCTCCTGTTAAACTTCTAAACAGTATTAGCCTCACCTTGCTTAAAGCATACAAATCCAGGATTTTTCTCTCCACCACGGGGATCTTCAACGTAGATCCTTGAAGTTCCCAAAACTTTGCCAGTTGATCCAAGAAGTCCAATCTCACTCTTGTCATTGCCTAAAGTTATTAAAATACAGAAATCAAAAACACAGGACTGGGATTAGTGGCAGACCATTTGTCCAGCGTGCTCAAGGCCCTAGGTTCAATTCCCAGTACTGGGAGAAGGGAGAGAGAAAGCAAGGGCAGCAAGGGGGCTTAGCAGGTGAAAATGCTTGCCACCAAAACCCGATGACCCGAGTTCAACATTTAGATCCCAAAATAGAAGGAGAGTAGATCTGAGTATTGAACTTGGGTTGTTTGGCTGCCTGAAAAGATTTGGTAAACTAAATGTTAGCAGGCTTAGACACAGAAAACAGCCAACACAAGTGGAGTTTCTACTATGTAAGTACAATGACAACTGTGAATAATGATAAAATAGTGAATAATGATCAAGTTGTAACATTTCAACACCTCACTGACCAGCAAAAGGCCTGAAACCTTTTGTTATCTTTGCCTCCAATCCAGAGAAAAGTATCAGTGCCTCAGTTATTTGTACTTCAGTTTCACCTTCTTCCCCATCATCCTGTGGTGGCTGTCTCTCTTACTTTAAGCTATCTATTATTATTATTATTTTATTATTATTACTCTATGTCTTAAAGATTTATTTTTATGTGCATTGGTGTTTTGCCTGCATATATGTCTATGTGAGGGTATCAGAACCTCTAGAACTGGAGTTACAGACAGTTGTGCGCTGCCATGGGGGTGGTGGGAATTAAACCTGGGTCCTCTGTTAAGAGCAGCCAGTACTCTTAACCACTGAACCATCTCTCCAGCCCAAGCTACCCTTCTTAATAAAATTCTTTGCTAGATGTTAAAAGAAAGCCTCTCCTTCCATTTAAGGCCCTGTTTATGCTGTTTTGGTTCATTTTTGTTGTTGTTATTGTTATTTTTAAAGTGTACGGTGTAAAGCCTATAGATACTAACTAGAAGAGGGCATCTGATTCCCCTGGAACTAGAGTTCTAGAGGGTGGTAAACCACCATGTGGATGTTGGGAATCCAACCCAGGGCCTCTGAAAGAACAAGTGCTCTTAACCGCTAAGCCATCTCTCCAGCCACTGTTATGCTGTTTTAAATGTAATTCTGTTTATTTCTAATGTTCTCCTACCTAAAGGCACAATACTAGTCTATAGGTCCTTTCTCCTAATAAACTTCATTCCTAAAGAGCAATTATTTGTCAGTTCCTTTCCTGAACCAACCACTGCTGCCTCCATATTTACATCTAACAATATGAAAATGTAATGAAATCCGTTATTTTGTATGCTATCTAACATAAATTTAATTAGGAAAAAAAATTCCCAAGTTTGGAGATGGGCATCATGGCAAAAGCCTTTTGTAACCCCAGTATATTCAGGAGGCTGAAACAGGAGGATTGCCATGAATTCAAAGCTAGCCTGGGTGGGCTACATAATAAGTTCTAGACCAGACCACATTGGCTACGAAACAGACTGGCTCAAGAAGGTAGAGTGGAGGGAAAGGGGCTGGGGGAGTAGCTCAGTTGGTAGGGGTGCTCGCCTCGCTTCTCCAAGGCCAGGGTTCTATCCGTAGATCACAAGAACTGGGTACAGTGATGCACACCTGTGACTCCAACAGACAAGAGAGGCAGGAAGACAAGGAGATTCAGGGAGGCCTGGGCTATATATCAAGTTACATGACATCTGGGTCCATATGAGACCTTGTTTCAAAAGAGAAAGACAGACAGACTTCCACTTCTCTGAAGGTAAGCCCTGGATTTTCTATTATGAAAATGTTTTGCAAGTGGCACACACCTTTAATCCCAGCACTTGAGAGGCAGAGGCAGAGGCAGAGGGATCTTTGTGAGTTCCAGGACAGCCAGGGCCATACAGAGAAACCCTATCTCAAAAAACTCAAGGAAAAGAAAAGAAAGGAAAAGAAGAAGAAGAAGAAGAAGAAGAAGAAGAAGAAGAAGAAGAAGAAGAAGAAGAAGAAGAAAGGAAATATGTTTTTAAAAAGTTTTCTATTATCCCAGTTAAGTGAAGAAGAAAAAAAATGTAGTAACTACTTGAAACAGTCTTAAAGACACTTTTCTCAAATATCAAATGACTGTTATTCTATTAAATCCTAGTTAACATAAACTCTGGGCCCTAGCACACGAGCTTTTCAAAGTTCTATTTAAAATCCTAAGGCAAGCAATCAGGAGGCTGGAGCTGTAAAGCCATGGTAGAGCATTCGCTTAGTCTGTGTGAAGCCCTAACTCCCAAACACCACCACCACTAAGAAAAAAAAAACAAAACAGAAAGCAGGAATATTGGTCTAATACTCACCTCAAGTTCATTCAGGCGCTGGACTCTGGGAGTGAAACGGAAGGTTTTTACTTCACATGCAAACGGAGGTTGCCAATCCTAAATGAAAATAATTATTCTGGTAATTTAGCATGGAGTTGCCACAATTAATAGTGACACTACATTAGCACACGTGAGTCTTCACTATAAAGACAGAAAGAGCAATATTCTTATAGAAAGTTTTCATTTTAATACTTGGAAAATCAATTCTCAAATCTCACAATTACACTTGCCAAGGTTATCCAGAAAGAACACAAGATAAGCACACAGGTTTACCAAGTAAAACTTAAAAAAAACAAAAAAGAACCCAGTGACTGGGTATGGCACATGCCGGTAATCCTAGTACTCAGGAGGCAGGATCAAGAGTTACAAGTCAGCCTAGACTACATAGCTTGACCATCTCAACAGCAACAACAAAAATCACCTTCATACTAGCTAGAAAAGAAAAAAACAGACTGTAAAATGTCCTACTCTTAACAGGGCATAGGATCTCATTTGAACAATATCCAATTGACCCTGGTGCTGATTGTCCAGCAGCAACTGGACAAGGTTTTTCTCCCTGGTTGCTGGGGATTGAACCCAGGGCCTTGTAGCACTCTCCCCACTCCAACAGCATTTGGAAAGCACTGGTCTAATGAATAAATGAAAAAAACTTTTGACCTTGAGCATATAACTTAACCTCTTAGGGAATTAATTCTGCACACCACAAGGTATTATCTTGCTTTCCTAACCTTAAAAAGCGAGGATAATTAACCAACTTATAAGCAAGCTTGATTATTTATATTACAACTCTGAAATCTCTGTCCCTTACTTTCTTATATCGAGATTTCAACGTTTTCCTCCATGCTCATTTACTGACCAGTTCTTCCTAAACCTCTACATTTTAAAAAATAATGAACGAATGCTCTTTTATCTTCCCAAGGATGCCTTCTCTAGTTGCAGCAGTAATTAGCTGGGGGGGGGTCTAGTCTAGTGACATCATCATGGGGTCAAGTACAGCTCGGATGACATTTTAAGAAACCTGAGCAGTGGCCTGCAAAGGCCTGAGACACGGAGCATTAGCGGGCGTGGACACAGAAAGAGCCGGCAGAAGCGGAGTTTTTAGTACGCAAACACAATGATTGTGCACGAGCGTACGACGTGACACGTCAAACACCTTTCCTAGAAAGGGCCTGAAGCCTTTTGTTACCCTTCCCTCCCAGCCAAAGAGCCGTATCCGTGCCCGAGTAAGTTCTGAAAGGAAACGGCCCCCCAGCCACGACTTTCTCTCGGGTGAGGGTGGACCTGAGAGCTGGTGAGGCGGCTCAGTCGGAAGGTCCAAGCCCGACGACCTGAGTTCGATCCCTGAGGCCCACACAACTGCGGGAGACCATCGACTCCCCCAAAATGTCCTCTGACCTCGCCGCGCGCACGCACACCGCACACCCACACACAGACACGTAAAAGTGGACGGGAAACGACCCAAGACACCGAGGCGAGGCATCCTCCGACGTGGCCTCGGGTCCCCAAGGCCTGAGGGAGGGGCAACAGGAAGGCCCAGGAGACCCGAACCGGGGAAAGCGGCCGCAAGAGAAACGACCCCCCCGGTCCGCCCCCCGCCGCCCCCGACTCCGCTACCTTGGGAGGACGGATCTTGCAGATGCCAGTTTTCTCGGCCAAAGGCCGGATGCGGCCGATAAAACTGAGAGGGTCGGAGAACTCCTCCCAGCTGGGCTCAAAGACCGGGCACTCCGGCGGCGGCACGAACTCGGCCGCGTAGCCCCCTGGGCCCACGCCCGCCATGGCCCTAGCCGGGGTGGGGGAGTAGGGGGGGTCCCCGAAGTGCACAAGCGGGGCGAGGCTGGGTGACGGCCACCGAGCCCGCTCACGTCCCCTCACAGGGGCCGCAGAGCATCTTCTCGGGAGCGAACCGTTCCTCACAGAAAGCCCAGCAGCGCTTCCTCCGCTCGTTTGTTATTGTTTCCTTCAGGGCTTTTCCTCTCCGGGCCAGGACGCTTCCGGAAGTTAACGTACTGCCAAATCAGTCCGCCGCCGCCGCAGGAAACAGAGTCCCGCCCCCCCACACACCCCGCCGCGACGTCTAGTCGGGGCCTTTCTCCTTCCTCCCTTTCATGGCAGCCCAGCGTGGCTTCTCCTCGGCTTGCCCGCCCAAGTTCCGCGCCCTCCGTCCACGCTGGGTGCGTGGCCTCGGAAGGCTCCACGAGCTCGCCTCGAGGGAAGGCGAGCGAGAGAAGCCGGCCCGCAAGGTGGAAGGCGCTCTTCCGGCGCGCGGAGGAATGTGTAATGCCTCGGAGAGCAGAGGTTCTGTTTCCGGCGAGGAGGTTCCTCTTCCTCTTTGTGTCGGGCCCCGGCGGAGCCACTCGACCCCGTCCGTGCCCCGAGAGCTGGGTTTCTAACCCAGTTGGCTCGCGTCTGGACGGGTCGCGAACTCTGGACGGGATCCCCGCGTCCCCAGTCTCCCCGACGCTATTCCGTGCCGGCTAATCTAACCTGGCCTCTTTCCCGCGGGGCTCCCGCTTCGCCATGGCCGCTTGGTTGGGCTTGGTTGCTTTCAGCCCTCCTCCGTCGTCAGACCCGCAGGCCGGCGGGAACCAGCCGCTGCGAATTGCTGTTCTCACCACACAGGGAACCCAGAGCCCCCGGCCTTGCCTGTCTAGCTGTTGGCAATCATCCTCAAACCTCTTATCTGAGAAGTAAGCAGGACCTGAAAACACCTGCTCTCACTCTTCTTTTTTTTTTTCCAGTTTGCTATGAAACTGGTCACCTTCTTGTCAGAGACCTCTACGTGTAAGGCCGGGCATGATTGCGCACGTCGAGAGTTCCGATCAGCAAAGGCTGTATAGTGAAACCCTGTCTCAAAAAAATAAAAGCCATGTTGCTGGTATACGCTCCCATAATTCCTTTGTACGTTTAACCTTGTTTCAATAAGATGGAAGGCAAGAACAGGCTCCCAAAAGGTGTCTTGTGGCCTCCACATGCCTGGGGGGGGGTTGTGTGTGTACATAAATAACGCCCACAACAATGATAAGTGCTTCAGGATCAGTCCGAACTGCGTGCCTGGGGTGTGTGTGTGTGTGTACATAAATAACACCCACAACAATGATAAATGATTCAGGAGCAGTCTGAACTGCGTGCCTGGGGTGTGTGTGTGTACATAAATAACACCCACAACAATGATAAATGATTCAGGAGCAGTCCGAACTGCATATGAATTTGAGGCCTGGTTGTCTAACTAAGAAAACGCCCTGTGTGGTGGCACAGGACTATGAACTCAACACTGAAGAAGGAGATGTAGATAGAGCACCACAGCTTCAAAGCCCACCTGCTGTACATACTGAGTTCCAGGTCAGTCAGGACGTGGCAAGGGCCAGAAGAATGGCCCAGCTGGTAAGGGCAGTTGGCCACCAAGCCTGGAAACCTGAGTTTCATTTCTGGAACCCACATGGTTGACTTCTGCTAATCAGAAGACTGGCCCACCTTCTCAGGAAGGTGGGAAAATGGACTCTAGTTTACTTACTTACTTTTCTGGTAGTAGAAATTGAACCCCAGGCTGGCGGTGGTGCTGCTCAGGAGGCAGAGCCAGGCGGATCTCTGTGAGTTCGAGGCCAGCCTGGTCTACAGAGCGAGATCCAGGACAGGCTCCAAAACTAAAAAAAAAAAAGAAAGAAAGAAAGAAATTGAATCCAAGTCCTTGAACATATTAGGCAAATATGCTCCTGAGATTAACTCCAATCTATTCTCCATTTCTTGCTTTTTTAAGAAAACAGTGATGTACAAACAGATATGGACACAGGAAGGAATGACATTGTATACAAGTACTAATTTATTTTTTTTTTTTTTTTTTTTTTTTGGTTTTTTTCGAGACAGGGTTTCTCAGTGTAGCTTTGCGCCTTTCCTGGGACTCACTTGGTAGCCCAGGCTGGCCTCGAACTCACAAAGATCCACCTGCCTCTGCCTCCCGAGTGCTGGGATTAAAGGCGTGCGCCACCACCGCCCGGCCAAGTACTAATTTATAACAAGACTTAGATTGTTTAGTACTTAGTCTGAAAAAACAAACTATGCACATAAAAAGAAAATAGTGGAATTTCAAAAATTAAAAGTCATCAAAATAATTGTTTTCATTAAGCATGCAACCAGAATACTTTGCTAGTGAGCTGGGCCCCAGGTTGGATCCCCAACAGCACATAAACCAGTGGCAGGAGAGCATCCCTGCAATCACAGCACTTAGGAGATAGAGACAGAAGGATCATAATGTCAAGATCATCCTCAGCGATCTAGGTCAAGGCCACCCTGGGATAAAAGAATGACAACAAAAAAAGCAGCTTTTGAGGAAAAAGTCCATCATTTCAAGTGCCACATATTTATCTGTAATTTCCTTTATCAGTGTTAGAGTAGCATGGAATTAATATCGAAGTCTGGTAGTTAGTTGGCAAGTCTGTGAAATATGATCTCTGACTTTTTTTATTTTTTAATTAATTAATTTATTTATTTATTATGTATGCAGAAATGGGTGCCAGATCTCATTACAGATGGTTGTGAGCCACCATGTGGTTGCTGGGACTTGAACTCAGGACCTCTGGAAGAACAGTCAGTGCTCTTAATCTCTGAGCCATCTCTCCAGCCCTTATTTTATTTTTGAGACAGGGTTCTACCTTAGTCATCCAGACTATTATTGTACTGGACTCAAAGGATCTCAGCCTCCCCAGTATCTGGGACTACAAAGATAAACTACTCCTGAATTAATTTTTTAAATCGCTTAATTAAAAAAATTTTTTTTGAGGCAGAGTTTCTGAATCCACTCTGTAGACCAGGTTGTCCTTGAACTCAGAGATCCACCTACCTCTGCCTCCTGTGCTGGGATTAAAGGCATGTGCCACCATTGCCTGGCTAATTTTTATTTATTTTTCTGAACTTTTTTTTTTTTTTTTTTTTTTTTGGTTTTTTCAAGACAGGGTTTCTCTGTGTAGCTTTGCGCCTTTCCTGGAGCTCACTTGGTAGCCCAGGCTGGCCTTGAACTCACAAAGATCCGCCTGCCTCTGCCTCCCGAGTGCTGGGATTAAAGGCGTGCGCCACCACGCCCGGCTGAACTTTTTTTTTTTTTTTTAATACAATAAAACCTCACAAAATCAAAGTAGCAGGTGGGGTAAATCTCATCGAATAACAAAGGTTTAAAAATACTGAATTTCTGCTGGGTGATGGTGCATGCTTTTAATCCCAGAACTTGGGAAGCAGAGGCAGGCAAGTCTCTGTGAGTTCGAGGCCAGCCTGGTCTACAGAGCGAGTTCCAGGACAGCCAGGGATACACAGAGAAACCCTGTCTTAAAAAACAGAAAACTGAATTTCTGAAGAAATGCCTTTAATTTCAACAGTACTGGGGTAGTTTGATTTCATAATACCAGGGATTATCTCAGGGCTCTTACATGCAAGTACCCTGCCACTGAGCAGTAAAAAAAAAAAAAAAAGAAAAAAAAGAAAAAGAAAAGAAAACATTATTATGTTAGTGTGGAGGGTGGGGGTGGGGTGTAGCGCACCGTGCCAGGATGCACATGTGGAAATGAGTGGACAACTCGCTTGAGTCAGTCCAGGAACTGAACTCAAGTCATCAGGGTGGACAGCAAGTGCCTTCATTGGTTGAGCCATCTCAGCAGCCCCTCACCCCTTTTTTAAAACTTTATTTTTGATACAGGGTCTGGCTAAGTTGCCTGTGCTGTCTTTGAACTCAGTTCCTCCTGCCTTACTCTTCATATCTGTTTGGTCCTCAAACATTTTGCCAAAAGCCCATTATAGCCAGGTCGTGTTAGCTTTTAATCCCAGCACTTGGGTGTAGTGGGTAGTCATTCCAGCTTGGATCTGGAAGCTCCAACCCCCATTGAGACTCTGGCAACTGTCACGCCTACGAGGCGGGGCGAGGGGAGGTGCTGGAAACCTGAGAGCTGGATGGGCAAGCGCTCGCTCGGGGCGCGCGCTCGGCGCCTGGACCCTGGATGGTGGAGATTGATTGTGCAGAGCTCCAGAGAACACCGCTGGATTGCTAGACGCCTTCCCCAGACCCCCGCGACCTATCCATTCTTTCATTTGTAAGTCATCCACTAAATAAATCTTCCTTTTTAACTACGTGGAGTGGCCCTTATATTATTCCCCAATATCTGGCGCCCACGTGGGTCAAATTCCAAAGGTCTGGGCGGCTCCTGCCCTCAGCCTGTTCCCCGGCTGGCGGGTACCTAAACCCGCCTGCAAAGTTCCATATAACCAGTCCATTCCCGAAAAGGGGAGCAGCTAGTCCGGTCTCAGCTCCCTAGCTTAGCCCCGAGACCAGTGAAAAACCGCTGCGAGTGAGGTATCCGCACCCGGCTCCCGGCCATCCCGCCATCTGCCTCCAGCTGCCGCCAGCCAAGGTCACCAGCAGGCCCTGCTTTGGAGCTGTACCAGCACCGCCTGCTGGTTGAAAAGCGCTACTACACCCCCCATACCACAGAAAGGTAAGATAAGCAAACCAGCATTTTATTTCAAGTAAAAGTACTTGATAATTTTACATCTTAAAATTGACTAACAAATTTTGAGTAATTCTTGTAATATGGCTGACAACATTACCTCACAAGAATTTAAAAACCTTTTTGCCTGTATGATGAATGACATTCTCCTGGAAATATATGACCTTCCTCAGGCATATTTGGCCTGTACCATTTTGGCATTCATCGTAATAATTCACACAGTGTTCAAACACTGCTTTAATAATAAGAACAAAGATGAGTCATTATTGGGACTGATACAGGCTTTAAAAGATAGCAATGAAGACTTACAGAAAAAGAATCTCTTTCTGGAATCTGCTTTCAAAGATAGCAATGAAGGCTTACAGAGAAGGATTCTCTTTCTGGAATCTGCTTTAAAAGATAGCAATGAAGACTTACAGAAAAAGAATCTCTTTCTGGAATCTGCTTTAAAAGATAGCAATGAAGACTTACAGAAAAAGAATCTCTTTCTGGAATCTGCTTTCAAAGATAGCAATGAAGGCTTACAGAAAAGGATTCTCTTTCTGGAATCTGCTTTAAAAGATAGCAATGAAGACTTACAGAAAAAGAATCTCTTTCTGGAATCTGCTTTAAAAGATAGCAATGAAGACTTACAGAAAAAGAATCTCTTTCTGGAATCTGCTTTCAAAGATAGCAATGAAGGCTTACAGAAAAGGATTCTCTTTCTGGAATCTGCTTTAAAAGATAGCAATGAAGACTTACAGAAAAAGAATCTCTTTCTGGAATCTGCTTTCAAAGATAGCAATGAAGGCTTACAGAAAAAGATTCTCTTTCTGGAATCTGCTTTAAAAGATAGCAATGAAGGCTTACAGAAAAAGAATCTCTTTCTGGAATCTGCCTTCAAAGATAGCAATGAGGGCTTACAGAAAAAGATTCTCTTCCTGGAATCTGCCTTCAAAGATAGCAATGAAGGCTTACAGAAAGAGATTCTCCTTTTGGAATCTGCTTTAAAAGATAGCAATGAAGACTTACAGAGAAAGAGTCTCTTTCTGGAATCTGCCTTCAAAGATAGCAGTGAGGGCTTACAGAAGAAGATTCTCTTTCTGGAATCTGCTTTAAGAGATGGCAAGGAAGACTTACAGAAAGAGATTCTCTTTCTGGAATCTGCTTTCAAAGATAGCAATGAAGGCTTACAGAAAAAGATTCTCTTTCTGGAATCTGCTTTAAAAGATAGTAATGAAGGCTTACAGGAAAAGATTCTTTCTCTAGAATCTGCTAATCAGGATTTACAAAACAGGCTTGTACCCAAAATTGATTTTATTGATAATAAATATGAATATCTAATGGATAGAACACTAACTCTCCAGAGTGAAGTTATGGCTACTCAGACATTGCATAAGGAAGAAAGATTATCATTAATTGATAAGATAAGGTCCATGGAATCATGTGCTTCTGAGGAAAATAAAAATGTCTATGATTCCATGAGAAATCTGGAGTCCCTTGCACGAGAGGAGGTTCACTCCCTAGAACAGACCCTAGGTGCTCGTTTGCAAGCCCTAGAAGAAACTCTCAGTAAACATGACAAGGGAACTAATAAGCAGAAGGTCAAGACCATAGAGGTTGTAACATCTCCAAACAGCTCTCATACAATGGCTTATCCTGTTATCGTCCATGAGAAGCCAGCAGATGACACACACCCAGAGCCATATATGACATATACATTACAACCAATTTCAACAAGGGACTTTAAAAATATAAAGGAAGCAGTAGTTACGTATGGGATACAATCCACATACGTAAAACAGATGTTAAATTCATGGTCTACCTCACATAGAATCATCCCAGATGACTGGCATCAGTTAATTTCAGCTGTTCTAGAATATAGCCAGCAGCTACAGTGGAAGAGCTGGTTGAGAGAAGAGGCAAAAAATTTAGAACAACAAGGTAAACTCAGAGGTTTTGTGATCTCCCAAGATCAAATACTTGGTGAGGGATGTTTTGCTGACAGGAATGTACAAGCCACTTATGATGAGCATACAATATCCCTATGCCGTACAGCAGCTCTAAATGCTTGGGAAAAAATTCCAGAACCTGGAAAACCAACTGAGGTATACACAAAGATATTTCAGGGACCACATGAATCTTTCACTGATTTTTTACAAAGGCTGAACACAGCTATAACAAAAGCTATATCAGATAAAGAATTAAGAAAAGTATTAACTGAGTCCTTGGCATTCGACAATGCTAATGCAGAATGCAGAAGAATACTTACACCACTAAAGATCAGATCAGCTCCTTTGGAAGAATGGATTCAGTACACTAATGGTGTTCAGTCTCTTAACTACAGTAATGAGGCTTGGATAGGAGAGACAAATCCCAGAGGTGAAAGAAGGCCCCGTGTTACCAAATGTTTTAAGTGTGGTACACCAGGGCATATAAGTAAAAACTGTACGTGGGGTACTCCTAGAAGTAATACTCCTTCTAGGAATAGCCTAAACAGGAGACCCCAACCACCTCCTGGATTATGTAGAAGGTGTGGCAAAGGCCAACATTGGACCAATGAGTGCAGATCAAAAATAGATATACGAGGCAACCCTTTACTGGCGGGAAACGCCTCAGGGGGCCTCTTGCAGGCCCCCAAATCAAATGTAGTACGAACATTCCCAGCCACTGTGGAAGAAATTCCTCTCCAGGACAACTGAATAAACCAATGCTTAATGTAAAAACCGATACTGCAATGGATGATAAAACAGCTTTGATAGATGGATCACAGTTTACAAAGAACACTGTAAAACAAATATTTTGGCAGACTTCCATAAATGAACAAAGACCAAAGCTTAGAATTCGAATTAATGGCCTGGTTCTGGAGGGCCTGGTAGACACAGGTGCAGATGTGACTATAATTACACCAAAATCATGGCATCCGAATTGGCCTCTTCAAGAGGTAGATGTCCAACTGTTAGGGATTGGCACCCTATCTCAGATAAAACAGAGTTCGAGATGGGTTGAATGCATAGGGCCAGAAGGACAGAGAGGAAGGCTGAAGCCATATGTAGCAAATGTAGCAGTAAATCTTTGGGGCCGAGATCTGTTACAACAGTGGAATACCCAGATTAAAATTCCTACACTTTCAGAAAAGGAATACAGACCAATGCATGTTTCTAGGAATAATATCATAACATGCTATAAAAATCAGTCACCAACCATTCAGGCTGTTCACAAACAGAGCACGACTGTTGTTGAACTCTCAGAAGTACCAACTGCCTTACCTTTAAAATGGCTAACTAATAAACCTGTCTGGGTTGGACAATGGCCTTTGACAAAAGAGAAGCTACAAGCTTTAGAACAGCTGGTTCAAGAGCAGTTAAATGCTCAACACATTGAAGAATCTACCAGCCCTTGGAATTCTCCTGTATTTGTTATTAAAAAAAAATCTGGTAATTGGAGAATGCTGACAGATCTGAGAGCTATTAATAAAGTAATTCAGCCAATGGGCTCCCTACAGACTGGGATCCCCTTGCCCTCTATGCTACCAAAAGAATGGCCTATAATAGTTATTGACTTAAAAGACTGTTTCTTTACCATACCCTTACAGGAAAATGATAGAGAAAAGTTTGCCTTCACAGTACCTAATTATAATAATTCTCAGCCAGTCAAGAGATATCAATGGAAGGTCCTCCCACAGGGAATGTTAAACAGTCCTACTTTGTGTCAATACTTTGTGCAGAAACCATTAGAGATAATTCGTGTAAAGTTTCCACAATCCATAATTTATCACTATATGGATGATATCCTATTAGCTGATCCAAAGTTAGATACATTAGAAAGCATGTTTGAAGAAGTAAAAAAAGTTTTGCCTCGCTGGGGACTGCAAATTGCTCCTGAAAAAATACAAAGAGGAGATTCTATTAATTACTTAGGATATAAGATAGAGCTACAAAAAATTAGACCCCAAAAGGTACAACTAAGAAGAGATAGATTGAAGACTCTTAATGATTTTCAAAAGTTATTAGGAAGCATTTCCAACTTACTGGGTATCATGGGAATACCCAAAGATGGACTAAAAAATTTGGCTAATACTCTAGAAGGGGACAAAGAATTAAATAGTCCAAGAGAATTATCAGCCGAAGCTGAGAAGGAATTGGCTCTAGTAGAAAAGACAATTCGAGAAGCACATGTGGATCGTGTGGATCCAGAACTTAAATGCATTCTTGTCATATTCCCTTCCAGACATTCCCCAACAGGTATTTTGATGCAGAGGGAAGATATTATATTGGAGTGGATATTCCTACCACGTAAACCAAATAAGAAATTAAAGACTTATATAGAAAAGATCTCTGATTTGATTCGAAAGGGTAAATTAAGACTTCGTCAGTTGACAGGAATGGACCCAGCAGAAATTGTAGTACCATTAACTAATGAGGAAATTTCATCACTATGGAAAGATAATGAATACTGGCAGAGAGCCTGCAGTAACTTTTTGGGAGAGATTAACAACCACTATCCCAAAAGCAAGAGAATAGAATTCATAAAGAAGACTGAATGGGTCCTTCCTCACATTGTACGACAAAAGCCAATTTCTGGAGTCCTCACATTCTACACTGATGCAAATAAATCAGGGAAAGCAGGATATAAATCAGGAGACTTAAGTAAAGTGGTACAAAGTCCATATAACTCTGTACAAAAGGCAGAACTGTATGCCATTCTTATGGTACTGATGGACTTCACAGAACCCCTCAATATAGTCACTGACTCTCAATATGCAGAGAGAGTTGTTTTACATATTGAAACTGCTGAATTCATTCCTGATAATACAGAATTAACTTCATTATTCATACAATTGCAGGAAATCATCAGAAAAAGGGAACATCCTATATATATAACACATATCAGATCCCATACAGGTCTACCAGGACCTTTAGCACAAGGTAATGATGAGATTGATCAGTTACTAATAGGTAATGTGCTAGAAGCTTCAGAATGTCATAAGAAACACCATGTAAATAGCAAAGGTTTGAAGAAGGATTTCTCCATCACTTGGCAACAGGCTAAGGATATTGTGAAAAAATGTCCTACTTGTTCCATCTATAACCAAACTCCATTACCTGCAGGGAGTAATCCAAAAGGTATACAAAGAAATGAAATTTGGCAGATGGATGTGTTTCATTTTGCAGAATTTGGAAGATTAAAGTATGTACATCATACCATTGACACCTATTCAGGATTTCAATGGGCAACTCCTATGAGTTCTGAAAAGGCTGATTCTGTGATTACACACCTATTAGAAGTTATGGCCATCATGGGAATACCTGTACAAATTAAGACAGACAATGCCCCAGCATATGTCTCCAATAAAATGAGACAGTTCTTTGCTTATTACAATATAAAGCATGTTACAGGTATACCACATAATCCCACAGGCCAAGCAGTCATAGAGAGATCCAATCGAACTTTAAAGGATATGCTAAATAAACAGCAACAGGTAACAATGACTCCTAGAAATAGACTGCATAGTGCTTTATTAACCTTGAATTTTCTCAATGCTAATGAGAAAGGAACAACAGCTGCGGAGAGACATTGGACGATAGACAAAACTCCTGAGCTAAACCAACCAGTTTATTTCAAGGATGTGCTGACCTCAGAATGGAAACCTGGATATGTTCTACGTTGGGGAAGGGGTTTTGCCTTTGTTTCTGCAGGAGAAGAAAAGCTATGGATACCAACAAAATTAATAAAAATTCGATTCGAACAGGAAAAACCCCTTGATGAAGAGAAGTAAAAGATCATCCACCAATGTGACATCTCTACAAGTTGTAAGAAAAATTTAACAATCAAAGGGTGGGGTAGGGTTCTGTTTTTGTCTTTCCAGGATAATGGAAATACCCATCTTCCAAAACTCATAAGGCCTTGGATATCCGGATGTTTACAGCAGAAAGGAAGAATCTATTGGTACCAATCTACACATGGTAAAATCTCACTGTCTAACATCTTTCTCTCTATCAATCTAGAAAAGTTGTGGTTCCAATTCAATTATAGCCAAGCTGGCTTTGGAGATGGAATTGGCTCACTCCTTCTCTAAACCCAAGCATATTGCTAAAAGAAAAGTTTAAGAGATTCTTCAGTCCCATATCAGAAGAGCCCTCTGGTGTGAGACAGAAGGAAACCAATAAAAAGGGACCATTGTCTTCTAAATTCTAATTCTCTCCATGCTTACTCTTGATTTCTCAGAATCCTTTCTTACATGCTATGTCCTCTTTAAATCCAAACCTCCCATTTTTGATAACAAATAAGTTTTTCCAATAGCAATCTCAGAAGTCACCAGAAGGAAGATGGGGCCCCAACAACAACAACTCTACCCAATCCAGAATGATGCCATGGTAATCATCATCATACTACACTTCTTGCCAGAATTTCAGACAATCTTACCCATTACTCTAAAACTTGCTGCAGAACCTACAGTTAGTCTAACTGAGATTTAACTATCTGAGCTTTCTCACAGTACCCAACAGAGATAACATCACCCCCTAAATGGCAGGAAGCAATTCTAAGAAAACGACGCCCCTTCTCCCTTAGGTTTCATAATTCTCAGGGTTATGGATGACGGTTGTAGGGTTGGGGGTGGAAGAAAATATTAACTCAGTATTGTAAAAAACAAAAAAGGGGGGGGGCGGAAGAAATGGAACGGATAGGTATAAGATATGATGGTAAATCATTGTATATACTAGTAAACAAACTTGGTAAAATAGCAACCTTAGACAATTTGCACTGTAATTTGTACTGTTATAGATTCTTATATGTTGATACAAATGTAAACTATTTTTATACTCCTGTTTAAGATAATTTGTATATTGATACAAATACAGAACTATATTTGTTATAATGTACATATATTTCTACTCTTATTTGAAACATTTTTATATTGATACAAATGTAAATTTATATCTGTCATACTTTATATATGTTCTACTTCTGTTAGGATATTTGGTATATTGATATATATTTAAGATTATTGTCATATTGCATATCGCACTATATATTCCTACCTCTGTTATAAATATCTTGTGTATTGTCACAATTTTGAAGTCATCGTTCTTCACCATACATTTGCTTATAGACTGTTTACCTTATTTACGTGAAGCCTTAGTCCTTAGGTTATTTCGGTAGATAAGATTTATAGATTTATGGTCGCCTATGCCTGTCATCTCTATAGTTACGTTAGTTAGGTTATCCAGATTTACAGATACATAGGTCAGATGGACAGGTAATCTTCAAACACTTCATAGACCTAGAGAATATGGCATTTAAATAACTTAGAATTCTGTTGACGTGAGGCACAATTGCTCCTGGCTGCACCAATTGATCCCGAGAGAATGTTGGGCTTCTAAGACATTTCCATTTGGAAGTTTGTCTTTTTGGCACAAAATGGCCTACGGGGCAAAGGACTGCCCTTGCCTTGATGGCTGACAGTACAAATGCAATGCTGTCCTTTCTGGACAAGCGGGACACAAGGAAAGCGACCACTGTACTCTGCCAAGACAGGGTAAGATGGTCTTTCAGAAATCCTGCTTCTGAAAATGGTCTGTCAGATACTCTAGGCCTGTAGCCAATTTGAATGCACCAACAATGCTGAGAAACATTAGGTGACTGTCCAGGCTGCCAGCTGTCTTGGTCTACTCTTGCAAGACTCCCGAAGTTGCTTGCATCCGTCTACCATTTCTCAAGTACCATTATGTTCCTTCTCAGGTCTTTGATGGGATTGAAGACTAGCAGTTATAGTTACAACTTAGTATATATAATATCTTAGATAGAACATATTAAGTATTAGATTCAGGTTCTTTAGGATAGGACACCTTTGAATGATCTTTATAAC
This sequence comes from Peromyscus maniculatus bairdii, assembly GCF_049852395.1. Classification (NCBI taxonomy): domain Eukaryota; kingdom Metazoa; phylum Chordata; class Mammalia; order Rodentia; family Cricetidae; genus Peromyscus; species Peromyscus maniculatus. The sequence goes on along the minus strand of NC_134854.1, from coordinate 142,863,106 downwards.
ATGCCGTTTACCTATGCTCTATACTTCTCTGGATTTTAGAATGTGTTTCTTGCTTGATATTGTTTGCATTGGTTGTAGTTACATCTTATCTAGGTCATTATCCCTCATTATTTCTGGACAATATTTGATAACCATTCCTTTGTATATAGTCTTGTATTAGTTTAGAACCTTCTTATTTAGACAAAAAGGGGGAGATGTAGTGGGTAGTCATTCCAGCTTGGATCTGGAAGCTCCAACCCCCATTGAGACTCTGGCAACTGTCACGCCTACGAGGCGGGGCGAGGGGAGGTGCTGGAAACCTGAGAGCTGGATGGGCAAGCGCTCGCTCGGGGCGCGCGCTCGGCGCCTGGACCCTGGATGGTGGAGATTGATTGTGCAGAGCTCCAGAGAACACCGCTGGATTGCTAGACGCCTTCCCCAGACCCCCGCGACCTATCCATTCTTTCATTTGTAAGTCATCCACTAAATAAATCTTCCTTTTTAACTACGTGGAGTGGCCCTTATATTATTCCCCAATACTTGGGAAGCAGAGGTGGGCAGATCTCTGAGAGAGTTCCAGGACAATGGGGCTACATAGAGAAACCCTGTCTCAAAAAACAAAAACAAAAACAAACCAAAACAACAACAACAACAAAAGCCCATTATAGAGAGATGGATCAGCTGCCCATAGCACTTACTACTGAGTTCAGATCCTATTATCCACACTGAGTGGCTCACAACTGCCCGTAACCACACCTCCAGGAGATCTAATGCTCTCTTTAACCTTCTGAGGGCACTTGCACACCTACAGCAGATACACAAACAGATATGTAAATAAATAATACTTTTTAAGACCTCACTATAGGATGACCATACCTGATAATCAGGCATTCAAGGTCCTCCTCTGCTAAAATGTAAGTTCAAGACAAGCCTGAGCTACATGAGATCTTGTCTTAAAAGTGAAAATAACAACAAAAAGACTCCTTTATACATTTTAAAAGTATTGGAAGACCCAAAAGTTCTCACTTATATAGTTTGTGTGGATGGATGTTGATATTCTCCATATAGTAGCAATTAAAGCTAAGAAACATGGCATGGCCGAGTAGCCAGTAATTCCAGTAGAGTAGCATGTAAGACATGAGGATCCTGGGTTCAAGACCAGCCTGGGCCACATTGAGAGTTTAAGGCTCCTCCTCCTTCTCCTTTTTTAAAATTTGGAAATGTGTAGGAATGAGTGACTCATATTTGTAAAAATTAGTATTTATACTAAATTACTAAAACTAAAATTTTAGTTTTAGATTTATTTTACATTTATGGGTGTTTTGCCTGCATGTGTAGTATGTCAATCAAATATGTGCCTAATGCCCAAGGAGGCCAGAAGAGGGTATTGGATTCCCCTGGAACTAGAGTTGGGGATGGTTGTGAGCCACTATGTGCGTGCTAGGAATCAAATCAGGGTCCTCTGCAAGAGCAACAAGTATTTTTCATTCTTAAGCCATCTTTCCATTGAGTGTGTGTGTGTGTGTGTGTGTGTGTGTGTGTGTGCTGCAGGAGGATCTCTGTGAATTCTAGACTAGCCTGGTCTTCATAGCAAGTTCAAAGCTGGCCTGACTACATAGTGAGACTCTTTCTCAAAAAACAAAACAAAACAAAAGCCAGAAACAAAAGCATACACACACACACACACACACACACACACACACACACACACACACACACACACACACGAGAGAGAGAGAGAGAGAGAGAGAGAGAGAGAGAGAGAGAGAGAGAGAGAGAGAGAGAGATTGGTGTCTGCCTCCTACATTCTGGGATTCAAGGCATAGGCCTAGCACATGGGAGGTAGAGGTAGGCAGATCTCTGTGAGTTTGAGGCCAGATTGGTCTACAGAGCAAACTCTAGGACAGAGCTACACAGAGAAACCTTGTCTTAAAAAACAAATTAAAAGACATAGCCCATCACCCCTAACCCAAAACACATTTTAATGGCTATTTGCTTGTTTGCTCATTGGTTGGATATAACCTGGGACTGAACTTAGAGCTTCAGGAATGATGGATACCAAACAGCAAACAAGTATTCTGCCTCACACCAGCCTGACTCCAAGAATTTCACAGGGACTACGCAAAATAGAGTAACAAAGATGGAAAAACTATAAACTTTCCCTTTATCCTTTCCTATGACATGGATAAGAAAATCAATGTCATTTGAAATATCACGTTGAAAATCTGAGGTTCCACTTATCAGTGAGCCATTGAACTTGACATAGACATGAAAGCTTCAAATTTTAAGCTTTCCAAAGTTTAAGGCAATGTTAACATGCATTGCAGAATTAATCCTTTTATGTATCCTCTTTTGTTTTGAGCCCCTCCCCTCCAGTGCTGGGATTAAAGGCATGAGACACCACTCTCAGCTCTTCATATATCCTCCTGATGTTTAAATGAGACTGGCTAGACATAACATTTGAATATGTAATCCTGTGACTGGAGACATCTAAGCCACCAAGCCATGGGAGTTTCTTCCTCCCTCCTGTTTTGGCTTTTTGAGTCAGGGACTTTTTTTTTTTAATCTTTCTTTTTTCTTTCTTTCTTTCTTTCTTTCTTTCTTTCTTTCTTTCTTTCTTTCTTTCTTTCTTTCTTTCTTTCTTTCTTTCTTTCTTTTTTTTTTGAAGATTTATTTATTATGCATACAATGTTCTGTACTGCATGTGTCCCTGCAGGCCAGAAGAGGGTACCAGATCTCATTACAGATGGCTGTGAGCCACCATGTGGTTGCTGGGAATTGAATTCAGGACCTCTGGAAGAATAGTCAGTGCTCTTAACCTCTGAGCCATCTCTCCAGCCCGAGTCAGGGACTTATATAACCAAGGGCTCTAAATTGCTATTTGGCGGAGGATGACCTTGAACTCCTGGTTCTTTTTAGTCCCCTTCCCACATGTTAGGATCACAATTCCATAGGGTTTTTAAAACTTTTCTTAAGCTCACTTGAAACATAATTGAAGGTTACAATATGTACAAGACACTCAGGTATTCCTGTGAGCCACTCCGTGATTATGTATGTCACTTATGCAACGGATTTCATTAAAGAAAAACAGTTCAGTGAGTTTAGACCAAGTTGTCAAAACCGGTGAGTTCTAACAGGCAAGAGCTACTTACCCGCCCCCACACACATCCTGCCTACGCGTAACGCTATGTGCAGAAGAAAAACTACACTTCCCAGGAACCTCTGCCTGGTGAGGCGCAAGGCAAGATGGGAAGGGCTGCGGGGTGAACAACCGTCCTATTGGTGGGTAAGCCAAAAGGCCGCCTAAGCTCGTGAGCGATTGGTAGGATTTTGTGGACGCTCGACGATTTGAGTTGTTTTTTCGGTTGCATTGTCGGATTCCCAGGTTTAGCGCTTGGTGAGTGTGCATTTCGGGGTAAAGATGAAGGGGTTTTAGGACAGACGTTGGGAAGAAAGAAAATCTGGTGGGGGAAAAAAGCTTTCATTATCCGTGCAGAAGGGAGCAACAAAAGACTAAACCTAGGTCTTTAGGTGACTTGGGGACCAATCATGGAAAGTTTGTCTGCAAAAGGAGAGGTCTCCGGGACGCGAAGAGCTGTAATAAATGAGGTAGCTAAAATCTGGTCAGGAACTGGGTGAACTTGCTAGAGAACCGGATCCAGACGTCAGGGAGTTGGATGGAGTTCCGGCTTCGCCTCCCTCCGCTCTGTAAACTACGATTTCCTCATTTGTAAAATAAGGTTTAATAAAAGTAGTTCAGAAAGTAGTTATGCGAGTAAATACCACATTTTTTGGAACGGGGTTGTGGCCAATATGTGGAGTGTTTGCTTAGCATGTCCGTGGCCTTGAGTTCGACCTCTACACCTCCAAAAAAGAAACCCACTAACTTTTTTTTGGTTTTTGTTTTGTTTTGTTTTTTGAGACGGGGTTTCTGTATAGGCCCTGACTGTTCTGGATCTCGCTCTGTGGACCAAGCTGGCCTGGAACTCACAGAGATCCGCCTGGCTCTGCCTCCCGAGTGTTGGGATTAAGGGCGTGCGCCACCACCCCACTAACTTTTATATAAACAGAGGCATCCCTGCCTTGGAAGGTAGTGTCAAGATGGCTTCTGTCTGCCGGGAAGACCGGTTATCATTGTAGAACTGTAAATACAATCACTTTCCAGTGAAAACATTTGTTTTTGGTTTTTATTTGTTTGTTTTTGCTTTTTGAGACGGGAATCTTACTCTGCAGCCCATGGGCTTGGAATTCACTATGTATTAACTGGTCTCATGGCAGTAATCCTGTCAGGGCCTTCTAAGTGCTGGAAGTACAATGGCTGGATCACTCTGATAGATCATTTTGTGGGTTTTTGTTGTTTATTTGAGACAAGGCCTCGTTCTGTATCCCAGGCTTGCCTGGAACTTAACTCTGTACCCTAGGCTGCCCTCAATTTTGGGTGATCTCCCTTCAGCTAGGTTTTACTGACACAAGCCACCACCATTGACCTGTTAGATCATTTTGAATGGAAAAAACTCAGGGAAGAGATAAAGGGAATAGTATTTAAGATAAATTTTACATACAGAATAGTCTTGATTAAGTGACTTTAACTAGTTGTGGAAGGAGCTGAATTATAGCTGAAACCTTGTCTTGAAAAAAAAAAAGAAGAAGAAGAAGCAAAGCTGGAGGGATAGTTCAGTGGTTAAGAGTGTTACTTTTTTGTTTGTTTGTTTTGAGACAGGCTTTCTCTCTGTAACAGCCCTGGCTGTCCTGGAACTCTCTCTGTAGACCAGGCTGGCCTTAAACTCACCGAGATCCGCCTGGCTCTGCCTCCCGAGTGCTGGGATTAAAGGCGTGCGCCACCACTGCCTGGCTGTTACTTTTGTAGAGGACTTGTGTTTGGTTCCCAGAACCCATATGAAGTGGTCAAGCTCTAGGGGACCCAGCACTCTCTTCTGGCCACTTTAGGCACCCACATTCATGTGAATACACACACACACAGGTAAAAATAAATAAATCTTTAATGATACCGAGTGTATAGTGGCACCCACCTGTTACCTCAGCACCCGGGAAGTTCAGGCAGGAGCACGGGTAATAGTGCAGGCCAGTCGGGATGACACAATGAGTTCCACACCAGCCTGGGCTACGTAGCTAGATCCTTCCCCAAACCAATAAAATGAAAACAAACAAACCCCCCACGAGGGTTAGAGACAGCCCAGTCGGCAAAGTGCCTGCCTCAAGTGTGAAGCCCAGGGATTGGGTCTTCAGCACCCCAGCCTTGCACAGCTGCTCATGACAGTAACCCCAGTGCTGGTCGAGCGTGAGGAAGTGAGAGAGAAGGAGGCGGAGGGAAGGATTGGGGAATGTGCTTTTCTGAGAAAAGGATCACTTGTTGCTCTTGAGAAGACCAGTTTGATTCCCAGCACCTATATGGTGGCTTACAACTGTCCATAACTCCATTTCCAGGGTATGTGACACCCTTTTCTGACCTCTTCGGGCACCAAGCACCCACATGTTGCACATACATACATACATACATACACACATGCAGAAATACACTCACACATAAAAATGAGATAAATCTTAAAAAGTTTTGGGGGCTGGAGAGATGGCTCAGTGGTTAAGAGCACTTGACTGCTCTTCCAGAGGACCTGGGTCCATTTCTCAGCACCCACATGGCAGCTCACAACCATCTGTAATTCCAATTCCAGGGGATCCAACACCCATGGCAAAACACCAATGCACATAAAAGAAAAATAAATTTAAAAAACAAAAATATTTGAAAAAAGTTTTGGGTTTTGTTTTGTTTTCCTTTAATTACAAATTGGAGAAACGGTTAAGATACCCAATGTTGGTCTAAATGCTACATTCCCTTCAGGAGTCAAATGTGGTAATGTTGAGAGGGAACCAAGATGTATAGCCTATATATATAGACTATATAAATATAATGCAAATATATAATATAAATATATATTTTTTAAACTCTTCCTGGCCCTCATTATCAATTTTGTGTATTTGATAGGTGCAAATAAGACAGGATGAACTTTACTCCGACACACACACCTGTCTGCAGAAAGTAAGATATTTGCTTATTTTTAAGTTAATTAATCAATACTTCTATAGGTTTCATCCAGTCAGTATAGGGATGTATATGCTCCAGGGACAGCATACTTTCGAAATCTCAGTTCTCTATTCTTATTCAGAATCTAGAGTTTAAAATAGTTTGCCAGTGGTGGTGGCACAGACCTTTAATCCCAGGAGGCAGAGGACAGTGAATCTCTTTGAGTTTGAGGCCAGCCTGGTCAGCATATTGAGTTCCAGGATAGCAAGAGCTACCAAAACAAGACAAAATATGGCTTCTCTGTAGGAATGCTAGTACTCATTCAGTGTGAATGGAGGAGCCACAGTGATGGTAGATCTTGGGTCATAGGGAGCAACCAATATATAAACATGAGATAGAGTTGCTATATAGTGCTCATTCCTCACAACCACAGCTCCCCTCCATCTGTAGAATGTAAGAGTTGTTCTATTTTTTTTTTAAATAAATTTTTTTATTTAAAAATTTTTTTCTCTCCTTTTACATACCAACCCCTGTTCCCCCTCCCTCCTCTTCTCCTGCTACCCCCCACCTACCCTCAGCCCACCCCCACCCCCTCCTCATAGAGGGTAAGGCCTCCCTTAGTAGTCAACATAGGCTGGCATACTAAGTTGGGGCCAGACCTAGCCCCTCTCCACTGCATCAAGGCTGAGTAAGGCATCGCACCATAGGGAATGGGCTCTAAAAAGCCAGTTCATGTACCCAGGATAAGTCCTGGTCCCACTGCCAGGGGACCCACAAACACATCAAGCCATGCAACTTTCACCCATGTTCAGAGGGCCTAGTTTGGTCCCATGCAGGTTCCCCAGCTGTCAGTCCAGAGCCCATGAGCTCCCATTAGCTTGGATCAGCTATTCCTGTGGTTTTTCCCATCATGATTCTGAACCCCCTTGCTCTTGTAATCCCCCCTCCCTCTTCTGCTGAATTCCAGGATCTTGGCCGAGTGCTTGGCTGGAGTTGTTTTAATTCTTTAATGATTAATTTATTTTTATTTTATGTGCGTTGGTGTTTTGCTTGCATATATGTGTGAGGGTGTCAGATCCTTTGAAACTGAAGTTACAAACAGTTGTGAGCTGCCATGTGGGTACTGGGAATTGAACCTGGGTCCTGTGGAAGAGCAGCCAGTTCTCCCAACTGCTGAACTGTCTCTCCAGTCCAAGTTGCTCAGATTTTATTAGCCTCTTTCCCAGTCTTTGAAAAGAAAATAGTATTTCTGATAGGAGCTTTTGTGTAGGATGCTAGGGATGTGTGCGCTGGGGTGTTGGCATTGTGTATGCCAAGCTTGTGCTGCTGCTGAGCTATAGGTCCAGCCCCTAAAGGCTTTCAATATTTGAGGAAGTATCAGGCTTATTTCTTCATGCTAGTTGTAAATTGTGTGTGTGTGTGTGTGTGTGTGTGTGTGTGTGTGTGTGTGTGTGTGTGTGTTGAGGATTTAAACTAGCAATTGGTCACATACTCTCCTGCTGAGCTACACCCCAGCTGATAGTTTATTGCACTTGCTTACTTATAAATGAACTTGTGTATTGTCCACATTCATTAGCTCTAACTCTGGCTGTCTTGTGCAAAGTTTCTGCACTCTGATGTCTATTTTGTTTTGTTACACTTTTTTATGTGTATAGATATTTTGCCTACATTTGTGTCTGTGCACCTTTTGCACAAGGTGTTAGATCCCCTGGAACTGGAGTTACAGATGATCGTGAGCTGCCATGTGGGTACTGGGAATTGAACCTGGGTCCTCTGGAAAAGCAGCCAGTGCTCTTAACTGCTGAGCCATCTCTCCAGCCCCATATATTGTATATTTTAAATGCCAAACTAGATTGGTTTTCATAGGAGGACTTCTACACAGTTACTTTTATTTTAATTAACTATTGTTTGTTTGCTTGGTTCTTTTTATGGAGAGGTGCTTGGTTTTTGGTTTTCTTTTTAGAGAGAGTCACATTAGGTAGCCCTGGCTTGCCTAGAACTTGCTCCATTGACTAGGTTAGCCTGGAACTCAGAGATATACCTGCCTCTGCGTGTGGAATAAAGGTGTGCACCACCACACCCAGCTCACTATTTGTTTTCTAGCTTTACTGTGCTAGCTTAAGTCTTGATTATTAAGAACGAAGAAGCTATTTTTTGTTTGTTTGTTTGTTTTTGTCTAGTTCAGTCATTCCCTTTTCTCTCCCATGGCCCCCATTTTGGACACAGGGTCTTCTGTACTCTAGGCTGGCCTGGAACTCAATGTAGCCAAGGAGGAGCTTGAATTTCTGACCCTCCTTCCTCCACCTCCTGAGTACTGGGATACATTTACTGTTTATGTCATCGTCCCATATGATATGCAGTTCAGTTTCAGAAGCTAGAGATTAGGATCTGATGTTGTTCCTGTTGCTGTGTATCTCTCTTATACTAGATTTTCTAATGGGCATTCATTATTGTATTTATTTATTTTGTATTTTTTGTTTGTTTGTTTGTTTTTGTTTTTCGAGACAGGGTTTCTCTGTGTAGCTTTGTGCCTTTCCTGGATCTCGCGCTGTAGACCAGTCTGGCCTCGAACTCACAGAGATCCACCTGCCTCTGCCTCCCGAGTGCTGGGATTAAAGGCGTGTGCCACCACTGCCTGGCTTGAATCAAACTTTCTTTTTCTTTTTTCTTTTTTTTAATGTATATATTGTTCTGCCTGCATGTGTCCTTGCAGACCAGAAGAGGGCACCAGATCTCATTACAGATGGTTGTAAGACACCATGTGGTTGCTGGGAATTGAACTCAGGACCTCTGGAAGGGCAATCAGTGTTCTTAACCTCTGAGCCATCTCTCCAGCCCTGAATCAAACTTTCAGTGCATATGAGTGCTTTAATTATAAGCACGTTAAGAGCATAAACTCACTGTATGTGGTGGTTCATCCCTGTAATCCCAGCACTTGGGGGGCAGAGATAAGTAGATCTTGGTGAGTTCAAATCCACCCTAGTCTACATAACCAGTTCTAGGCCAGCCAGAGCTACATAGTAAGACTCTGTATCAAAAACAAAAACAAAAACAAAAACAAAAACCCTTTTATTTCCAGGAAAGGTGCCAAAGCCACACAGAGAAACTCTGTCTTGAAAAACAAATGAACAACAACAACAAAAAAAAAAAACAACAACTTTTATTACAAGTGTTGTATTACAAGCGGATTGAACATATGCTTTCTGATTTCACATAGAATAACCTTTGCTTCCAAACGCGGTGCTGCCTCGGGCTTCAGTGATCCCAACAGGTGGAAGACTATGGCGGACTCGGTGGAGTCAACTCCCTTGCCTTCAACCCAGGATCGGCTGGCCGTCCTTTGCCCTTCTCAGGAGCTCCTGGAGTATTATCAGAAGAAGATGGCTACCTGTGAGGCAGAAAATGAGGACCTGTTGAAGAAGTTAGACCTCTACAGAGAAGCTTGCGAAGGACAGGTAAAGAAAAGAAGGAGAGGATCCCTGTACTGGAAACAGAGTCCTGGAGCTGGCTGAGCAAGCCTTACTGAATTGCTGCACTCTCAGGGTGGTGAGAGCCCCTGTCTCAGGTGATAAGTTGGAGATGCGATGGAGGAAGACACCCAGAGTCAACTTCTGGGTTACACATGTACCTGCATGCACACGCGCACGCACGCACGCACGCACGCACGCGCACACACACACACACACACACACACACACACACAGAACAGGTGAGACATAGGGCATTCTTGGTGCTGCTGTGTGTGAACGGAAGGCTTACAGGCTTTGTTGTTAATGTGTGGACTTTCTAATCACACTAATCCTGTAGCTTTGTCTCTACCTCTCTCCCTCCTGCCCTTCCTCCTTCCTTTCCTTTAGTGCTAAATATTGAACCTAGGGCTTCATGGCTGCTTACCAGGTGCTCTACCACCGGGCTACGCCTCCATCTCATCCTTTTGATTTTTGAGTTTTGGTTTTTCGAGACAGGGTTTCTCTGTGTAGCTTTGCGCCTTTCCTGGAACTCACTTTGGAGACCAGGCTGGCCTCGAACTCACAGAGATCCGCCTGCCTCTGCCTCCCAAGTGCTGGGATTAAAGGTGTGCTCCACCACCGCCCGGCTATCCTTTTGCTTTTTAGCTCAGCTGTGTGCACACCCCAGTGCTGCCCCTTGGATTCCGTATCGGTGAAGCCGTCAGTTAGGAATATTCCTACATGAACTGACTCCTCCGTATCACTGAGAAGTTTCCTTTGAACCTAATACGTTTTTAACTACTCTGTTGGTTTTTTTGCAGCATAAACTTGAATGGAATTTGCAGCAGAGGGAGGAAGAGATTGCTGAATTGCAGAAAGCCCTGAGTGACATGCAAGTCTGCCTCTTCCAGGAACGGGAACATGTTTTACGACTCTACTCAGAAAATGACCGGCTGAGAATCAGGTACTAAACAGAAGGAGGGAAATGTTAGAATTACGACTCTGAGTTACTCTTAAAGTGATGAAATTTATCGATAGTCATTCTCTTTGGTTGTGTCCTCAGGAAACAAACTTTGAGTAGAGATTTACCTGAAAGGCAGTTACTGGAGAGGTTCTTAGAAAAAAACACCAATGAGCAAATTAGAACTATGATAGGGTGGTTAAAGAGGCCAGCCCCACAGCAAGCTCTAGGACTAGGGTGGTCTTTCAAAGGCAACGGATTCAGACTTTTGTGTCTTGATATTGACCAGTTGTTGGCTACAGACTGCACTCATGAAGAAGTCATAAACTTGTGAGAGAAAGCCTTTATCCAATCATTATTCCTTTAAAAGGAAACAACTTATTTTCTTTATTATTGTGTATGTATGTATACCTGATGTTTGTGGGGGGGGGTGTAATTGCAGCAGAGCACAATGTGGAGGTCAGAGGACAACTTTGGACACTTGGTTTTCTCCTGCATAGCAAGTGCCTTTATCCCACTGAGCCAACTCACCAGCCCCCAGTGATTCCCCACCTCCACCCCCCAGACAGAGTTTCTCTGTGTAACAGTCCTGACTGTCCTGGAACTCACTCTGTAGACCAGGCTGGTCTGGAACTCACAGAGATCCACCTGCCTCTGCCTTGCAAGTGCTGGGATTAAAGGTGTGTGCCACCACCGCCCAGCTTAATTTTTAAAAATTTTTATTTTATGCCTATGGATGTTTTGCCTGCCTGTACGTCTTGCTTTTGTGGTGCCAGCAGAGGCCAAAAGAGGGCTTCAGATCCCCTAGAACTCAAGTTACATGTAGGTGCTAAGAACCAAACCTGGATCGTCTGGAAGAGCAGCCAGTGCTCCTAACCAGTGAGCCCTCTCTCCAGCCCTTTAATTCCGTTCTTTTCTGACAGCATCTAGGCCAGCCTCAAACTTGCTTATGTAGCTTTGAATCCACTGCATCATTTGGTAATTCTGTTCTTAACTTTTTGCGGAACTGCTCTGCTGGTTTACATGGTGGGTATACCATTTTACACGGACCCAGGTTCTTACTTTCTTGTCAACATTTGTCATCCCTGTTTTGTTGTTGTTGTTTGTTTGTTTCCCAAAGACTGAGTTTTATTTGTGTGTATGTTTGTGTGTGTGTCTGTGAGTCTGCTTGCAGGTGTCTCGCGGGCCAGAAGAGGGAGTCAGACACATCCAGTCACAGGTGGTTGTGAGCTGCTTGATGTTGTAGGAAATGGGACTCGTGTCCTCTGCAAGAGAGCAAGCACTCGACTGTTTTGCTTCTCTCCAGCCCCTGTTGTCTTTTTACTTTGTTTTTGTTTTTTTGTGGTATCTTTGTTGTCGGTTGATTGGTTGCTTGTTTTTGTTTGTTTTAGTAGTGGTCTTAATGGATGGGAGACAGTTTTTGTTCTGGTCTTGATTTTCATTGTCTTTGGTTTTTTGAGACGGGGGTTTCTCTGTGTAGCCCTGGCTGTCCTGGAACTCGCTCTGTAGACCAGGCTGACTTTGAGTTCAGAGATCCCCCTGCCTCTGCCTCCTGAGTGCTGGGATTAAAGATGTATACCATCACTCCAGGCTTGAGCAACTTTTCATCTGTTTATTAGCCATCTATATGTCTTTGGAGAAATGTAAGTTCAAGTTCCTTGCTATTTGTTCTTTTGTTGTTTTTTTAGTGATTTCGTTTGTTTGTTGAAACAAGGTCACCTGGGATGGTAGCTCATACCTTTAGCTCTCCCTCCCCATGCATACACTAGGGAGGGGATCTCTGAGGCCAGCCTGGTCTACATAGTTCTAGGATAGCCACGGCTACACAGAGAAACCCTGCCCCCCCAAAAAAAAGACAAGAAAAAAAGAGAGATAGAGAAAAAGAAAGAAAGGAAGAAAAGAAACAAGGCCCCACTCTATAACCCAGGTTAGCCTGGAAGTGACTGTGTCATCTGCTGTCCAGTCACTTGTGACCCTCGTGTCTCAGCCTCCGAAATGCTAGGATCCAGGCTTGAGCCACCACATCTGGCCTTCAGTCTTGTTGGTTTGGGTTTTGCTTTTTTTTTTTTTGTTGGTGCTTTTAAATTTTTATTTATTTATTTTGAGACAGGGTCTCATCGTGTAACTTTGGCTGTTCTAAAACTTAGAGTTCTGCCAGCTTCTGCCTCCCAAGTACTGGGATTAAAGGCATGTCCCACTGTGCCCATCCTGAGTGTTTTTGTTTTATATTTTTGAGACAGAGCCTAGAACTCGCTTTGTTAACTGTGTAGACCAGGCTGGCCCTCCTGAGTGCTGGGAGCACAGGATGTGCTGTCCTGCCTGGCTAACAGCACTCAGTTTAATTGCCCTGTTTTTGTTTGCGTTGTTGTGTTGTGGGGATTCCTTATGTTACAGATATTAAATCCTTATCAGATATGCAATCTTCATGTTTTCTCCCAGGCTACAGATTGCCATTTTACTCTAGTAATGCCCCTTCCTTTGGTACATAGAATTTTTTTTTTCAAATTTATTTTGTATTTTATATGCATTGGTGTTTTGTCTGTGTGTATGTCTGTGTGAGGGTTCCCTGGTCCCCTGGAACTGGAGTTACAGACAGTTGTGAGCTGCCATATGGGGGTGCTGGGAATCGAACCCGGGTCCTCTGGAAGAGCAGTCAGTGCTCTTAAGCCATCTCTCCAGCCCCTGGTACATAGAAATGTACACTTTGTTTTGTAATTCCTTTTTATCACCTCTGTTGCATATAAGACATCATTGTCAAACCCAACGTCAAGGAGATTTCCTCTGTGTTTTCTTTAAGTTTAGGTGCTGGATTAATTTTTCTTGTTGGTTGGGGTGTGTGTGTGTGTATGTGTGCAAATGTGTGAACACACATGTATGGGGGTGAGTGTATGTGAATGTGCAGGTCAGTGGTTGACATCAGGTGTTTTCCGTAGTTCTCCATCATATTTAAAAATATGTATTTATTTAAACCAAAATAAATAAATGAATAAAAAATAATTTAGCCAGGAATGATGACACACTCCTTTAATACCAGCTCTTAGGAAGTAGTTTAAGGCCAGCTTGGACTACAAAGTGAGTTCCTGGACCACTAGGGCCACATAGTGATACCCTGCCTTAAAACAAAACAAAAAAAGAATCACCAGCAAAGTATTTTATGTGTTTTGTGTGTGTGTGTGTGTGTGTGTGTGTGTGTGTGTGTGTGTGTGTACATGTACAGAAGCCACCAGAAGTCAGAAGAAGGTGTTGGATACCCTGGATCTGTAGTTACAGATGGTTGTGAGCTGCTGAATGGGTACTAAGAATCAAACCTGGGTTGTCTGCAAGAACAGTCAGTGCTCTTAACCATTGAGCCGTTTCTCTAGCCTTCCATTTTATTTCTGAGACAGGAAACCTCTCACTGAGTCTGAAACACTCCAATTCTGCTAGACTAGCGGGAAGCCAAGTTCTCCAGCATCCTTCCCCACCTTCCCAGCACTGGGATCACTTTCTACAAGTTTGAGGATCAAACTCCAGTACTTTTCTTGCTGAGGCATCTACCCAGCTGTTTTGTTTGTTTGTTTGTTTTTCTGAGACGGGGTCTAGCCAAGGCTGGTCTAGAATTCCTTACCCTCTTTCCTCAGTTTCCCAAATGCTGGGATTACAAATGTGTGCCATCATGTCTGGTTGCCAAATGTCTTGTGCCTTGGAGATAATGTCCTGGCGTGGCCTGACATCTTTCCTGTGTTCTGTCCATTTCTGTTCTTCCTGTGTATATCATCAATAGTAAATTTATTGTGTAAAAGAATCACCACCACCTAGGGAATGACTTTTTTTTTTTTTTTTTTTTTTTTTTTTTTTTTTTTTCTCGAGACAGGGGTTCTCTATGTAGCTTTGCGCCTTTCCTGGAACTCACTTGGTAGCCCAGGTGGATCACAGAGATTCGCCTGGCTCTGCCTTCCGAGTGCTGGGATTAAAGGTATGCGCCACCTCCGCCTGGCTCGCTGCTTGTTTCTTCTGGGATATGGACACTAAGGCATTTGCCTCATTAGTCCATAAACCTTGGACCAAATGAATCTGCTCTAGCAAAGACACATCTGGCACTGAAACCTACTTTGTAGCTCTCCAGAGTCCATTGTTCTTTTGTAGGTCATACTGATGAATGAAGTGAAGATTTCGTGTGCACTTCCTCTAGCGTCTTTAGCCTTTAATTGTCATCTTGACCAAGTAGGGAAGGCTAGTTTGAGAAGTTTCCCATGGCTTACCTCAGATGACAAAAAACAAAAAACAAAACAAAAAAACTACGAATTTGGAGGTTGTGCCAACTACCAAGTGTGTACCTTCTATTCTCCATTGGAAACTGGGGAAATGAGTATGAAAATCTAGTAGACCTACTGTGAAGTAGATCTGGGCCAAAATTTGATTACTAGCATGGTCCCCATATGTCTTGTGTCATGACAGTGCTTCGCATTCCCAGGTACCAGTGTCTTCTGAGACGGTATCCAGAAGCCCTTGAAATGCCTGAGTCTTGAAGTTCCCCCTGTGACTACTAGAAGAAATGTCCAAAGACCCCATAGTGAGGCACTTGTGGAGACACAGGGTCTTGTATAGTCTAGAAAATTGGATAGAGGTTGTAAATGGGTTATGTAGCCCTGCGTGGCCTAAAACTTGCTATGTAGACCCAGCTGACCTCCAACTCACAGAGAGCTCTGCCTCCCAAATCCTGGGACTAAAGGTGTGGGCCACCATGCCAGGTGTGATTGTTTGTTTGTTTGTTTGTTTGCTTATCATTGTGAAGTGTATGTGAGAGAAAGCACGCAAGCAGGCGCGTGTGTGCACGGTGTATGTGTATGTGTGGAGGTCAGAAGACAACTTTTGGGAGTCATCTCTTTCCCTCTACCATAGGTTTCAGGGGATGAACTCAGGCGACAAGTTCGTGCTTTGAGCATGTTAACTCACTAAGTCATCATGCTGGCCAGAGACTGGATTCTTGTTCATGTTTTTGTTTTTGTTTTGGAGGAGGGCAGTGGTACAGTCCCCAGCCTCATTTCCTTCTTGATTAGTCTAAGTTTTAAGCTATCCCCACTACTCCTCACCTGTCTTGCTCTGAGGAACAGCATGATCATCACTGTCATTAGCTTTGAAAAGTCCCTTTGTAGTTTGCTTCCTTGGACTCTTCCTGACACTAGCTGTGAAGATCTTCCAGAATGTTTGGGGGAGCACGCTAAGGAAGGCTGCCTCTGAGGAAATAAGGGGAGTCTGGTTGGGCAGATGGAGAACTTCTACTGTGATTTGGTTACAGCAGGTCCCAGCCAGGACCATAGGGACTCTGAAGCTGAATGACTTTTCAGAGCCATGTGAATTGAGGCAAAGAGAATGGACTCTTATTCCCCTGAGCCCCACCGAGAAGGCACTAAATGCAGACTGTCCCTGAGGAATGGGAGGCATAAGCAAGGAGGCAAGTTCCTTTCTGTTTGAGCAGTTCTGAAGGGCGAGTGAACTGTGAGCCATGAGCAGGCTATATTCCTTATTGCTGAAGAGGAAGACCCACTATAGTTCCCTTCTAGAAACAGCCAAGAAATTATTCCCAGGCTCCTTCTCTGGATTCCTGAATTGAAATACCTAATGTTTGTTTATTTATTTATTTATTTATTTATTTATTTATTTATTTATTTATTTATTTATTTTGAGACAGGGTTTCTCTGTGTAGTTTTGGTGCCTGTCCTGGAACTCACTCTGTAGACCAGGCTGGCCTTGAACTCACAGAGATCTGCCTGGCTCTGCCTCCCAAGTGCTGGGATTAAAGTTTTTTGCCACCACTGCCTGGCAAAAATACCTAATGTTTTAATAGCTGGAGCTGAGGTATAGACTGATCTTTTTCTTTTTTAACTTGTAGTTATAGTCATTTTTAAAACCTCAGAAGCTGGGGATATAGCTCAGTTGTAGAGAGCTTTCATAGTGTCTTAGTTGGGGTCTCTGTTGCTGTAGAGAGACACAATGACCATGGCAACTCTTACAAAGAAAAACATTTAATTGCGGTGGCTCACTTACATTTTATATTTTTATTTGCTCAGCTTGCTCCTTTTCATTATAAATCTTCATCAGAGTTAACACTAATAGCCATATGACAGAGTCAGTCCTAGGCTGTTTTGAGATTTCCTCTGCCAATAGAATTAATCCAAAACTCTTCACTTTAGCCTCAGGCAGACCCTTAGTCAAGGGCAAAAAGCAGCCACTTTCTTGACCAAAATATCACAAGACTGATTTCTAGGCACCATACTGAAATTCTCCTCTGAAACCTCTTGAGCCAGCTCTGGACAGTTCAAGTCATTGTCAGAACCATTGTCTTCCATGCTCCTCTTATGGCCCATTAAGCATTGCTTTCCTAATCCAAAGTGCCAAAGTCCAAATTCCTCTAAACAAAAACATGGTCAGGGTGCTGGAGAGGGGGCACAGCGATCAAGAGTACTGACTGCTCTTCCAGAGGACCTGGGTTCGAGTCACAGCACCTACATGGCAGTTCACAGCTGTCTGTAATCCCAGTTCCAGGGGACCTGACACTCATGGCAAAACACCAATGTACATGGAATAAAAATAATAAAATTCAAACAAACAAACAAAAATGGTCAGCCCTACCACAGCAAAATACCCCAGTCCCTGGTGCCAACTTGTCTTAGGTTTTCTATTGCTGTAAAGAGACACTATAACCACAGCAACTCTTATAAGGGAAAATATTTAATTAGGGCTGGCTTACAGTTTCAGAGGTTCATTCCATTATTGTCATGATGGGGAGCATGGTGCCTGGGAATATGACAGCATGCAGGCAGACATGGTGCTGGAGAATTCTACATCTTGCAGACAAGAGGAAGTGAACTGAGTGTCACATTGAGGGAAGCTTGAGCAAAAGAGACCCCAGAGTGACACATTTCCTCCAATAAGACCACACCTAATAGTGCCACTCCCTTTGGGGACCATTTTTTTTTTTTCAAACCACCACACATAGCATGCACAAAGCTCTGGTTCAGTTCCTAGCACTGCATAAACTGGGTGTGGCATAGGCACACAGCAGGGTGAAGGCAGACAGCAAGGTGAAGGATCAGAGTTATGTTTGGCTATATTTTACAAGCTCAAGTCCAACCTGGGATATGTGAGACTATCTCAAAAAAAAAAAAAAAAATCAGAAATGAAATCTTTTGAATCCTGTCTTTTGTTGTTATCATTGTTGGTTTTGTTTTCTTGTTTTTAGACTACTATGTAGCCCTGGCTGGTTTGGAACTTACTATGTAGACCAGGCTGGCATTGAACTCATAGATCTTCCTGCCTCTGCCTCCTGAGTGCTAACATTAAAGGTGTGTGCACAATTGTCCAGAAGGGAAATCTTGTGTGTGTGTGTGTGTGTGTGTGTGTGTGTGTGTGTGTGTGTGTGTGTGTGTGTTTGAGACAGGATTTTTTTGTAGCTTTGGAGCCTATCCTGGAACTCTGTAGACCAGGCTCCCATGGTACTCACAGAGATCCACCTGCCTCTGCCTCCCAAGTGCCACCACCGCCTGGTTCTTCTTTTTTTTCTTTTTTGAAGACAAGGTTTTTCTGTGTAGCCCTAGCTGTCCTCACTTTTGTAGACCATGCTGGCCTTGAACTCACAGAGATCCACCTGCTTCTGCCTCCTGAGTGCTGGGATTAAAGGAGTGTGTCACCACCACCCAGCCAGAAGGGAAATCTTTTAAATAGAAATGGTTACTTACCTGGGGTATATAATGTCTACTTTTTATGAGAATTGCAGGGAACTGGAAGACAAGAAAAAGATTCAGAATCTGTTAGCTCTTGTGGGAACAGACACCGGTGAAGTGACCTATTTTTATAAGGAGCCTCCCCACAAAGTAAGTAATCTTTGCTGCTAAGGTATGATGAGTGTGACTTTTACAAGACACGGTGAGGGTCTGTAGTCAGAGCGTCTCTACTTGTTAGAGATGCTGCGTGGAGAGTAGTTAGCAACCAGTATCTACTGGAAGTTTAAAGCTTTTCTCTGCAAAAAACCTTTTGAAGATTTTTTTTTGCACTATTAAAAAACCATGCTTGGGGGCAGGGTGGTGGTGGCTGTAGAGATGGCTTAGAGGTTAAGCGTACTGGCTGCTCTTCCTGAGTTCAATTCCCAGTAACCACATGGTGTCTCACAACCAAATATGATGAGATCTGGTGCCCTCTTCTGGTGTGCAGGCATACATGCAGGCAGAACACTGTGTATATAATAAATAAATAAATAAATCTTTAAAAAACAAAACAAGCTGGTTGGTGGTGGCACATATCTTTAATCCCAGCACTGGCCTACAGAATAAGTTCCAGGACAGCTAGGGCTACACAGAGAAACCCTGTCTCAGAGGGAAAAAAACAAAAAGAAACTTATGAGGGGCTGAAGAGATGGCTCATCGGTTAAGAACACATTTTGTTTTCCGGTGGACCTGGGTTTGGTTCCTAGCACCCACATGGCAGCTCACAACCATCTGTAACTCCAACTCCAGGGCATCACACACCTTCTTAGACATGTACACGAAGGCAGAACATCCATACACATAAAATAAGTAAATTAAAAATTTAAAAGAAATCTCTGAATGCTCTCTCAAGGTATAATACATTTTCAGTGCAAAATGAGTCCTAAATAGTCCCACGAGTCATTTCAGGAGGGCTGTTACCTTACTGGGAGACCTGGATTTTAAATTATGCTTCCTGTGTAGTTCTTTGTCAGTGCTACTAAATTTAGTACATTTTCTTCTTTTCCTTTTTTTTTTTTTTTTTTTTTTTTTTTTTGATAACAAGGTTTCTCTGTGTAGCCCTGGCTGTCCTGGAACTTGCTCTGTAGACCAGGATCCTTATATTTTCTTCTTTAAACAAGAATTTTTGCTATTCAAAATAGGGATTGTGAAGAGGATATTGTTAGAAGGATCATATTTTGAAAACTCAGAATGCCAGTGGATACTGATTTTTTTTTCCTCTGATTCTTTTTTTTTTTTTTTTCTTTTTGTTTTTTTGGTATTTTGAGACAGGGTTTCTCTGTGTAGCCCTGGATGTCCTGGAACTCACTCTGTAATCAGGCTGGCCTCAATCTCCAAGAGATCCTCCTGCCTCTGTCTCTGGAGTGCTGGGATTAAAGGTGTATGCCACCGCTGCCCAGTCTTGTCCCTGATTCTTAAAAAGAGTAACTTGCCAGGAATTTGAAAACACTCAGAAGTGTTTATTTGTTTTCATTGTATGCTTTAATTCCAAATTGTATCACTGTTGATGAATAAATGTACTTTTCTTTTGCTTTAAGAAAAAAAAAAAAGAAAAGAAACTTAACCCTGGGGTTAGGCCATATCTAGAGTCCTTGCCTAGCTAGTATGAGGTGCTTAGTTTATCTCCAGCACTACACCAGAGAAGAACAAAAAGAAAACTAAAGCTTAGAGGGACAGATGTTGTTGCTGAGATTAGAGAAGAAAGCAATGTAGTCTTTGTGAAGAAGACATTTCAGTTCTTAATTTCTTTTTAAATCTTTTTTTTTTTTCTGGAGCTGAGGACCAAACCCAGGGCCTTGCACTTACTAGGCAAGGGCTCCACCACTGAGCTAAATCCCCAACCCCTTAAATCTTTTTTCTACTGATTATAAATTAATAATGGTCTTTATCATGAACACACAGATAGTGAGACATACTTTAGTCCCCAGCACTCGGGAGGCAGAGGCAGGAGGATCTCTGATTTCAAGGCCAGCTTGATCTATACAGCAAGTTTTAGGACAGCCAGAGCTACAGAGAGAAACCCTGTTTTGGGGGGAGTGGAGAATGGACAGGTCTGAATATGTAACCCAAGCAAGTCTGGACCTCAGGAAGTACCCCAATCTGGCCTCAAACTTGTCATCTGCATGTCTTAGCCACCCAAATATGGGGATCACAGGGGCACACCATCTTGCTTCTCTGCCTTTTCACATTTAAAGAATTTCTCTGTAGTATTACCATATGTATCTAATGTGCATATTTTTACTGTTAATGTCCTTGTCAAAGAACACCTTACTTTTGTTTTATTTGTTTTGGGTTTTTTGGGGGGAGGTTTGAGACAGGGTTTCTCCGTGTAACATCCCTCTCTGGCTGTCCTGGAATTCACTTTGTAGACCAGGCTGGCCTTGGACACAGAGATCCGTCTGCCTCTGCCTCCCAAGTGCTGGGTTTAAAGGTGTGCGCCACTACACCTTCCTCACAGAGTAATTCTCAAAATATATTTTATTAAGTAGCTCTGTGTTTTTATTTATTGTTAGTTTGTATTAACACTGGATTTTATCCAAAAAAATTATTTTGTACATGTTACCTTTCGTATAAATGTAATGAGAGTACATGATTATATCAGTTTTAAGCAATTTAATTTATAAATGTTGGATCTGTAGAACTAAGGCTAAAAACTGCAATTTCACACATATTGAGACTACTTCTATACCTTTTTTCTTCTTTAGGTAAGCATTCTCCAAAAGACTGTCCAGGGTGTACATGTGTGTGAACAGTATGAGCCTTCCGCTTTCAAAGCAGGTAACCACTTGTTCTAGAAATTTTCACTGATGTTGAATTGAAAATCCCAATGCAAGTGATTAGAAGATTTTCCTACTAGACAGAGATAGTGTTGTTCATAATGATGCCTCTGGCAGTCTTATACCATACATCTCTAGAACTATGCAAAGAATAAACTATTGTTTAATGTAAGGAGTTTTTGTTGTTTTGTGTGTGTATGTTCATATGGAGGCATGTGTGTATGGGTGTGCATTTGTGTGGATGCCAGAGGTTTATGTCAGGGGTCTTCACCTTTTTGAGACAGAGCTTCTCACTGACCCTGGCGTTCACTGACTTGGCTAGACTCTGTCCAGTGAGCTCTAGGGATCCTCTTGCTTCTGCCTTGCTGGTGTTGGGGTATCGGGTGTGTGGACCTGGCTGCTGTTTACCTGGGTGCTGAGGATCTCAACTCGGGTCCCCTTGTTTACACAACAGGCACTTTACTGACTGAGCTGTCTCCCCAGCTCCTTAGAACAACTTTCTTTTGCTTTTTAAAAAATACATTCTTGGCCGGGAAGTGGTGGTGCAGGCCTTTAATCCCAGCACTAGGAAGGCAGAGGCAGGTGGATCTCTGTGAGTTCGAGGCCAGCCTGGTCTCCACAGTGAGTTCCAGGAAAGGCACAAAGCTACACAGAGAAACCCTGTCTCAAAAACAAACAAACAAAAAAAAAAACAAAACAAAAAACAAAAAATAAAAAATATATTCTTGCCGGGTGGTGGTGGTGCACGCCTTTAATCCCAGCACTCGGGAGGCTGAAGCAGGCAGATCTCTGTGAGTTCAAGGCCAGCCTCGTCTACGAAGCGAGTTCCAGGACAGCCAGGAGTACACAGAGAAACCCTGTCTCAAAAAACAAAACAAAACAAACACCATACATTCTTACTAATTAACTGGACAGTTACACATATTTATAGAGTTCAGTGTGGCACTGTAATGTGTAATTGCATTGTGTTAGTGATCGGGTAGTTGGTAAGTACTGTGTAGCCCTGTCTGCTTCTTGCCATTTTCACACACACAGTTGTAGTTACACTGTTGTGTCAGAGAACATTAGAAGTTTCTCCAGCTGCACCCCTGCCCATCAGCCATCCTCCCCCACCGTCCTCCGCTGTGCCTTCCCAGGCTCTAGTGAACTCATTCAATTTTTGTTATTTGTTACCTTTTCTTTTGACAATTGTGTGGTGTGTCATAACCAAAGTGTTTAAATTGGGCTTTTACTGAGAAAATATTCACAACTCCAGAGGAACATTCTGCCAGAAAATGACTATGATTACCAGGTGAAATGCTGCAGAATTCCCTTAAGAGATTCCGCCTGGGACTCGAGCGCTGTAGGTCTCCAGTGTGTCCTTTTCCTTCCTTCTCCTACAGGGTTAGTGCTAATGATTGAGGAGCAGGAAGAAGAGCTGATCAGAGTTTGATGACCTTTTGTTTTCTATTTTAGGTCCTAAAGTAAACAAAAAAAGAGTAACAATAAAAGAAAAGGAAGACCTAACTGAGCGATACCAGAGGGAAGTACAGACACTCATTCTGCAGGTGATACATTGGTCTGGACAGACCAAAGTGGTTTCTCTGCACACCTTTAGCTGTGTGTAATGCACCTTTGCTATCATATGAGAACTGTCTCTTTGCACTTGTGTTGCGTTCGGGCATCCCAGGGCCAAGAAATTTGAGATTATTCTTAATGTTTGAGCACTTTTTTTTCAAGCAAAGTTAGAGATAGTTTTTTTTTTGTTGTTGTTGTTGTTTTGTTTTGTTTTGAGACAAGGTCTGTCTACACAGCTCTGGCTGTCCTGGAGCTCACTATGTAGACCAGGCTGGCCTCAAATTTAGAGATCCACCTGCCTCTGGGATTAAAGACATACATCACCACACCTAGTTTAGAGATAGTTTTAAAATATAGATTTAAATGTGAACATTAATTTCAGAGAGAAAGCCCTAGATAGTGGCATATTCCTGTAATCCCAGTACTTAGGAGGCTGAGGCAGGAGGATTGTCATACATTTGAGGCCTGCTGGGCTCTATGTAGGGAACCCCAGGCCAACTAGGGCAACTTAGCAAAACCCTATCTCTATATCTCCCCATCCCTCTAAGAGAGATGATGTCCGAGCGAGGGATTCTGTTGTATGGCATACCTAAAGAGAAAAACTCCTGAGATACATGAATAAGTCATATGGAGGCAATTAGTCACTGCCTCCGATTTGTTGGAGTTTTTAAAGGCAAAAACTGCAATTGTGACGTATACAGAAAGGCAGTGTGGACATCTGCAGCAAGCAGCTGTTGTTTACAGAAGTGGAAATGTAGCAGTTCAGTGGTTAGGCAGTTCTCATAACCTTTAAGTTAGGGACACATTGTGTAGAATTTATGGCTGGTCCAGAGACCAGTTTACACTAGGAATTTATGGTGAATTTATGGTTGATCTGAGTGACCAAAGACAACTTTACCCAAGATAGTTTTAGCACTTAAAGTATTCTTAGGAATACTTTCTTTTTTTTTTTTTTTTTTTTGGTTTTTCGAGACAGGGTTTCTCTGCGTAGCTTTGCGCCTTTCCTGGAGCTCACTTGGTAGCCCAGGCTGGCCTCGAACTCACAGAGATCCGCCTGGCTCTGCCTCCCGAGTGCTGGGATTAAAGGCGTGCGCCACCACCGCCCGGCAGGAATACTTTCACAAGATGGCATAACTATAGTTCAGTAGCCCGTTACACTGCCTCTGACAGCCTAATACTGTACAGATCTGGAACTATACAGAGGGTTTTTTTTATTGTTGTTGTTGTTGTTGTTGTTGTTGGTGGTGGTGGTGGTGGTGGTGGTGGTGGTTGTTGTTGTTGTTGGTGGTGGTGGTGTGTGTGTGTGTGTGTGTGTGTGTGTGTGTGTGTGTGATCATATGGATGTTGTATATGGTGCATATTTGGAAGGAGGCAAGGGGAGAATAGTAATGCATGCCCTAGAGTAGATGTGGGTTTCTCAGGAGAGAATGGCCTCATAGCACTTATACTTTAAAATCACTGTTATCTATTTGAACATTCTAGAATGCTTCTGGTAACCTTTAGTTTACATCCTAAGCCCTAGCTAACCAAACAATCCTAAAGTATGAGTTCCCATTTTGTTTTGTTCTTGTTTTGCAACAAGATCTCATCATGTAGCCCTGGCTGGTCTGGAACATGCTGTGTTGACCAGGCTGACCCAAAACTCACAGAGCTCCTCCTATCTCTGCCTCTGCCTCCTGAATGTGAGATTCAAGATGTCTACCACCATGCTTGGCTAGAATTTACTTTGTGATTGCCCGGAGGACTATATAGAGAGTAGCATAGGAAAGTTTGTCTGTATGACAAATCAACATTTGGGGTTATATTCATTCATTTAGTGCATATGTGCTAATATTCTTTTATTTAGTGCATATGTTCTAAAATCTAGGAAAATAATACATCACTAACTTACTACTGGGTATAGACAGATTTTTCTTTCACAAAAAAATGACACAGAGACTTTTTTTTTTTTTTTTTTTTTTTTTGGTTTTTCGAGACAGGGTTTCTCTGTGTAGCTTTGCGCCTTTCCTGGAACTCACTTGGTAGCCCAGGCTGGCCTCGAACTCACAGAGATCCACCTGGCTCTGCCTCCCGAGTGCTGGGATTAAAGGCGTGCGCCACCACCGCCCGGCTGACTTATTATTAATTATAAAAGCTCGGCCTATAGTGTAGGCTTGTCCCACTAGCTCCTCTCACTTAAATTAAACCATCTTTTAATCTATGTACTTTTACGTGGCTCAGTTACCTTTACTCTGTAATGTCCATCCTGCTTCCTCTCCATCGGGCTGGTGACTCCACCTTTCTTCTTCCAAGAACTCTCTCCGTTCAGAAGTCCCTGCTATACCTCCTGCCTAGCTACTGGCCATTTTGCTTTTTTATTAAACCAATCACAGTGACATATTTTTAAACAGTATAATCAAATATCTTGCAGCATTTCCCCCTTTTTGTCTGAATGAAAAGGAAAGAATTTTAACTCTAACATAGTAAAACTACATACAATAAGAACAATTATCAGGTAAGAATTAAACATTTAAAATGACCCAGTCTATTTGCATTTGGTAAATTCAGAGAAAATACTCCATTATTAATACTATATGTTGAGTCCAAGTTTTGTACCTAATTTACTTTCTATCATAACTAAGGACAACTATAACTATCTAGTCTTCAACTCTATCAAAGATCTCAGGAGGATATAATATTACCTGAGTGAACAGAAAGTGCAGACCAAGCAACTTCCAAAACTATGAAATGACAGAGACATTACAGGCCTAGACTATCTGACAGACTTTTCTGTAAAGCAGGAAATTTTTGAAGGATTGTCCTACCCTGTCTTGGCAAAGTTTGGCAATCACTTTGTGTGTCCTGTTTGTCCAGTTTGGACAGCAAGTACTGTCAGCAGTCAAGGCAAAGGCAGTTTCTTTGCCCAAATGGCTAACTTTGCCACAAAGAAAGTACACTCCATATGGAGGTTCTTTGATGCCCATCATCCTTTTTTGAAGTAAATTGGTGCTGCCAGGAGCAGATGTGTCTATCATGGAAAGCCATACATTATTAAAACATTTAAAATGCCATATTCTGTAGGTCTTTGAAGTGTTTAAAGATCACCTATCTCTCTAAAATATATATCTGTATGACCTTGAAAACATACCTAACACGACTATACTTTTGATAGTTATAGTTGACTATTAACCTGTATTACTTTTTTATCTTAAATAGCTTTCAAGGACTAAAACTTTACATTACATTTTTAAATGAGCTGCATAGGTATAATACCTTAAATAAGACTAGAAACATATATAAAATATAACAAAAGTAACCTTAAATTTGTACCAATATACAAAAATATCTTAAACAAGAGTAGAAACATATAGACAGTATAACAAAACAACCTTAAATTTTTGTCAATATACAAAGATCCATACCAAAGTAGACTCAACAACCCACCCTTTTATCTCATCATTTTCCTTATCTCCCTTTTTCCCTTTAGAAAGAGATCCCTGAATCTAATCTCCTTTGTTTAGCTTTTTCCCTGACCATGACTAGTAACAATTTGTAACCAACCTTCCTAAATGATGACAAACGTCCATAACCCATCAAACGACTAAAAACCATCCATCCCACCTCTTGGGAATGTGGGTTTTGTGCCCTAGAATGCTTTCTGTTGTCTGGGGGCAATGATAACTTCTGGGGACCCTGAGAAAATTGGGATAATGATCAAGTTCTGGGAGAGCTAGCTATTGTTCAGTCTCTGTGTGATGGGAAAGTGCAAGGCTTATCTGGAGTTCTGACTGGACAGTCTTTTTGAGGCTGGACCATCTCAGCCAGTGGCCTTGAAGCTGTTCTGGATGCAGAACTCCGACGAAACTGCAATAGAGGCATCTGAGAAGCTGAATCACTGGGGCCACCCGTTTTCATTACTATTTGGTCCCCTTGCTCTGAGAACATACAAACTTTCAAAGGTAACATACATATTTGCATTAACACAAGTATGGGCTGTGTGTTGAGCACAAGCAAGTAAAAGGTGAATTTTTTTTTTTTTTTTTTTTTTTTTTGGTTTTTCGAGACAGGGTTTCTCTGCGTAGCTTTGCGCCTTTCCTGGAGCTCACTTGGTAGCCCAGGCTGGCCTCGAACTCACAGAGATCCGCCTGGCTCTGCCTCCCGAGTGCTGGGATTAAAGGCGTGCGCCACCACCGCCCGGCTGAATTTTTTGTTTTGTATTCGAGCAGGTAAAATATACATCACCTGTCTTGTAGTTTTTGTTGTTGTTGTTGTTTAAGGTTTCTTTCTTTTTTTTTTTTAAAGATTTATTCATTTATTATGTATACAGTGTTCTGCCTACATATATGCCTGCAGGCCAGAAGAGGGCACCAGATATTGTTATAGATGGTTGTGAGCCACCATGTGGTTGCTGGGAATTGAACTCAGGACCATCTGGAAGAGCAGCCAGTACCCTTTACCACTGAGCCATCTCTCTAGCTCCTAAGGTTTATTTCTTTATGTCTGTAGCCAGGATTTTCAGGAGGTCTTCCCTGAACAAACCTGATCCTCTTTAACCTTGAATGAATCCACAGCCATTTGTTTTCTGTGGAAACAAAAGCATAACTCTTCCCCAAAGTAATGCATTTTTTTTACTTCCATTTTAAAGTTAAGACGTTTCTAAAGTATCTAGGCTGCTTAATTCAGCAGTCCCTTTCACAATCCAGTGTCTCTCAACAGCTGTTATTCTGTTCATTAACAATCAGCATTTAAAAAATTCAGAATCAATAAGACATCATATAGGGTCCAGACTCTCTGTGTATTTTCCATCTTTACATGGCTTATCTTTTTTATATTATTTTATTCTCTTTTAAGATTTTATATTATTATTTATAAACTATTTTTCTATGACTGTCTATATCCATTTTCTTTTCTTTTTTAAGCCTACACACATTTTAAAACATACTATACCTTTTTAGAGGTTTTATGTGTCTGGATCTGTCTTTACTTAGCATCTGCAGCATTCTGATCCTGTGAGACAAATTATAAACCATGTCAGCTGCCAGTGCAGCCCAGCTTAGCACATGTTGCTGGTGGCTGGCTCCAGCCCACAGGCAGCTGAGCCTATCTAGGAGACCGTAGTTACTAGGAAGTTGCATTTGATTGTGTGTTCTGAACTTTTTTTGTTTTTTAAGCTTTCTTAGGCCTTATGTGGATGCTTGGTCCCACATTGGATGCCATGTGTAGACAGATTTTTCTTTGTTCCATCAGCTCACAAAAAATGACATGGAGACTACTATTAATTATAAATGTTCAGCCTGTAGCCTAGGCTTGTCTCACTAGCTCTTCTAACTTAAACCATATCTTTTAATCTTTGTTCTTTTATGTGGCTCAGTTACCTTTACTCTGTAATGTCCATCCTGCTTCCTCTCCATCTGACTGATGACTCTACTTTTCTTCCTCCCAGAGTGCTCTCTGTCTAGAAGTCCTTGCCATCCTACTGCCTAGCTATTGGCCATTTAGCTTTTTATTAAACTAATCACAGTGATACATCTTTACACAGTATAATCAAATTATCTCACAACAAGTTATTTGTATGTTATTTAATATGTTCCTGTCCTTATTGGAGCAGTGGTCTGTTGACTTGAAAAATTTCTGCCTTTGGCCAGTATCTCAAAAGTCATAACAGCCAGACCCCAAGAAAGAAATTACATTACATCCATTTTGCTCTACATTTTCAAACCAAAACTGGAAGAGTCGCCATGTTTCTGTATAACTAGGGCATCCTTTTTGTTTTGTTTGTTTGTTTGAGACAGGGTTCTCTGCCTGTCCTGGAATTCACTCTGTAGACCAGGCTGGCCTTAAAACTCAGAGATCTGCCTGCCTCTGCCTCTTGAGTGCTGGGATTAAAGGCGTGTGCCACCACTGCCCAGCTAACTGGGGCATCTGAAAAGGAAGACAGTCCTCTAAGTCCAAATGGAGACAGTGAGCAGTGAGAATAATGGGGTAGGAAGACTACAGCTCTTACTTTGGGTGGTGTAGATGAGGGGCTGAGTGTGGACAAAGAGGTGATTCTTATATAGCCCGACACCGTTTATACGGCATTAACTAAAGGGAATTCCGAGTTAGGAGAGGACTCAGTTGGTAAAGTGCCTGTCAGAAAGCAGAAGGGCCTGAGCTCAGATACCTAGCCGGGCTGGGGACTGGAACAGTGGCTCAGCAGCTAAGGACACTGGCTGCTCCTGCAGAGGACCCAGGTTCAATTCCCTGCATCCACATGGCTGCTGATAACCTCCTGTAACTCTGATGTCCTCTTCTGACCTCCACAGCAGGCACCAGGCATACATGAGACAAACATATGTGCAGGCAAAACGTTCATACACACAAACAAACCAACAAAAATAAAATATATATTCAAAGAAAAAAAAACTGGCCTGACAAGACATGTCTGTAATCGCACTGGGGGAGTGGGGACAGGCAGGTCCCTGGAGCTCACTGGCCATTCAGCTTAGGCAGTTGGTTAGCTTGTGATTCAGTGAGAAGCCATGCTTTAAGATAGAAGGAGGTAGCCGGGTGGTGGTGGCGCACACCTTTAATCCCAGCACTCGGGAGGCAGAGGCAGGCGGATCTCTGTGAGTTCGAGGCCAGCCTGGACTACCAAGTGAGTCCCAGGAAAGGCACAAAGCTACACAGAGAAACCCTGTCTCGAAACCCCCCCCCCTAAAAAAAAGATAGGAGGTGGGGAGTGATTGAAGGCGACGCTTCACTCACTTACATGTACACACATGTATGAACACAGCACAGGCACACACACACACACACACACACACACACACACACACACACACACAGAATCAGAGCTGAGATCTGTCTGTTTTGCTGCTGTTTTAGGTTTTGCCCCCACCCCACCCCGTTTTACTTTGTTCCTAAGAAGGGCTCACCTTCGGACATCTGAAGTCCAGAAGCAGGCATGGCTGACTAACTCACTCCTCTTGGCCCGTGTAGGTAGAAGCCCTTCACGCGCAGCTGGAAGAGCAGACAAAGCTTGCCAGAGAACAAGTTGAAGGACTCATGGAGGACAGACGGATTCGAATTGAGGAGATACAAGTTCAGCACCAGAGAAATCAAGACAAAGTCAAAGAGCTGACTAAAAGGTGAGGACTCAAGAATTACGGTCCTAACAGGTATCCTGTTTTCTGAATGGCTTAGGAGATGGCTCCGCTTACTGTTAAGAGCACATCTGGATTCAGTTCCCAGCATGCACATCAGGTGGCCCCCACCATCTGTGACTCCAGTTCCAGGGGATCTGGCACCGCCACACAGACATATGTGCAGGCAAACCACCAATGCACATAAAAGAGAAGTAAATTATTAAAAAAAAAGATTAGTGGTTATGGGGATGGAGAGATGGCTCAGCAGTTGCGAGCATTCGCTGCTCCTGAGAAGGACCTAGTTCACTTCCTGGCACCTCTGGCCTCAGCCCCTCCCATGTTGCTTCAGTTCAGTTTGTGCTTCAGTCAGACAACTAATTTGAGGAACAATTGTTTTAGCAAGCATGTCACTAGGCACAGTAACCCCTGAACTGAAGACTTACTCAGACCAAATCCACATTCCCATAATGATTATAATGATTAGTGTGCCTTTCTTTCCT
Source organism: Peromyscus maniculatus bairdii (assembly GCF_049852395.1). Taxonomy (NCBI): domain Eukaryota; kingdom Metazoa; phylum Chordata; class Mammalia; order Rodentia; family Cricetidae; genus Peromyscus; species Peromyscus maniculatus. The sequence continues at coordinate 142,832,995 of NC_134854.1, read as the reverse complement.
TGTTTTTTTTCGAGACAGAGTTTCTCTGTTTAACAGCCCTGGCTGTCCTGGATCTCACTCTGTAGACCAGTCTGGCCTCATACTCACAGTGGTCCACCTGCCTCTGCCTCCCGAGTGCTGGGATTAAAGGCCTGTGCCACTATTGCCCAGCTAGTGTGCCTTCATGATGGCCCTCCCACCATATATTGTACTTACATCTTTGTCCCTAGGGTTTTTCTCTTCAGTCTCTGACCTACCCTAAGACCTATAGTAGCCACAGATAGGCATGTTGAGTACTTGATGATCCTTGCTAAGTCGCACCTCACCATCTCCTTTCCCCATTAAACAGGCTTAATTGGTTTTAATTTTGTTTTTATTTTTGAAACAGGATCTCACTGTGTAGCCCTGGCTGGCTGATACTCTATTTAGTGGAGGCTGGCCTTGAAAACACAGAGAGAGATCCTTCTGCCTCTACCTTCCCAAGTATTGGAGTTAAAGGTATCCATCAGCACCCCGGCCTCATGTTTAGTCTATATGTGTGTGTAAGTGTGTAGGGGTGTGTGTGTGTGTGTGTGTGTGTGTGTGTGTGTGTGTGTGTGGTGTGGAGGCCAGAGGTCAGCCTTGGGTGCTCTTTCTTGTTTCTTGAGACAAGGTCTCTCACTGGCCTGGAACACAGGGATTAGCCTCAGGGACTTGCTGTCTTCACCTCCCCTGCACTGGAGTTTAAGTGTGTGCCACCATGTCTGGCTTTTTCATGTCGACTCTGGGGAGACGTTCAGGGGAGTCGTCCTGATTATACAGCAAGCACTTTACCAACTGAGCTTTTTTTTTTTTTTTTTTTTAGTATTTATTTATTTGTGTGTATGGGTGCTTTTTTAAAATAAAGATTTATTTATTTTATGTATGTGAGTGCTCTATCTGCATGTATGACTTTATGCCAGAAGAGGGCATTAGATTCCACTAGTGATGGTTGTGAGCTACCATGTGGTTGCTGGGAATTGAACTTAGGACCTCTGGAAGAGCATCCAGTGCTCTTAGCCATCTCTCCAGCTCCATGTATGGGTGTTTTGCCTGAATGTCTGTCTGTACACCACATGCGGGCCTGGTGCCTAAGGAAGCAGGAAACGGATGTCAGATTCTATGAACTGGAATTACAGATGGTTGTGAACTGCCCTATGGGTGCTGGGAATTGAACCTGGGTCCTCTAGAAGAGCAGCAGATATCTTTAACCATTGACCCATCTCTCCAGCCCCAAATTTATTTATTTTTTTGAGACAAGGTCTCTAGCCAGGCTGGTCTCAAAAGCCCTATATGACCAAGGGTTTACCTTGAACAACTTAGTCCCTCTCTCTGCTTTCCAAGTGCTAAGCTTACAGGAGTATTCCCCTGTACCCGTTTATTTGGTGCTGAGGATTGAACCCAGGACCTTGTATATGCTGGGCCAACTGAATTACATTCTCAGCCCTAATTTTATTCATTTTGGGCTTTTTGTTTTTTTAAGATAAGGTTTCACTATTTAGCTTTGGATGGCCTTGAACTCATAGAGATCTGCCTCTCTCTACCTCCCAAATTCTGGGATTAAAGTCGCACACCACCAGTCCTGGCTATTTTGGGGTGGAGGGTGATATTGGTATTGGGTATTAAACTTGGGGCTTCATGCATGCAAGACAAGCACTATACTACAAAGCTATACTCCAGCTCACAATATGTGATTTAAAAGTAAACAAAAAGATTCACTTTAGTTATTAATTATTTGTGTATGGATGAATCTGTGTATGTATGAGTGCAGTTGCCCATGGAGTCCAGAAGAGCAGTGTGTTCTCTCAGCCACTGAGCTATCTCCACCTAAATAATGGTGACTTTGTATTAGTTTTCCAGCAGGTAAAAAGCCATCCTGCGTATTGTACAGGTCTGCTCAGTTCCTTTCGTTAGATGCATCATCCTAAGGCTATTGAGTGGCCTGAAACCCTAGGCCATTAATGACTGTCCTTGGGTGTCACTTATTTTTTTTGCTTTTATTTTATGTATGTTTACAGTGCTTGGTTTTGAACCTAGGACTACATACAAGCTAGGCAAGTGTTCTAGTATGTGAGCACATCAGCCCAGCTGTGATATTCTAAATGTTTTTTTAGCATATATTAATTATACAAATTATATATAATAGTGGATTTCATTCTGGCATTTTCATTCATGTACATAATACAGTTTGATCATATTCACCCCCTTTACTTTCTCTTGTCCCCTCCTACTCCGTAATCTAGGGGTTTTTTTTGTTTGTTTGTTTTGATTTGTTTATTTATTGTGTATACTGTGTTCTGCCTGCATGCCACAAGAGGACACCAGATCTCATTATAGGTGGTTGTGAGCCACAATGTGGTTGCTGGGAATTGAACTCAGGACCTCTGGAAGAGCGGCCAGTGCTCTTAACCACTGAGCCATCTTTCCAGCCCCTAATCTGCATACTTTCAAACAGTTTGTAATTGTGAACATAAAAGTTGCATATGTGTCGGGGCTGGAGAGATGGCTCAGTGGTTAAGAGCACCAATTGCTCTTCCAGAGGACTCGGGTTCAATTCTCAGCACCCACATGGCAGCTAACAACTGTCTGTAACTCAAAAATCTGACATCCTCACTCAGACCTACATGCAGGCAAAATGCCAATGTACATAAAATAAAAATAAATAAATTTTTTAAAAAAGTTGCATATGTGTCCTGCTACTCAGGAAAGAGCTACTGTTTGGTCTGGAGTTATAGTGATTGCTTTATGGTATTTAAATCTCTTGCAGTCAATTGCATCATTTACTATAGTAAATACTTTTCTAGATGTTGGTGTTAACCCAATAAAGTTGCCAGCTTCTGAGGATATTCTTTTTTAGAGATACAAACATCATTTTTTTATTATTTATTTATTATATATACAGTATTCTGCCTGCATGTACCCTTGCAGGCCAGAAGAGGGCACAAGATCTCACTTACGATGGTTGTGAGTCACTATGTGGTCACTGGGAATTGAACTCAGGACCTCCAGAAGAGCAATCAGTGCTCTTAATCACTGAGCCATCTCTCCAGCCCCAAAGATCATTTGTTTTTTAAATTTCAAGTATCAAGAACAGTCATCAGGACTCGTCAGTGCTTTTGTATTTCCAGTAGTTGGTACTGTCCTTATTCTGGTGGTAAGGAAAAAATTCAGCTATCTTTTGCTCAGGAAAAATATGCTGTGTGTTTTTTTTAAACTGCTACTATTTTTTTTAAAGATTTTATTTATTATGTATACAGTGTTCTGCCTGCATTTATGCCTATAGGCCAGAAGAGGGTGCCAGATCTCATTACAGATGGTTGTGAGCCACCATGTGGTTGCTGGGAATTGAACCTCTGGAAGATCAGCCAGTGCTCTTAACCGCTGAGCCATCTCTCCAGCCCCTAAAACTGCTACTGTTTGGGAGTTCATATTGTACAGTTTTTAAAGAAGCTCTTTTGGAATAGCCTTGTATTTCAGCTAAGCAGTGTGAGCATCTTCATGTTCACAATTGTGGGGTTTTTGTTTGTTTGTTTGTTTGGTTTTTTTCATAGTCTCCATCATACCCAAGACCTGCTCTATGAAAGCACCAAAGACTTTCTACAGCTAAGATTTGAAAACCAAAATAAAGAGAAGGTATGGATGCTTGAAAAAGATCTCTTGATGTCGAAGATTAAGCAGTACAGAGTGCACTGTAAGAAGAAAGAAGATAAACTTGGGAAAGTTATTCCAGTTTTACATGAGACTCATCATACTCAGAATGAATATATTAAGGTAATGCCATTATTTTCTGGAAGAGTTGAAAACCTCTCAGTTGGTGGAATGCTTGCACAGCTTACAGAGACCCTGGGTTTGATCCCCAGCACTGCATAAAGCCAGTGTGATGGCTCATGCCTCTAATCCCAGCATTTGGAAGATTAGAGATGGGAGGATCACAAATTCAAGGTCATTGTTGGCTGAATAGTGGGTTTGAGGCCAGCCCGAGCTACATGAGACTCTGTCAGAGACTTGGAGAATTTCAGTAATATAAATTGTTATATAAGATCCATTCAGTTCCTGAAGCTAAGTAGCAATAACGTCATGAAATAGATAACAAAAAGTAACTGATCATGATGGTATTTGAGGATTTGAAATACTAAACTAGACAGGATTTAAGACCAGACTATGGAGTGAGACCCTGTCTCAAAACAAAAATATTACACTTCATTTCCTAATTCCATAAATGGTCCAGACTCTGGGGACAGCACTGTTTTAGTAAGTTAGACAGAGTGTTTTCTCATTGTGTTTATAGTTTAGTGAACAAGGAAAAATCATAGTTTATCAAGTAATTTTATATTGATAAGAATTATGTAACAATTGTATTACTTGTTGGAACCCCACTAGAAGGGGACCTGGGGACACCCTCTTAAGCCTGGTGCTTTTGCTGAGACCTGCAATGTAGATTAGGGGGAGGGCATCCCTGGCAATGTTTAGCTTCCTGGAATATGTTTGAGGAGAGGGATGTTCTCATGGTTGTGAAATAAACAAGGAGAAGGGAGGGCTGGCAGTGTAGCTCACTGGTAGACATCTACTGTACACAAGGTCCTAGGTTTAATCCTTAGTACCACAAGAGAAAGAAAAAACCCCGGAGGAACTGACATGCGAGCCCTGGAAGGCTGGCAGAAACAGTCCTAGATGGCTGTGCAGGTCACTGTAAGGAATATAAACATAGTGCTAGTGATTATGTCTTGGAAGGATTGTATAAGGAAGTAACATAGTCAGATGTGAAGGTTATCTCTTATCTTTGTTTGGCCTCTTGAGACAGGGTTTCAGGTAGCCAGGCTAGCTTCTAACTCACTGTAGCTGAAGATGGCCTTAACTTCTGATCTTGCCTCTGCCTCCTGAGTGCTGGGATTCTGGGTATGTGCTACCACACCAGCTTATTATTTTGAAGTGGGTGGTTCATTGCTGTTTCCTGGGCAGAGCTTGAACTCCTGGGCTCCAATAATTCTCCATCTGCCTCCAGAGTAGTAGATTACAGGTGTCACTTGTGTATATGGACTGATTTGGGTTGTTTTTGTTTTCTAATTTTAAAAATTGCATTTATTTATGTGTTATGTTTGTATGTATCTGTCACTCTTGTGACACATGAACATACCATGACGTGAATGTAGAGGGCAGAGAACTTGCAGGAGTCAGTTCTTTCCTTCCATCATGTGGGGCCCAGGCAGCGTGGCAAATGCCTTAGTCACTAAGCTGTCTCGCTGGCCCCTGGTTTAAGGTCTAAGGACTGATTTTTGGCTCCTCCATGGAGCATATGTGATACATGTTATTAATGCTTCTTTTCAAAGAGTTAAGACATATGATGTCTTACTTAAAAACAAATTCTGAGCTCCATTCTGTGGTTCTTCTCAGCCAAAAATACTTGTATTTTTTGAGACTGGGTTTCATGTGCCCAGAGTTGGCTTTTAATTGACTACGTAGCTGAGGATGTGGTCCTCCTGTCTCTACCTCCAGAGTGCTAGGATTACAGGGTATGAGCACTGCATCTGTTGTGTGGCTAGTTTTATGTCAACTTGACACAAGCTGGAGTTATCAGATGGGAGGAGGGGAACAGAGGGAGCCTTAATTGAGAAAATGACTCCATAAAAATTGGGCTGTGTAGCCGGGTGGTGGTGGCACACGCCTTTAATTCCAGCACGCGGGAGGCAGAGCCAGGCGGATCTCTGTAAGTTCGAGGCCAGCCTGGTCTACGGAGTGAGTTCCAGGACAGGCACCAAAACTATACGGAGAAATGTTGCTAGAGTTTTTATCTCTGGGTCTCGCCAAGCCCCAGCAACCCCATGGCCCACTTATAAAATAAACACATAGACGCTTATATTATTTAAACTGCTCGGCCATTAGCTCAGGCCTACCATTGTCTAGCTCTTACTCTTATACTCAGCCCATTTCTGTTAATCTATATGTTGTCACGTGTTCCATGGCTTTACCTGCTGCCTTTACATGATGCTCTCTGGATGGCAGGCTGGCATCTCCTCCTCTCCGCTTTCCTGTTCTCTCAATTTTCCTCTCTGCTAGTCCCACCTATACTTCCTGCCTGGCTACTGGCCAATCAGTGTTTTATTTATCAATCAATCATCCACAGCAGAGAAACCCTGTCTTGAAAAACAAAACAAAACAACAACAACAAAAAAATTGGGCTGTAGGCAGCAAGGTTGTAGGGTATTTAATTTTGATTGATAGGGGAAAGCCCATCCCATTGTGGGTGGGGCCACCTTGAGCTAGTAGTCCTGGATTCTGTAAGAAAGTAGGATGAGCAATCCATGAGGAGCAAGCAGCACCCCTCCATGGCGTCTGCATCAACTCCTGCCTCCAGGTTCCTTCCCTGCTTGAGTTCCTGCCCTGACTTCCTTCAGTGGTGGACTACGGTGTGGAAGTGTAAGCCAAATAAACCGTTTCTCCCCCATTTGTTCATGGTGTTTCATAACAGCAATAGAAACCCTAACTAGGCCATCTGGGTTGTTTTATCTGAAAAATATCCACTTATGTACACTTGAGAGAAAGTCCAGAGAGGCAAGTACGGACATGGCAGGGCCCTGGGTGTCTCCTCAAATCTGTTCCTCATGTTTGCTCTGGAAGTCTTTTCCTCCCTTCTTTACCACAGTGTTATTTTGAATTACCTGATGGGGCTGGAGAGGTGGCTCAGCAGTTAAGAGCACTGACTGCTCTAACAGAGGACCTGGGTTCAATTCCCAGCAACCACATGGCAGTTCACAGCTGTCTGTAACTCCAGAATCCAACACCCACACAGACATACATAAACACCAATACACATAAAAATAAATAAATTAAAAGAAATACCTGATTATAGATAGGGCTGAACATTAAACCTTTTTATCCCTTTGGCCTACAGTCTCTAAAGGATAAGCTAATACAAGAGAAAAAGCTGTCCAACATGTACCAAGAACAGTGCATTTCCCTAGAAGAGGAACTTGCTCGAATCCGGGAGGAAGAGGGGGTGAGGAGGGAGATCTTCAAGGTATGTGGTGCTCTCACACTTGTGACGACATGCAGGCGGCTCTGGGGAATGATTCTCTCCTCTTCATAAACTCCTCATCACCCGTTTTTAGGATCGCTCCAACAAGATGGGGAAGCGCTTACAGATAATGACAAAGCGCTACGAGGCCCTGGAGCAGCGACGCATCCTGGAAGTCGAAGGCTTCAAGACGGACATTAAGGTTCTTCGACAGAGGCTGAAAGACCTGGAGCAAATGCTCTATAAGGTACTTTTGCTCCTTATAGAGTTAGGAGAGGGCGACGGGGGTGGCCAGGAGGGTTCCTCAGAAGATGGCCAAGGATGTGGTGTGGATTTCAGTAGAGTGTGTGTGTGAAAATAACAAGTCAGTGGCACTACAGAAACCCGGAAGGATGTGCCGTGGCCTTACTTGGACACCAACAGATGAGTATCCTTGAAATCCTTGAATCCTCTGAACATCAGTTCAGCAGGAACACTCTGTTGAAAAAACAGACAACTTACAAATTACCACTCTTCCCAGTTCAACCAGATGAAAGGAATTAGGTTTGGGGGAGGGGAGCTGGACAGATGGCCCAGTGAGGACAGTTGCTGCCTGTGCGAGCATTAGGACCTGGGTTCAGATCCCTGGCAGCCGTGAAATCCAAGCCCAGACACACATCTGTAACCCGGTGCTGAGAGATGAGGACAAGGAGCCCAGGATGTGCTGGCCAGCCAGTGTAGCCAAAGCAGTGACCTCCAGGTTCACTGAGAGACTATCTGTCAGGCCCACACCTTTATTCGAGACCAGTATATGATCCTCATAGCAAATTCCAGTGCAGCCAGGACTGCATAGTGACACCGTGTCTCAGAAACAAGACAGCAAAGGTGGAGTGTTGCTGGAGGGCTTCTCTCCAGGTTCCCCAAGCCCCGCAGTCCCACAATCCACATATAAAATAATCACTTAGACGCTTATATCACTTATAAACTGTATGGCCGTGGCAGGCTTCTTGCTAACTGTTCTTATATCTTAAATTAACCCATTTTTATAAATCTATACCTTGCCATGTGGCTGGTGGCTTACCAGAGTCTTTACATGCTGCTTGTCCTGGCGGTGGCTGCAGTGTCTCTCCACCTCAGCCTTCTGCTTCCCAGAATTCTCCTCTCTCCTTGTCCCACCTACTTCCTGCCTGGCCACTGGCCAATCAGTGTTTTATTTATTGACCAATCAGAGCAATTTGACATACAGACCATCCCACAGCAGTGGAGAGTACCTGAGGACACCCAGTGTCATTCACTGACCTTCACTCTCGTGTGCATGGGTGTGCACGGGTGTGTACACACACACTATTCTCTCAAAAAAAAAAAAACTGTCTGTTTTTAATGATGTACTTTCCCAGATACGTTTTAGCATCAGTATCTTGAGACCTTTGGTGGAGATTTAATAATCACTGTTAAGTCCTAACTAGTTGCTATTGTTCTGAACAAAGTTGATAGAAAAAAAAGAAGAAAGAAATGCTTTCTATCATTTTTGGCAAAATTACCAATAATGTTATTTATTGGTCATGTTTTTTTTAAAATTATTATTAACGTTTATTTATTTGTGTGTGTGGTATGTATGCCATGGTACATGTGTGGAGGTCAGAGGACAACTTGTGGAAGTCAGTTCACTCCTTCCACCATGTGGCTCCTGAGGTCCAACTCAGATCCCCAGGCTTGGCGGCAAGTGCCTTTACTAACCAGAGTGATGTCACGATGCTGTTCCGGTCTTTCTGCCTGTGGTTAGTTGTTTATGAATCTCTATCCCAAGCTTCACTGCCCTTTTATTTTGTTTTGGTTTTGTTTTTGAAATGGTGTCATGTCGCCCAGGCTGTCCTCGAACTGCATAGGTAGCCAAGGATGATCTGAACTCTTGATGGTCTGCCTTCTTCTCTGAAGCCCTTTGACCAATTAAACATTTTCATTTTAAAATTAGTCACTGAGGAATTTAGGATTGCATTTATCATATGTAAAGAAGGAGCCAGCCAGCATAGTCTGTTCTTTGTGACTTGATTTCTCTCCCTTAGCTGATGCCATGATTCCTTCTTTTTTCTCTCTTTGCTCAACTCTGTAGGCAACGGCGAATGCCCAGGGAAACCAGGACCTTGCCATTCTGTGTGAAGTTCGTGACAGCAACAGAAGAGCTCACAGGATACAGGGAGAGCTGAAGGAGCTCAAGTCTAAAGTGTTCGGTCTGGAGAACGAGCTCAGGCTGTGTTGATGTCTACTTTCTGGTGAGGTCGGCTTTCCGGGACCTGAGGCACGGGCACCTGTTCCCAGGCAGTGGACGTGGAGTTAGCCCGAGTAGTGGTATTTGTTTTTATAAAGATGGTGTTAAGGGCATGATGGCTCACATCTGTAATCCCAGCTCTTGGGAGGCAGAGACAGGAGGATTGCCACAACTTCAAGGTAGAGGCAGGTAGAGCTCTGTGATTCAAGGCCAGCCTGGTCTACATAGTAAGTTCTAGGCCATCCAAGGCTACTTAGTGAGACCCTGTCTCCAAAAAACAACAACAAACATCAAAACTAGAAAGGGAAAGAAAAAAAACAAAATGAAGCAGTGATAAATTGGGATGCTGAAAGTCTGGGCTTGCACTGACCTTGCTGTTTCACTGTTGGACCTTCTGAACTATAGCCTGGATTACTTGGAGACATTCCTGCTTTTCTTTTACATATTGACAGGCCTTTTGCTCTTTAAAAAGACGGTAATGGGGGCACTGGAGAGATGTCTTAGTGGTTAAGAGTACTAGCTGCTCTTCCAGAGGCCCTGGGTTCAGTCCTGGCACTTCTGACATCCTCACACAGGCAAAACACCAGTGCACATGAAAATAAATAAAAGGTCAGAGGTAGCATGTACCTTAGCTGGTGAAGTGCTAGTCCAGGGGACAGAACCCCGGGTTCTAGCCCTAAGGCTACATAAAGCCAGGCACGGTGGCTCATCTGTAATCAGCATTGGAGAGAGGTATAGGTGGATCTGAAGTGCACATTCACTATGTGCTATATGGTGAGTTCCAGGCTAGCCTGGGCTACAAGAGACCATGTCTAAAAAACAAACAGACAACGATGACAAAAACTCAGGAAGAGATGTTTTGCAGAGGTTGGCTAAGTGTCAGTGGAAGAACGTGTTTCCTGCTGCATCAAAAGCATTCACTGACGTGCATTCCTTCTTGGTGGGGCAGGAAGGAGGCAGCAAATTACATACACGATGGCAGTTATTGACTTGTGTTTTAGCTGTGTGTGAACATGTTCCAAGTGATGACCACCAGGAGGCAGTACAGCCCGGGCTCTTAAGTAAACATGGTCATTAAGACAAAGGTGCTACTTTATCGAGAGTGGGCAAAACCAAAATGATACTCAAGTCAAAAAAGTTTGACATTTTATCAATTTTTTTTTTCAAAAATATGATTCAAAGTATTTTCAATAAAATCTGTAGTTTAAAATATTTCAGTGTTCCATGATGTCTTATGCCTTGTATAAGCATTTATCTCAGTTTACTTTCTTTTTTAAAAATTATTTTTAGCCAGGCAGTGGTGGCACATGCCTTTAATTCCAGCACTTGGGAGGCAGAGCCAGGTGGATCTCTGTGAGTTCGAGGCCAGCCTGGTCTACAGAGCGAGATCCAGGAAAGGCGCAAAGCTACACAGAGAAACCCTGTCTCAAAAAACAAAACAAAACAAATTTATTTTTAATTTATTTATTTAGGGTGGAATTGGTGAGTCCTACAACATGTGTGGAGGCCAGAGGACAACTTGAGGGAGTTAGTTCTCTTCCTTTTCCTGTGTAGATTTTGGGATCTAACTCAGGTTGTCAGGCTTGGCAGCAAGTGTCTGCCGGCTGAGCCATCTTGCCAGCCCTTGTTTATACCATTTTTATAAATAGTGTGGTGCCTGGAGATAGTGGACATTCAGTTACAGTTAGCCTATGGTCTCTGCTTTGGTTTCAATTGGATTTCTGTAATTGCCCACTATTATCAGTCAGATTTCAAGACGTATTTAATACCATTCATTCCTTCAGAAATGTATTTAATTAAGCACAGCATGGTGGCTTATACCTGTAATCCCAGCACTCAAGAGGCAGAAACATGATGATCATCATAGAGGCCAGTCTAGTCTATACAACAGGTTCCAGGTCAGCCCAGGGCTGCACACTGAAATTTTGTCTCTTAAAAAAAAGAAAAAGGGGGGCTGGAGAGATGGCTCAGAGGTTAAGAGCACTGGCTGCTCTTCCAGAGGTCCTGAGTTCAATTCCCAGCACCCACATGGTGGCTCACAGCCATCTGTAATGAGATCTGGTACCCTCTTCTGTGTACATAATAAATAAAATCTAAAAAAAAGAAAAAAAGAAAAAAAAAAGGGTATAGAGATGGCTCTGGGACCTGCCTGGGGGAAGGGGGAGAAAATTAGCAAAAACACCAAAATGGCATCTAATAATCAGGTGTGGTGGAGCAGTTTCTAGGTAATAATCTGAGGAAAGATGAGAAACTAGCAGAAATTCGACAGACACTAGAGAGCTGGAAAGGGAGCCTTGAACTCGTGATAACAGCAGCAATAACAGCAGAGACAGCCGGGAAACCCTCAGAAACAAGAGCCATTCTCAAAAGACACCTCTCACAGTTCGGCAGCCTGAGACCCTCTGAACCACACCCACAGGTAACTAAGTGAAAGTAAAATGCCACATGCGAGAGCCTGACGAACAGCAGCTCTCCAAACATGCAGGAAGCCAACAGCCTGGTGACATCTGAAAGAGACACCAGAACTTTCACGGGCTCCACGCAGTGTTCAGGACCAGAGCCTGAGGGGATTAACAGGCTTGCGCAGATCTGTGGACCCTCTTGTGTGCACTGCCCACAGACTGGACAGCACTGGCGATATCATCAACCAAAGGAAGACGGAGAGCCGAACAGGACCGCCCATCACAGAGCAGCCCCAGCAGCAGGGAGGGGTGTGAGGGAGAGAGGCCAGTCCGTTTTCATGTCCTCTATCTCGACCCCGCAAGTTAGCGGCTGGCTTAGCCCTTCTTGCCCCATTTTGCTTTTGTCTTTGTACTTCCCCCCTCCCCCTCCCCCGCAAGAGCCTCCACCCCCCACCCCCACCCACCCCACCCACCTCCCCCACAAGAGCCTGCTGTCCTTTCCTTTCCCCTGCTTTTTCTTCCTCCAGTGGATGCAGTCTGGCCTGGTGCCTGGAGTCCAGCTGCCTCAGCCTCCTGAGTGATGAGACATTAGCGCTGTCTTTTCCTTCTACCTTAAGCAAAATTCTCTCAGCCTCCCCCAGCTTCCTTTGTCCCTGAAGTCCCCCTCTGTGTCTGTTCTCTCTTCTGCTTTCGGAAATCCCAGTACTGATCACAAGTCTTACCTTGTTTGTTTCTTCTGCCTCCTTTCTCTTCCCGTGTATACCCACTATCCTGGCTAGATCTGTTTGTTTGTTTGTTTGTTTGTTTGTTTGTTTTTAAAGATCATTTAAGGGGTGGGTGTGGTGGTGCATGCCTTCAATCTTGACACTCCAGAGGAAGAGAAAGGTGGAACTCTGAGTCTGAGGCCTGCTTGGTCTACATAGTGAGTTCCAGGCCAGCCAAATCCAGTAAGATCCTGTCTGAAAAAAACAAAAAGAAGCCAGGCTATGGTGGTACACGACTTTGATCCCAGCACTTGGGAGGCAGAGGCAGGTGGATCTCTGTGAGTTTGAAGCCAGCCTGGCCTACAGAGCTAGTTCTAGGACAGCCAGGGTTACACAGAGAAACCCTGTTTTGAAAAAAAAAAAGAGAAAGAAAAAGAAAACCCAAAGAGATTATTTCTTGATTCATGTGTGTGTCTGTGTTTGTGTGCGTATATGCATGGATCTGTAAGGCCAGGAGAGGATGTTGTGTCCCTTGGAACTGGAGCTACAGTCATTTGTGTGTGTGTTTGTGTGCGTATATGCATGGATCTGTAAGGCCAGGAGAGGATGTTGTATCCCTTGGAACTGGAGCTACAGTCATTTGTGTGTCTGTGTTTGTGTGCGTATATGCATGAATCTGTAAGGCCAGGAGAGGATGTTGTGTCCCTTGGAACTGGAGTTACAGTCATTTGTGTGTGTGTGTTTGTGTGCGTATATGCATGGATCTGTAAAGCCAGGAGAGGATGTTGTATCCCTTGGAACTGGAGTTACAGTCATTTGTGTGTGTGTGTTTGTGTGCGTATATGCATGGATCTGTAAGGCCAGGAGAGGATGTTGTGTCCCTTGGAACTGGAGCTACAGTCATTAGTGAGCTGCCTGACACAAATGCCAGGATCTGAACTCGGGTCTTCCGGTTGAGCAGTACGTTTAACAGTCCCTGAGCTGGTTAGCTTTAATTGTTGACTTAACACAGCGTAGAGTCTCCTGAGAGGAAGCCACCATTGAGGAATTGCCTAGGTCAGATTGGCCTTCGGGTGGTGGTGTTGGGGGGGGTGCCCAGCCTACTGTGAGAGGTTGGTCCTGAACTATGTAAGAAGCTAGCCTGCCTGTGAGCCACCAAGCGATGTCTTGCTTGGTTCCTGCCATACTTCTGTGTTGAGTGAGTTCCTTGGTTGGAAGCAATGCTATATGGAATAGCAGGTAGGCGTGCCTTCAAGTGTCTGCCTTGGCTTCCTCAGTGAAGGAGTGTGGCCTGGAGTTGTATGCAAAATAACCTTTCCTCCTGTAAGTTATTTTAGTTAGTGTTTTATCTCAGCAACAGAAAGGAAAGGAGAGCACCCCCGGGAACTAAGAACTGGTCCATTCAGTGCTGTCAGTGTCTCTGTCCCCTGAGATCATTAGTCCTTAAAGGATGGTTGCTGTGCTATTACTGTTTCCGTGGTAGCCCGACCCCTGGACAGTGATAGTGTTTTATAGGCAGGGGAAGGCTGAGGATCGAGCCCGGTGCACTGAATAACCAGTTTATCAGGGGAAAATAGCACTTCAACCCTGCTCACATATCCCTCCCTGAACACTGCAAACAAACACTGAAAGTGAAAGACCCCCGAAGGTAGTCTTCCCTCTGGAGAGACCCTCGCCCAGAGATCACACCGAGACCACAAGTCAGATGCAAACAGCAAGAGGCTTTATTCAGGAACACGGGTACCCGGGGCAACACAGTCCCTCAAGAGGCTCAAGAGACTGGCACCCCGACGGGCTGGAGTGGAGGGTTTTTATAGGGTCTGGCAGCAGGAGCACGAGGAGCATGGTTTACAGTGTTCTGATTGGACGATTCAAATGAGGCCAGGTTCAAACTCAGGACAGCTCGTGGTTTTTCCCCCGAGCTTGACACGCCTGCTGTCTGGCTCCAAGTTGTTTTTCTGACCTTTAGTACCCTTTTCTGGGGCCAGGTGGCCGGCCGTAGACACCCCGTGCTTTTCAGATCTTACTCGAAATGGCGTTAGGCTAAGCTAGTATGCTGGGGTCTTTCATTCCCCCATTTTCTTATCTCAGGGAATGGAATCCTCCATTCATGGGGAAGAATAGGGATGTGGCTCCATTTCCACCTGGTTGAGTCGTTGGTATTGTTGGGTCAATACCAAGGTCTGAACAATAGAAACACGTTCCCTGATAAATTGGACAAGTCTGTTTAGGATGCAGGGCCCGAGCGTCAGAAGGAGCAATAAAATCAGAAGGGGCCCTATAAGGGTGGAGATGAGGGTGGTGAGCCAGGGGGACCTTCCGAACCATCCTTCAAACCACCCCTGCTGTTCTAGTCTCTTTCTTCCCTACCATCCCGGGGGCAGACGTAGAAGGATAGTTGTGACAGGGCTGCCCTGGCTTCAGGGTGACCACATCCGTATCTCCCGTCACTACATTTGCAAGTTCCCTTACCATCCTGACAGACGTCTGGTGCTCTGGGGTTCATGGGGTCAGTGGTAGGGATGTCCCAGTCCTCTGACCCTGCTGCTAATTGGCAGAGATCTGGATGCAAGTTAGGCCACCATGTAAAGGGGGTATGAAGGGCGGTCATTTGCCAGACCGTCTCCCCAGTTTGTGAGATGACCTGCCAAGTGAGCCTCTTAACTAGGTGCGGGCTCTCTGCCGCCCTAGTCCCCTGGGGGTAGGCAGAGATTAAGAGGAGGGGGAGGAAGAGGAGCCACGGGCCAACCTTATTTTTAAGGGGTTTCGTGTGTGGCGCACTGTCCATGTTGACTTTCTGGATCCTGCTGGGTCGGGTTCCCTGGCAGCCTTCACATGAGAGGCGTGGATCCATGCAGCAATCCCGTCGACCTTGAGTGCAGTGGGGGTGGTCAGCAAGACAGTGTAGGGCCCCTTCCACCGTGATTCCAGGTTCTTGGTCTGGTGTCGTCGGACCCAAACGGAGTCCCCGATCTGGAAGGGGTGGGGCACCACCGGCTTGTCTAGCTGCTCCTGATAAGCCTTGGCCAGGGGCTTCCAGACCTCCCTCTGCACCAACTGGAGGGCTTGAAGATGTGCCTCTAAAGTAGGGGTGGTGGCAAAAGAGGAAATATCAGGATGGAGAAAGTTTACAACAGGAGGTGGGGCCCCATATATGATCTCAAAAGGGGTTAGGCCGTGTGGGCCAGGAGTATTTCGGGCTCGATAGAGAGCCAAGGGAAGTAGGAGCACCCAATCTCTAGTGCCAGTTGCAAGCGTTAATTTGGTTAAAGTCTCCTTGATTGTTCTATTAGCTCGTTCTACCTGTCCTGAGCTCTGGGGGCGGTATGCACAATGGAGTTTCCAATCAACCCCCAATAGTTTGGCCACCTTCTGACTTACCTGGGAGACGAAGGCAGGCCCGTTATCCGACCCCAATATTTGAGGCATCCCATACCTGGGGAAGATCTCTTCCAACAGTTTCTTCGTTACCACGTTAGCCGTCTCATTCTTGGTTGGAAATGCCTCGATCCATCCAGAAAAGGTGCCCACGAAGACCAGGAGGTACCGGTACCCGTAGAGTCCGGGTTTTACTTCTGTAAAGTCTATTTCCCAATGAACACCGGGACGATGGCCTCTTTGGCGGGCCCCCTTGTTTAGATGAACCTTTCCTGCGTTGACTTGAGCACAGGCTGGGCAGGTAGAAGTTACCTGCTGGAGTACCTGATCCTGGTTCAGCAGCACTGCCCAGGTGTTTTCTCTGTCTAATAGGGTCTTCATTTTGTTTTTGCTCAAATGGGTCAATGCATGGAGGAGTCTCAGCATATATCGGGTATGGGAGGTTGGCATGACCATCCGGTCCCCTAGTATATATGCCTGTCTTCTTTGTTCCCAGCCCGCCCCCATTTTCTTTGCTAGCTCATGGTCTTCTGGGCTATAGGGCACGGGGTCTCTCTCAGGCTGTGGTTCTTGTATAGCCATCAACTGGCTGTTTCCTGCTGGCTGGGAAGCCACTGTTCGGGCAGTCAGATCTGCCAGACGATTCCCTCTGGCTACCGCAGAGTCATCCTTTTGATGCCCTGGGCAGTGGACAATACTGAGTTGGAGCGGGAGGAACAGGGCCTTTAGAAGGTCTAGGATCTCTTTTTTGTTTTTGATTTCCTTACCTGCGGACGTCAGCAGGCCTCTCCGTCTGTAAATTTCCCCGTGGACATGCGCAGTGGCGAAGGCATATCTGCTGTCAGTATAAACTGTGAGCTTCTTACCTTCTGCCATCTGGAGGGCTTGGGTGAGCGCAATCAGTTCTGCGCGCTGGGCCGATGTCCCGGGCGGGAGCGACGATGCCCATACCACTTCCGATTCGGTGGTTATAGCTGCTCCGGCTCTGCGCTCCCCCTCTTCCAGGAAACTGCTCCCGTCGGTGTACCAGACAGCGTCTGGATCCTTAAGCGGCTGATCTGTCAGATCAGGGCGGGTGCCATGTGCTTCGGCTAGAATCTGGAGGCAGTCATGCTCCTCGGAGGGGCTAGGCAGTGGCAGCAAGGTGGCAGGGTTAAGGGAAACTGTCGGCCCGAAATTTACCCGGTCTGAGTCCAGTAGTAAGGCCTGATAGTAAGTCATTCTGGCGTTAGAAAGCCATCTGTCCGGTGGTTGTCGGACCAAGGCCTCCACTGCATGGGAGGCCAGCACAGTCAATGGTTGTCCCAGAGTCAGTTTTCCCGCATCTTTGACTAATACGGCAATGGCTGCCACCATGCGGAGGCATGGAGGCCATCCTGTAGCCACCGGGTCCAATTTCTTGGATAAGTACGCTACAGGTCTCCTCCAAGGTCCCAGTCTTTGCACCAGTACCCCCTTGGCAACGCCTGAGTTCTCATCCACAAAGAGCTCAAAGGGCTTGGTTAGATCTTGCAGACCCAGAGCCGGGGCCTCGAGTAAGGCCTTTTTGATCTGTTGAAACGCTTTCTGATGTTCCTCTTCCCATTGGAACATGGTCCCTGGTTTAGTGAGGGGGTATAATGGGGCTGCCAGTTCAGCAAAGCCAGGAATCCAAAGGCAGCAGTACCCAGCCGTACCCAGGAATTCTCGAACTTGGCGGGGGTTCCGAGGAGGGGGGATGGAGATTATCGTCTCCTTCCTTGCTTCTGTTAACCATCTTTGCCCCCCGCTCAGGGTGTAGCCTAGGTAGGTGACCTTGTCTCGGCATACTTGGGCCTTTTTGGCTGAGGCTCTATAGCCCTTCTGCCCAAGTCTGGCCAGTAAGGCTCGAGTGCCCTCCATGCACTCGGTTCGACTCCTGGCCGCCAGGAGTAGATCATCCACGTACTGGAGCAGAGTCAGGGTTGGGTGTTCGACCCGGAATCCGGCCAGATCTGCATGTAGGGCCTCATCAAAGAGGGTTGGGCTATTTTTGAAGCCCTGAGGGAGCCGGGTCCAGGTTAACTATCCCGAGAGCCCTTTTTCTGGGTCCCTCCATTCAAAAGCGAATAGCAGTTGACTTTGAGGGTGCAGTTTTAAACAAAAGAAGGCATCCTTCAGGTCTAGCACAGTGTACCAGACGTGGGTCGGTGGGAGGGTGCTCAGAAGGTTATAGGGGTTAGGCACCGTGGGGTGTATGTCCTCCACCCGCTTATTGACCTCTCTCAAGTCCTGGACCGGCCTGTAGTCTCCTGTCCCCGGTTTCTTAACAGGCAAGAGGGGGGTGTTCCAAGGTGACTGGCAGGGCTTTAACACCCCTTGGTCCAGGAGCCTCCGAATATGGGGCTTGATCCCCTCATGAGCTTCCCGTGACATTGGGTATTGTCTGATTGAAACAGGAGTCGCGGAGGCCTTTAGAGAGATCATCAGCGGCGGCTGATCGCGTGCCAGCCCCAAGCCCCCAGTCTCTGCCCAGGCCTGAGGGAACTCTCTCAGCCAGTTCTGTAGCTCCTCAGGTGATTTCTCCGGGGGTTCTGCCTCAAACAAACGGTATTCTTCCTCTAAACTGAGGGCAAGGATTTGTAGGGGGTCTCCTTTAGGACCCGTGACTCTTGGTCCCTTCTCCTTACAGTTAGCGCATTGATCTTTATCAAGGGGTGGCCTCCTTCGCTCTCCCGACCTATCTCCCTCTCTCCGCTGTCCCTGAGACACAACGGCGGCCAAAACCTTTTTCATTTCCCTATGCTGTTTCTTGTCCCTTTCCTCTTGTTTCTGCCATCTCCTTTCCTCACGCTCCTCAGGAGTTTCTCTCTTATTGAACACTTTCTCTGCTTCCTTCAATAAATCTGGCAAACCTAGCGCCTGCAAACTTTCCAACCGCTGCAATTTGGTTCGGATATCTGAGCTAGACTGGTATATAAATGACAGGATGACACCTGGTGCTTGCCCTGGGTCTTCTGGATCATACGGAGTGTACATCCTATAAGCCTCCTTCAGCCTCTCTAAAAATGCAGCGGGTGATTCTTCCTTTCCTTTCCTTTCCTTCTTCCTTTCCTTTCCTTTCCTTTCCTTTCCTTTCCTTTCCTTTCCTTTCCTTTCCTTTCCTTTCCTTTCCTTTCCTTTCCTTTCCTTTCCTTTCCTTCTTCCTTTCCTTTCCTTTCCTTTCCTTCTTCTTCCCTTTCCTTTCCTTTTTCCTTCCCTTCCCCTTTCCTTTTCCTTCCTTCCTTCCTTCCTTCCTTCCTTCCTTCCTTCCTTCCTTCCTTCCTTCCTTCCTGTATCACGTTCCTTACCTGAGCCAAATTGGTAGGCCTTCTGGCGGCCGCTCGGAGACCCGCTAAGAGCAACTGGCGATAGAGACGTAGATGCTCCCTACCTTCAGGTGTATTGAAGTCCCAGTCTGGGCGGGTCAAGGGAAAAGCTGCATCGATGATATTTGGGAGTTGGGTTGGCCTCCCGTCATCGCCCGGAACCTGCTTCCGGGCCTCCAGGAAAACTCTCTGCTTTTCCTCTACTGTTAAGAGGGTCTGCAGGAGCTGCTGACAGTCGTCCCAAGTCGGCCTGTGAGTCACTAGGATGGACTCAATTAGGCCGGTCAAGGCAACAGGATCCCTGGAGAAAGGGGGATTATGTTGTTTCCAATTATAAAGGTCTGAGGCAGAAAAGAGCCAATATTGTAACTGATGGTTGGGTCCTTCCCAAAGCGGGAAGGCTTTGGACTCAGTGGGGGGGCCGGCTCGGCGGCCCCTGAGGCGGCCCGCGATGGGGGACTGGACTGTTTCTTCTTCTTCCTCCGAGTCCCCAGCGAGCGGGGTCATCACGGGGGGGGGGGGGTGGGGGTGGCCGTCGGGGAGGTCACAGCCGGCGTCGCGACTGGGGCCGCCGCGGGCACAGCCGCCGGGGTCGCGGCCGGCACCGCGGCAGGAGCCGCCGCGAGCACAGCCGCCGCACTCGGAAAACTGCGGCCCGGTGGGCGGACCCGGTGGGGAAAGACGGGCACAGCCCCGACCCTCCGCCCGCGCGGGAGACGCAGCCGGCCGGGGAGAGCGGGGAGCGAGGAGGGGAGGCCCCCCCCCAGCGCCGCCCCGGACGGGAGGAGGCGAGGGGCGCACCGGCGCCCGCCGCTGCCGGCGCCGGAGCGGCGGAACGCGGGGAGAGGAAACGACACGCTGGTGGAGGGGAACGGTTAAACAGAAAATAAAAAAGCGACAGACAAACACAAATGAGACTAACACACGCTGCGCGGCTTCGGTGTAAAACCGAAAGCAAAAACTCAGATGGGGACACGGAGTGTTTGAATTCTCCGTCCCCTACCAGCACCACGTATTCTTCTGATTCGGGGGTGGCCCCGAAAAACCGTGCCCCAGAGGGGACTTCAGACCGTGCCCCAGAGGGGACTTCAAACTGTGCCCCATAGGGGACTTCAGACCGTGCCCCAGAGGGGACTTCCCGTGCCCCAGAGGGGACTTCAGATACCCGTGGAACGTCTTCCAGGGTCGCAGTGGCGAAGTCCGAGCTCGTCAGCTCCTTCAGCCCCACTGACTCCAGACCGATTCAGGCGCGCAAACAGACAACATTCAACATTCAGACAAACCGACAACACTCAGACAGGACAGAGAGGACATACACCAAGGCCGGCCGGCTTACCTCCTGACAGTGGGTCGGTGGTCCCGAGGCGGGGGTCTCAAATCCCGGACGAGCCCCCAAATGAAAGACCCCCGTAGGCAGTCTTCCCTCTGGAGAGACCCTCGCCCAGAGATCACACCGAGACCACAAGTCAGATGCAAACAGCAAGAGGCTTTATTCAGGAACACGAGTACCCGGGGCAACACAGTCCCTCAAGAGGCTCAAGAGACTGGCACCCCGACGGGCTGGAGTGGAGGGTTTTTATAGGGTCTGGCAGCAGGAGCACGAGGAGCATGGTTTACAGGGTTCTGATTGGACGATTCAAATGAGGCCAGGTTCAAACTCAGGACAGCTCGTGGTTTTTCCCCCGAGCTTGACACGCCTGCTGTCTGGCTCCAAGTTGTTTTTCTGACCTTTAGTACCCTTTTCTGGGGCCAGGTGGCCGGCCGTAGACACCCCGTGCTTTTCAGATCTTACTCGAAATGGCGTTAGGCTAAGCTAGTATGCTGGGGTCTTTCAAAAGATGATCTCAGGAAAATTCAACCAGCAATTTAATCTTTTTACTTTCTTTCTTTCTTTCTTTTTTTTTTTTTTTGAGACAGATTTTCTCTGTGTAACAGCTCTGACTGTCCTGGAATTTGCTTTGTAGACCAGGCTGGCCTCAAACTCAGAGATACTCCTGCCTCTGCCTCCCAAATGCTAAGATTAAAGGCATTCACCACCACTACCCAGCAATTTAACTCTTGATATGCAAGTTCCTACACACACACACACACACACACACACACACACACACACATACACATACACACACACACACACACACACAAACACACACACATACACACACATACACACACACACACACACACACACACACACACACACACGTAACATGAAAAACCAAGGTGTTTTTTCTCTGAAATCTAAAACCCCCAGATTAATGCCCCCCAGAGTCAATGTAGGATGTACAAGTGGGATTAAATAGAACGCTTCAAATACTGAAGAAAACCCAAAATGAACTGATGCTAGAAATAAAAGTTCAGTAAATTGATGTTAAAATGGCTCAGTAATGGCACACACCTTAATCCCAGCACTCGGGAGGCAGAGGCAGGCATCTGAGTTCAAGGCCAGCCTGGTCTACAGAGTGAGTTCCAGGACAGCCAGAACTGTTACACAGAGAAACTCTGTCTGGAAAAACAACAAAAACCAAAACAAAAACCAAAAAGGGCTCAGCAAGCCTGACCATGGTGGAAAGAGAATCCATTCCTGAAAGTTGTCCTCTGACCTCTACATGTGTTCTGTGGCATATGCCCACCCCCATCATACACGCACAGTAATAATCAATAGTGCAGGTGAGATGGCCCAGCTGGGTGCCTGCTGCCAAGTGTGACGACCTGAATTTATCTTGGGACCTACAGAGGAGAAAACTGACTCCTGCAAGGTAGAGTTTGACTGTCACATTTTTTTTAATAAACTTTTCTTCATTTTAATTATTACGTGTGTGTGTGTGTGTGTGTGTGTGTGTGTGTGTGTGTGTGTGTGTGCCTGCCTGTCTATGTAGGAGGAGGTCAGAGGAATGTCACATCTGGAACTAGAGTTACAGGCAGTTGTGAGCTGCCTAATGTGGTGCTGGGAATCGAACTCTGCAAGAACAGTATGTGCTCTTAACCAGAGTCACCTCCAGCCCCATGTGTGTACTATTATCATGTGTGTGCACACATACAATACATATACCAAAGAAATAAAAGCAGTTGAACTGTTTTTAAATAAGTAAGTGACGTGGACCAGCAGGTTGTTCTTCAGTGACAGTCTTCTGAGATGAAGGACCAGGAGATCAGAAAATAAAGAATATAGGAAAGTTTGGGATCGGGAGGTCTTGCACAAGCTTGCTAAGCAAGTTTATGAAGAAGCACAGCATCTTATGCATGGTCTGTAGGGGGGGATGTGGGACCAAATCAGCAGAAAGCTTTCATCCAGTGGGATGAAGTCAGCAGGAAGCTAATTGACGCTGTTGCACAACAGGAACACTCCAGTCTTCAAGGGAAAAAAGCCAGGTTCCTAGGAATCTAAACCTTAACTCCTTTGAGGCCCTGGCTCCAGCCCCAGACCAGACCTTTCCAAGACTGCCCCTGGGCAAGGACACCAAATTACCCTTCTCTTTGTCCTTTCATCAGGGCCTGGTTCCCAACAAGTAAAAACTCAATAAGCAAAATAAAAAAGTCTCATTGGAGAGTCTCACCAATAGACAATAGAATGGCTCACAGGAAGGACGAAGTGTCAGATCTTAAGGACAAGGTTTCCACAATGAATTGGTACATTTAGTCAAGGGTGATAATTTTTTAAAAACATAAACATGCCAAGTCTTTGGACACCATGAAAAGAGGAAATCTATAAATCTAAATGTGCATAGAACTCCATGTCAAGGGCATAGAAAATGCTTTCAATACAATTATAGCAAAGAAATTCCAAAATCTAGAGGGAAAGAGGCTGATTGAAGTGAAAAAAAAAAAGGCATATATAATACCAAATAGACAAGACAAAAAAGAAACTCTCCACATTGTATTATAGTTAAGCACTGAGTATACAGAACAAAAAGACAAACACCAAGTTGCTTTGCTCAAATAAACCTGTTGTTATACCTTTTCAATTTGACTTGATCTGGCTTGCTGCATGGGTGGAGAAAACTATTATCGGAGGACAGAAAACCTATTATCTTGGTGCTGAAATCCAGGAGTTCTTCACCCATCCATTTTCTTTGCAGGAGACAGGGGTGCTTGTGCCTTTCCTGGATCTCGCTCTGTAGCCCAGGCTGGCCTCGAACTCACAGAGATCCGCCTGCCTCTGCCTCCCGAGTGCTGGGATTAAAGGCATATGCAGCCACCGCTGAGAGTGGATTTGTTACAGGTGAACCGGGCAGGTAGGATCCCAGCATGGTAGGGTGGGAGAGCAGACAGAAACAAACAGGGAGCTCAGATATGTTGCGGGTAGAATGGGTGAGTAGGATCCAGCATGACCAGACCAAATACCAGGAGAGCCTAGTGAGTCTTTGGCACCAATGAAAAGAATTAAAAAGAAAAAGCGAAGTTGGTGCCTTTCAGTGGGCCTTGCCCAGGTGTGCCACTAAGAGAACACACCACGTGCAACAGTGTTAGTGCAAGAGGTTTGTTAGGGAGGGGAGAGTGGAAGTGCAAAAGGCTGTCTGGGAGTGGGGACATGAGAGAGCAGGTAGACAGAACAGGGAAGAGACAAGAAGGAGAGGTGAGGGGGTGCCGGTGACCCTGGAGGGCTCAAGGTCAGTCTCTGGGTGAAAATGCTAAAATCCATCTTTTGTTCCCCAGACCTCCCCAATTAAAACTTAAACATCTGGAGAGCAAGACTCCTGACCCCACAGGCAAAAGAGTCATCTGTGGCATTTAAGGTGTGCCAGGGAAGAGATCAAAAGCCCGAAAACAAAATTGCCAAGTGCTGGCACTCGCTGACTCCCAAAAACTGTTGGGTCCCTGTTTTAAGTGAGGAAAAAGGCCATGGGCTACCGAATGCCCCGCCAGCCCATCAGTAGCCTTGTTGAAAGTGCCGCCTAGAAAGACAACTGGTCAGCTGGCTGCTCCCAGGCACCAAGATGCATGGGAACATCAAGCTAAGACCTCCAGCAAACCTAGGCTTGGCTACAGGCTTGCAGGAAACCCAGAACGCAGCAAGGAAGTGATCTGTTTCTTTCCTTCAGGACACCAGAGCCACTGACTTGGTCCTGGGAGTTTTGGGGTGTCGCCTCTCCTCATTTCCCTATTGTTGGGGAAGGGAGGACAGCCTTACCCACCTCACTGGATTTAATTGTACTTTCAGGGTCACTTAATGGAAAAAGATTTCCAGCTAAGATAGGAGCTTTCATTTTATTGACTCACTCCAGACCTACTTGCCTGTGTTTCTCACGTGCACACAGACAGGGCCCTGATCTTTGCCTTGTCCCTAATTCAAAAAAAAAAAAAGTTCTCCTGCACCACAAGCTTTTCTCTTCCCAGTTCCCTGTTCTAACTCACTGTTCAGCTAATGGTACAGGACCACCACAGAACTGGAGTCTAGAGATCATCAACTCCAGAAACCAGCTTAAATCCATCTGGACAGGTCGGACCTACTTCAGGCTTTTCCTGTCTCACCAGCATCCTGTCAGATACAAAAGCAGCCAGAGTGCTAAGCCAGGAAAGATGCACGGCTCCAGGATGGACAGCCTATCATGCAACAACACCCATCTACCTTGGAAGATCCCCCTTCCCATTCCCCCAAGAGCCAACCGACGCCCTCCAAGTCAGCTGGAAATAGTTTTTCCTGGGAGAAACAACGCCCCTATTCCTATCTACTTGTTTTTTTTATAATAAGCAAAAGTCTGGAATGTAAGGATTCTGTATATGCGCAGTACAGGTCTCATCTGGCGCCTTATTATGTCATCAGCAGGCGACTTCATCCCAGCCTAAGAGATGGACGAGCACCCCCACACCCTCTCTCTGCATCTCTCTTGGTCTCTGTCTCTCTCTGTCTCTCTGCCTCTGTCTCTCTCCTTCTCCTAATAAATCTCTAAAAGGTACCACTGGGTTCTGTTGTGACTGTGACCTTTCTGCCGCCAACCAAACCAGCACCGCGGTAACCGGCGCCAGCCACCAGCGCTGTATACCCTTTCAGCTGCCACACCCCTGGCCAACAAAACCTGTGCCACCGAGCACTGGCTACAGAGGGAGGGGCAGGAGCGCAGAACTCAAAAATCCTGGACATAAGTGAACTCAGACCATTTGTTTTGGGGCATACGGTGTGAGATAGCCCCAATTTGGATAAATTTCACAGCAGACACCACAGGGATGGCTGAATTTAGACCCATCCATTTCCAAGCCTGTGCAAGAGACCAAAGACCAGGGGGAGGTGTCCCACTAGATAGCCTGGGGTTGAGCAGTGGGGTGGGGTAGCCCTTGGGAAGGACATCCAACACAAAGACACCCCTGCCCCCACCCTGAACAGAGACTGTCTCTGCTCCAGAAAGGGAATGGGCTTGCCTGGCACAGCCATGGCTTGGCAGGGGATCCCAAGGGTGGTACTCGGTACCGCTTTAGACGGTGGCAAGGAAATGCATGACTTACCCTGAGTCGAAAGTCAATCATGTCTGGCAGAAAGAAAGATAAAGGGAGAGGAGCAGCCCCCCATGTGGCCAGAGGACCCGGTCCACTGGGTGGGAGACCTCAACTCCTCCCAGGTTTCAGCACCAAGATAATAGATTTTCTGTCCCTTGATGCAGATAATAGATTTTCTGTCCCAATAACAGGTTTCTCTGCCAACACAGTAATTCAAGCTGAATTGAAGAAGTGTAACAACAGGTTTATTTGAGCAAAGCAACTCCTGGGCAGGTTCTCCAGTCCCGGAGATTGGGGCCAGAGAAGCCACATCCTCAAACTAAAGCAGGGAGATTATATAGGTTGTAGGCCAGGGGTGATGATGTGTCCTCCACAAGCTGGGTTTGTGCCCAAGTATGGTCAAAAGCTGTGCACTTTAGGCAGTGCCTTGGGCGGACACAACTTCAGGGAACGAAGCCGCAGTAGCCAAGAATGTGGAACTGGGATTTTTGGTGCCTTCCCTTTGTTCGGAGATTCTCTGAGTGGGCAGGGTTTGGAGAGAGAGACAGGAATGAGTCTTTCTGGATCATGTAGGGGCGAGCTGGAGGTTCCAACCAAGGGCAAGTCACATATAAAGACAGCCCCACCTGAATAACAGCTCATTTCACAACAGAAACTAAATAAAAGCCGGAACATGGGAAAATAGACATCAGGTTTGGAAAGATAATAATTGCCAACCCAGACTAGTATTGTAAGTAAGGGTTCAGTGAAACCACCAAACTGGACCACTCAGTGGGTAGAGAGCAAAGTTCATTGGGGGAACAAACTGCCAATCTTCCTCCAAGAGCAGAGGACAGGAGCTTGGCAGGAAAGCGAGAAGGTTCTACAGCCAGCAGCATGGGGGTCTTTGATGCTGGCTGTTAGGATTAATTAATCGGGAACTAGAAGCCCTTGCTCTAGGTAGTTGGGAGCGGGTGGATAAGGAGATAAAGGAGGTGGTAGGTTTTCCTGGTGAACAGAAACCTTCCTTGGGAGACTGCTGTGGAATGCTGAGTTTAGGCTTCTATTTACCCAATAATAGTCCTTCTGTTTACCTGCTCAGAGTCCTTCTGTTTGGGACATTGTCACACTGCCAGTTTTAGGGCCTGCTTTGAACCTAACACGTATACCCAGGAAAACTACCTGTTAAGAATGGTAGAAAAAGAACATCCTCTAATAAAAGCAGGCTAAGGTATTTATGGCCACTAGACCAGATCCTAGAAGATACTGGAAGGGATTCTTTGGACTGAAGAACATGGTGAGCACATCTAAGAGGCTTTGATGCTACAATGATAGCTAAACAAATAAGAATTTGAAAAACACCAAACACTACAGAATCAACAAAATGACAATAATTAATACATACCTTTCAATAATACTTCTGAATATTGATGGTTTCCAATCATAAGACACTGACTAGCAAACTGGATTTAAAAACAGGATCCATCTATTTGCTGCTTCCAAGAGACTTCTCACCATCAAAGGTAGACACTATCTTAGGATAAAAGATTGGAAAAGGTATCCCAAGCAAATCAAACTGGGCATTGCTACTCTAGAATCTGACAGATAAGTAAATAAATAAAGGAACAAGCTGTCAAGAGGACATTACAATTTTAAACATATATGCACCAAATACACAGGAACCTTAAAAACAAAACAAATTGGAATAAACCTAACTAAGAAAATAAAAGGCCTTTTGTTTTGAAACAAAAGAGCTTTTTCTTCCAGTATTGTACCAAGGTGCCCTTCCTATAAACAGACTCTCACATGTGCTCCAGTAAACAACTCTGATGAACACACACACACACACACAGTGTCACTGTGTTTATACTCAAAAGTTTAGTGGGAATGTAAACACAGGAAAAATTAATCTGAGGAGAAAAGTAGTGTGCAAGGTACAAACAGCAGAAATTTAAGGTGCTCTTTTTGAGCTGATGTGGGGAGTGAGGAGTAATTTCAAGACAGGGCTTCTCTGTGCAACAGCCTGGCTGTCCTGGAACTCACTCTGTAGACCTGGCTGTCCTCGAACTCACAGAGATCCACCTGCCTCTGCCTCTCAAGTGCTGGGGTTAAAGGTGTGCGCCACCACTGCCCCACTTGAGCTGAATCTTAAAAGCAAATTCACAGAGCGAGTTTCAGGACAGGCTCCAAAGCTACACAAAGAAACCCTGTCTCAAAAAATTCCCCCCCCAAAAATAAATAAATAAATAAATAAATAAATAAATAAATAAATAAATAAATAAAGAAAGAAAGAAAGAAAGAAAGAAAGAAAAGAGAAACATACATACAGTATAACAAAATTAACTTTAAATTTGTATCAATAAACCAAAATCCATACCAATGTAAACTATTTTGAGATTAATAGTTGTCTTTTGGGTTAAAGTAAATTCAATAATCTACCCTTTTATCTCATCATTTCTATGTTATACCCCCTTTTTTTCTTTAGAAAGAGATCTTTGAGTTTAACTCTTGTGTTTAGCTTTTTTTTTTTTTTTTTTTTTTTTTTTTTTTTTTTTTCTATGACCAATAAGAACTTGTAACCAACCCCCCTTAAATAATAACAAACATCCATAATCCATCTTTTGGGAATGTGGGTGTTATTTTTTTCTAGATTGCTACCTTTTGCCTGGGGGTGCTGGCATCTTTGGGGGAACCTTGAGAAAATCAGAATAATTTGTGGTGGTAATCTAATTGTACTGAAATATTATTTTGATTGTATGTTAATAAATAAAGTTGTCTGGGGGTCAGAGCTATTAGAGCCATAGCAAGAGTGTGGCGGTGGTGGCACACGCCTTTAATCCCATAGATATCTGTGTGTTCAGGGTCAGAGCTATTAGAGCCATAGCAAGAGTGTGGCGGTGGTGGCACACGCCTTTAATCCCATAAGATCTCTGTGTGTTCAGGGATACAGTCAGCATTGGAGACATATACCTTTAAGACCTAGGGGGCTGTACATTCAGACAGTGACGAGGCAGTCATGTGTTTGGGTTTATAACCAATGAGAAGGCAGAACAACATACTATAAAAAAACGAACCGACAGGAAGTAGGTCTCTCTTTTCGCGAAGCTGGGACAGCAGGAGGAAGGGTGAGATTTTAGCTCTGAGCTCTGACTTCTCGGCTTTCTCTTTTACATTGTTTCTGTGTTTCTTATTTAATAAGACGGTTGGTTACATCTACATCTGGCGCCCAACGTGACAAGAATCCATTAAAAACTGCTTGGCTTGGCGGCAGGTCCGCTTTCCCACAAGGGCGGCAGGCGGCCCGCGGCGGTGGCGGCGGCGGCGGTGGCGGCGGCGGCACGCAGCGGCCGGCGGAGATCGGCTTCTTAGTCCGAGCAGCGGCCTCTTAGCCTGGGTCTAGTTCTGCTTGACCTCAGGCTGGACTATCGGTGAGCTGCTTGCTTAAATCCTGCTTGCTTAAAGCCGGTGCTACAAACAACTCAGACCTGCCCTGCCGAACAGGGCCCTGCCTGTAAAGCCAAGCACGTGGTCGGAGCTTAAGGAAGTCAGACCCAAGCCTTGACTCGGCACAAGAGGGAACACGTGGCTGCATTTAAACTTTAGCCAGCTACGCTTTCTTGTTCTCTCTCTCTCTCTCTCTCTCTCTCTCTCTCTCTCTCTCTCTCTCTTTGGATTTACACCTGGGACACAGGGTGGCTGCTTTGAAAATCCCCTCGGATTTCTACTGTTCTACGCAGATTTGGTAAGTCATAACATATCAGATATTTTAAAGGAAACTATCTAAAAGAGAATTTTTTTTCCACATTAAAAAACAAATGGGTTTTATGTGTACATTGGAAGAAAATTGGTTTTTGTTCGAAATTTTAGGCAGTCTGGCAATGGAACAACTATATAATATTAGTATTGGTGGAATTATGCACCTTATCACTATAATAATCCACATTTTAATATTTAAAAAGATAGTCAATTTAAGTGCCAGGATAACAGCTTTAGAAGAACTTGTTAAACCTGTAAAAATTCAGACAGAAGAAATTAACAGTGAAGTTGTTTCAAGTCGGGATCATAAGGTTGCAGAAAGAAAGCCTGTTTTCACACAGTCACCCTTAATTTATCCTGTAACCGTACAGCAGATGCCTGATCAAATGGCTACACAAAATACTTGGGCTCCAATTGAAATGTTGGATTTAAAAAGGTTTAAGGAGGCAATAGTATCTTATGGCATGCATTCCCCATATGTAAAGCAAATGTTAAACACTTGGTCAACATATAATAGGATAGTACCACAAGACTGGCGGGACCTTGCACAAGGTGTTCTGGAACCCAGCCAGAGACTTCAATTTCTGACTTGGTTTAAGGAGGAGGCTAAAAACATAGAAAAACAATGGAGGGATAAAGGAATACAAGTTTGCCAGGATCAGCTTATGGGCGAAGGCCAATATGCTTCAGCACAAACACAATGTTTATATGATGTCCAAACCCTAATTTTATGTCGAACGGCAGCCTTGAATGCATGGGACAGAGTTGAGGAACCAGGAAAAAAATCTGAGTCATTTACAAAGGTGATGCAAGGCCCAAAAGAGTCTTTTACTGATTTTCTACAAAGACTGGCTTCAGCAGTAAAGAGAATGGTCTCGGATTCAGAAGCTAGTAAGGCAATAATTGAATCTTTGGCCTTGGAGAATGCGAATGCAGCATGCAAAAGAATAATCAGGCCATTAAGGGCAAGATCTGCACCTATGGAAGATTGGATTAGAGAAACAATTAATGTTGAAGCTGATGAGCATGATGATACATGGGTAGGAGAAGTAATTTCAAAAGGTTTGAGGAGTGTTAGATGTTTTGGATGTGGAAAGCAAGGACATTTGAAAAGGGACTGTAGACAGGTCATTCCCAGAAACAATGTTTCTTCAAGGAACAATGGCAACAGAATGCCCCTTCCTTCTGGAGTATGCAGAAGGTGTGGTAAGGGAAAACACTGGACCAACGAATGTAGATCAACAAAGGACAGACAGGGTAATCCTTTGCCTCAGTCTTCGGGAAACTCCCAGAGGGGCCTCAGGCAGGCCCCCAGTGCAAATCCAGTTCAAACCTTTCCTGCAGCCATAGAGGAAATGCCTGCTCTGGAGAGCAATTAAATAACCAAATGCCTATTGGAATAAATCATGCTGGTCAGGATGATGAAACAGAGAGAATAGAAAATTCAGGAGAAAACATAAAGAAAATTTTTTGGCAAACTTCTATTAATGAACAAAGACCAAAATTAACGATAAAAATAAATGGTGTTTTGTTGTCTGGTCTGGTAGACACAGGTGCGGACGTTACCATAATTGCACCAGAATTTTGGCATCCAACTTGGCCTCTTCAGGAGGTAAACGTTCAACTGTTAGGAATTGGGACATTATCTCAGGTGAAACAGAGTGCAAGATGGCTCGAATGTATAGGTCCAGAAGGACAGAGAGGAAAATTAAAACCATATGTGGCTAACATAACTATGAACCTGTGGGGTTGAGACTTGTTGCAACAATGGAATACTCAGATTAACATCCCTCCAATCTCAGAAACAAATCATAAACTAGCACATGTTACTGAGAGAAATATTAGAAGATATTGTTCTAATGAGTGGTCACCAGCCATCCATATTATACAAGAACAGGGCACAATAACTGATGATCTTCCAAAGACACCAACAGCTCTACCTTTAAAATGGTTAACAGACAAGCCTGTATGGGTCCAGCAATGGCCTTTAACAACAGAGAAACTCCAGGCTTTAGAAGAGCTGGTAGAAGAACAGTTAAATGCTCAGCATATTGAAGAATCAACCAGCCCTTGGAATTCTCCTGTATTTGTTATTAAAAAGAAATCTGGTAAATGGAGAATGGTTACAGACCTTAGAGCAATTAACAAAGTAATTCAGCCAATGGGCTCTCTACAATCTGGGATGCCTTTGCCTACTCTGTTACCAAAAGGATGGCCTCTCATAGTTATTGATTTAAAAGACTGTTTCTTTTCAATACCCTTAAAAGAAAAAGACAGAGAAAGATTTGCTTTTACAGTGCCTACTTATAATAATTCTCAACCGGTTAAAAGATTTCAATGGAGGGTCCTCCCTCAGGGAATGTTGAATAGCCCAACTCTGTGCCAATATTTTGTACAACAGCCATTGGAAGTGATACGTAAAAAATTTCCTAAATCTATAATTTATCATTATATGGACGATATTTTACTAGCTGACTCAAATGCAGATACTTTAGAAATAATATTTGAAGAAGTAAAGAAAATTTTGCCTTGCTGGGGATTACAAATTGCTCCTGAAAAGATACAAAGAGGAGATTCTATTAATTATTTAGGATATAAAATAGAGCTACAAAAAATTAGACCCCAAAAGGTGCAAATTCGGAGAGATAGACTACAGACTCTTAATGACTTTCAAAGATTATTTGGAGATATTTCTCATCTACGAACTATTGTTGGGGTAAAAAATGATGAACTGACTAATTTGTTCAGAACCTTAGAAGGTGACAAGGACTTAAATAGTCCAAGAGAATTATCACCTGAAGCTGAGAAAGAATTGGCCTTGGTAGAAAAGAAAGTGCATGAAGGACACGTGGATCGTATTGATCCAAAGCTGGATTGCATTTTGGTTATTTTACCTTCTAGGCGTTCTCCTACTGGAATATTAATGCAGAGGGAAGATATTATATTGGAATGGATATTTTTTTTTTTTTCGAGACAGGGTTTCTCTGCGTAGTTTTGCGCCTTTCCTGGAGCTCACTTGGTAGCCCAGGCTGGCCTCGAACTCACAGCGATCCGCCTGCCTCTGCCTCCCGAGTGCTGGGATTAAAGGCGTGCGCCACCACCGCCCGGCTGGAATGGATATTTTTACCAAATAAACCAAATAAAAAATTAAAAACTTATGTGGAAAAAATCTCTGACTTGATTTACAAAGGAAAACTGAGACTTCGTCAATTAGCAGGCATAGACCCAGCAGAAATTGTCGTACCATTAACTAAGGAGGACATTGAAAAATTATGGACAGAAAGTGAACCTTGGCAAAGAGCTTGCAGTAATTTTTTGGGAGAAATTAACAGCAAATATCCCAAAAGCAATAGAATTGATCTTATAAAGAGAGCTGATTGGATCTTGCCTCGAATTGTACGGCAAAAACCCATATCTGGAGTTCGTACATTTTATACAGATGCCAACAAAGAAGGAAAGGCAGGTTACAAATCAGAAAATTTAAGTAAAGTGGTTCAAAGTCCGTATAATTCAGTTCAAAAATCAGAATTGTATGCTATTCTGTTGGTATTAATGGATTTTTCAGAACCTCTCAACATAGTAACTGACTCTCAGTATGCTGAAAGAGTGGTGTTACATATTGAGACTGCAGAATTTATCCCTGATGCTTCAGAATTAACTTCACTATTTATTCAATTACAAGATACAATCAGGAAAAGGAATCATCCTTTATATATAACTCACATTCGATCCCATACTGGTCTGCCAGGCCCTCTAGCACAAGGCAATGATGAGATTGATAAATTATTGATAGGAAATGTGCTGGAGGCCTCAGAATTTCATAAAAAACATCACGTCAATAGTAAAGGTTTAAAAAAGGATTTTTCCATAACCTGGCAACAAGCCAAAGAAATAGTAAAGAAATGTCCTACTTGTTCCTTCTACAATCAAACGCCATTACCAGCAGGATGTAACCCAAAGGGTACTCAGAGAAATGAGATCTGGCAGATGGACGTGTTTCACTTTGCAGAATTTGGAAAATTGAAATATGTACACCACACTATCGATACTTATTCAGGATTTCAATGGGCAACTGCTTTGAGTTCTGAAAAAGCTGATTCTGTAATCACTCATTTGCTAGAAGTTATGGCCATCATGGGTATACCTGCACAAATCAAAACTGACAATGCTCCATCATATGTCTCTGTTAAAATGAAACAGTTTTTTGCTTATTACAATATAAAGCATATTACAGGCATACCACATAATCCTACAGGTCAAGCAGTTATAGAAAGATCAAACAGAACTCTAAAGGATATGCTAAATAAACAGAAATGGGTAACAAAAACCCCCAGAAATAGACTGCATAATGCTCTTCTAACTTTGAATTTTCTGAATGCCAATGAGAAAGGAACAACAGCTGCAGAGAGACATTGGATAATAGAAAAAACTACAGAATTAAATCAGCCTATATACTTTAAGGATGTGCTGACCTCAGAATGGAAACCAGGGTATGTATTACATTGGGGACGTGGTTTTGCTTTTGTTTCTACAGGAGAAGATAAGCTGTGGGTACCATCAAAATTGATAAAGGTTCGAATTGAACAAGAGAGACCTCTTAATTAGAGGAGGTGATAGTTCATCAACCAGCATGAACATCCAATTTAAACTAACTTGTATCAATAAAACATGCCTTTTCATTTAATCAGATAATAACTTGCCAAAAAGGAACATCCCCAAAATTAGTCTTGGGGAAAGGTTTTTGTTTTTATCTTTTAGGAGAATGAAGGTTAAGGAATCTGAAGAACACTGGACAAATGAGACAACTGAAGAAAAGGGACAAATCATCTATCCCAAGAAACAGAGTGAAACGGTGTATGGGTATATATTATCTAAAAAAAAAAAAAAAAAATTTATGTCTTCCTAAATGTTTGTTTCTGCTTTTCTCTAAAGATTTAACACTATTGGTTTTCTAACAGTCCCAGTTCAATTAAAATTTAAAGCTGACTTTGGAGTTGGAGAATGGCTCTCTCCTTCTTTAAAATCAAGCATGTTGTTAAAAGGTAAATGCAAACTCCCTGTATCATGCCAGAATAAGAGCCATCTTCTGCTATGGTACAGGACAAAAGCAAAATTAATTAAGGGACTATTCTATTACTAATCTCAACTCTTTGATTCTATTCTGATTCTTTAAACTTTTCTTAAAGTATAAATTTTATATCAAAATTTACAAGATTAATATATATATACATTTTAAACTTTGTTAAGATATGAATGGTCACATAGAGTACTAACTAATTCTAGAAAAAAGGCTAGCTGCATATATATGTTTTTGTGTTCGAGTCTCTTATCAGTTTTCTGCAGGAAATCACGGCCAGGCCTAACATCAACTGAAGTCTCCAGAAAGAAGATGGGGCCCCACAACAACAACAATTCCACGTGGACAATAATAATATTATTAAGCTGACAAACATCATCCATAGATCAGCTTTGAACTATAAGATACTCAGAGCAATTTTGAGATGACTAGCTGAGATGATCCAGTCTCAAAGACTACTTGAATAAGGACTTGAGATAAACCCTGAACTTTGGCATTATACACAGACTGGATAATGAAGGATATAGTTACCTCTCTTAGAATTTGACAATTAACCTAAAATTTTTCTTTCAGGATAAAGAAAACTTCGCCCATACCCAGCAGGAAGCAATTTTAAGAATACGACGCCCACATTCCCAAAGAGGTGGTGTGGGGCGGGTGGTTTTTTGGTCTTTTTAATGGGTTTTGGGTCTGGGATAATTTTCAGTATTTAGGGGGGTTGGTTACAAGTTATTGTCAAGGGTTAGGAAAAAGGCTAAGCAAAGGAGATTAGATTTAAGGTTCTTGTTTAAAAAAAAAAAAGAGAAAAAAAAAGAAAGAAAAGAAAAAGACAATTACTAATTTTAAATACTTTACATTGGATTGGATTGTTTTATATTGTATACAAATTTGAAACTGATATTGTTAGAAAATGCTATATGTATATTTCTAATTGTATTTATACCATTCATTTAACAATGTAATGCAAATTTCTGATCCTTGAATGTTATTATTATCAACTATTAGGATATAAAGAAATGAAAGTTAGTAGTTAGACATTACCATAGAACTTTTAGTCATATTAGATATGTTTTAAAAATTGAGCAGAGATGTTTTAGACAGGTCATCTTCAAACCCTTCAGAGATCTATAGAATATGGCATTTAAAATGTTTTAATAACTTAGAAAATTTTTCTTTTTTGAGACATGTCGGCTCCTGGCAGTACCAATCTACTTTAGAGAAAATATGGGCATTGAAGAAACTGCATATGGAGTCAACTTTCATTCTGGCAAAAGTTAGCCACTGGACAACAAAGTATCCTCGAATCAACAGGACAAAATGGACAGACAGATCAAGAAACAAGGGACTACTGATTCTTGCCAAAACAAGTGTGGTTATGGCTTTATCAAAAGGCATCTTCTGAGGCCAGGACAATAAGGCCCCATCCCTGAAGTGGCCTTCGCATCCGGAAAAGGTACAGTGCCCTTTTCTTCGAAGGCAGCTTAACAGGCAGAGGGCCGATGGATTCTGTTGTACAATGGAACAGCAGCTGAAAGCTCATGCCTCTCAAAAGTAGACTGGCATTTAATAGAGGGATGTGGAGAAGAAGGGGATGCTGAGATGAAGCCATATATACACAGCCAAGAAGAATGGACAGCTGAATTAAAAAACTGTCAACAATTTCCAGAATTTAAAATCCTGAATCATGACAGGACACTAGTGGAATTCAGGTGTTTCTGGTACGTGGATTGCTCTCACCCAATGTGAGGTTGAACTGTTGACCTTGTGTACATCCTACTTCACAAATGAGTCTGTCAGATACACTAAGCCTATAGGCTGAAGATGATGCCCCAACACTGTGGAGAAACCTCAGGTGACTGCCCAGGCAGCTGGCTGTTTCTGTCAACTCACAAATTTTTTGGAAGTTGCTTGCATGCACTTCCTGTTTTTATTTTTGTTAGCTAATTATTCCCTTCTTGGGTCTCTGAGGGAGTTGAAGATTAGTTAGTTATGGTTGAAGATTAGTTAGTTATAGTTGAAAATTAATTAGGATAGAAAGTGCATTAGATACATCTTGGATTTACCAAAATAGGATAGATAATGGAATTGTTTTCTCTGATTTGTCAAATACCTGTTTAGGTATTTATTACTTGTATATATTGTATATAGTTATTGTACTTTTGTATATAGCTTTTCTTTTGTTAGTTATAACCTTTTGCTCTTTTTCTTTTTATTAAAATAGAAAAGGGGAAATGTGGTGGTAATCTAATTGTACTGAAATATTATTTTGATTGTATGTTAATAAATAAAGTTGTCTGGGGGTCAGAGCTATTAGAGCCATAGCAAGAGTGTGGCGGTGGTGGCACACGCCTTTAATCCCATAGATATCTGTGTGTTCAGGGTCAGAGCTATTAGAGCCATAGCAAGAGTGTGGCGGTGGTGGCACACGCCTTTAATCCCATAAGATCTCTGTGTGTTCAGGGATACAGTCAGCATTGGAGACATATACCTTTAAGACCTAGGGGGCTGTACATTCAGACAGTGACGAGGCAGTCATGTGTTTGGGTTTACAACCAATGAGAAGGCAGAACAACATACTATAAAAAAACGAACCGACAGGAAGTAGGTCTCTCTTTTCGCGAAGCTGGGACAGCAGGAGGAAGGGTGAGATTTTAGCTCTGAGCTCTGACTTCTCGGCTTTCTCTTTTACATTGTTTCTGTGTTTCTTATTTAATAAGACGGTTGGTTACATCTACAATAATTGTTAAGTCTTGGCTGGAGAAGTTTGTGAGGCTGGACCATCCGAGCCAGCAGCCTTGAAGCTGTTCTGGATGCAGAATTTTGAGGAAACTGCAACAGAGGCATTTTGAGAGGCTGGATCACCTGGGCCATTTGTTTTCATTGGTGTTTGGTCCCCTTGTACTGAAAATACATAAACTTTTAAAGGTAACAGATATTTCTGTATTAATACAGCTATAACTATGTGGTGTACACAAGTTAGCCAAAGATGATTTTTTATTTTATGTTTGAGCAGATAAAATATACGTTACATGTTTTGTAGTTTTTCCAGGTTTTTTTTGTTTGTTTATGCCTGTAGCCATAATTTTTAGGGGGTTTTCCCTGACCAAACCTGATCCATATCAATCTGAAATGAATCCATAGGCTCTCATTTTCTATGGAAATAAAAGCATAACCTCTCCCCCAAAGCAACACATCTTTTGACTTCCATTTTGAAGTTAAGATATTTTAAAAACATGTAGTTTGGTTTAATCTAGCAGATTTCAGTGTCTCTTAGTAGCTATTTCTCCTTTATCAGCAGTCAAAAAATTTAAAGACAGTAACATACAGGATCCACATTCTGTGTATTTCCCATATTTACATCACACACACACACACACACACACACACACACACACACACACACACACATTATTCCATTTAAAGGGCTTTACTTTATTATTTTTAAACTATTTTTTTTATTTTATAACTGTATATATCCTTTTTCTTTTCTCTCCCAGGCCTGTATATATCTTTAAACACACTGTAATGCATTTAGAGGTTTTGTGTTGTTTTTTTTTTCATCTAGATCTGTCTTTACTGTGTATCTGTAATCTTTTTTGTCTGCATGAACCAAACTTAAACTGCTGTACAACTTAGCTGATGGCATGCTGGTAGCTGGCTCCTCCCCTCTTGGTTCTCTGAGAGCCTAGTCCTTTGGAAGAGGTACTGGGGAGCCATGTTTACTGCCTCAACTCTGGGAAATTTTTGGGTCCACACTGCCACCAAGTAGTGTGCCACCCGCTGCTCATAAACCACATTTAAGTGTTTGGTAGCAGGGCTTCTTAAAAGAGTTGTAACCTGTGTTTTCTGCTAACACCAAGCCAGAAAGCCACCTCTTTAAGGAGCTGTGCTTTTGTTTGTTGCTAGCACTGAGCCTACCCAAGAGAAGGCAGTTACCAGGAATCCACTTTTGACTCAGTTTTTTGTGTGTTTAAAACCTTTTTTTAAGCTTTCTCAGGCTTTATGTGGATCTATATTGCTCCATATTGCATGTCATTTGTAGGTGGACTTTTCTGTCCTGCCAGCCAGTTCCCAAATAACCACACAAAGACTCATTATTAATTATAAATGCTTGGCCAATAGCTCAGGCTTGTTTCAGAGAGAATAAGAGCCTCACAAATGTGAATGATATAATACCTGAGAAGTGCAGAGAAAAAGACAAGCTATCAGTGTACAGAAAGGAAGGCTCCTGGGTAGGAGAGAGGGGAAGAAAGACTTGTCCAAAAAGTAAGATGGGGACCATTCTGAGAAGAGACAAAATTCCTACCCTCAGGGTGAGCCCATGGCCATCGGAGCCAGTTGTGAGCTCTTGTGAGACAGACTCCCTTGATGGGTAGGTGACAGTGAGAGGAATCTTGTAGCGCGCGCACACACACACACACACACACACACACACACACACACAATTATTAATAATAGTAAATCTAGGGGGCTGGAGAGATGGCTCAGAGGTTAAGAGCACTGGCTGCTCCTCCAGAGGTCCTGAGTTCAATTCCCAGCAACCACATGGTGGCTCACAACCATCTGTAACGAGATCTGGTGCCCTCTTCTGGCCTGCAGTCATACATGCTGTATACATAATAAATAAATAAATCTTTAAAAAAAATAATAAATCTAAAATGTTGATGTAATACTGTCAAAGTTTGGTGGATCCCCCATTGCTCCCCTATCCTTACAGCATCCCAAGAAAAGTCACTCAATTTATTGTAGTTTATAGGAATTTAAGAAGCCAGAAGCAAAGATAGAGATGAGAAACTCCACTTGAAACTTCCAGAAGGCAATGGACTCGATCAATTTAAAGGGTAGGGCCCTCTGGACCACCCACAGCTAGAAACATGGAGTCACATGTGTGTAGGTGAAGTCATGCCAGGAAGAGATTTTTATGACAGAAGCCCTGTGCACTGTGATTCTAAAGCCTGTTGGCACATTCTTAATGGGGGCTGCAGGTTATGTTGGGAAGATGTGGAGAGGCAACAGGTGATAGGATTACTGTGAACATTTGGATAAAAAAAAATCGAGATTTAAAAAGATCTTATTACATCTATTTATATGTGTTTGCATTTATGTATGGGCATATATTCAATTTGGTGTGCATGGATGTCAGAGGACAGCTTGCTTTGTTATTTACCATGTGGGTTTGAGGGATTCAACTTGGGTTATCAGGTTTAATGACAAGTGTCTTCTTTATCAACCAAGCCATCTCACTGGCTGAAAAACTGGGATCTTTGAACATACTTTGCACAAAGTAGCTCTGTTTCTTTTATGTAGATTTTTAAAGAAGATTTACTTATTTTATTTTATGCATATTTGGGGGTGGGTTTCAAGACCAGAGTTTCTCTGTGTAGCCCTGGCTGCCCCGGAACTCACTCTGTAGATCAGGCCGGCCTCCAACTCAGAGCTCTGCCTGTCTCTGCCTCCAGAGTGCTGAGATTAAAGCTGTGTGCCACCACTGCCTGGCTTGATTTTTAAAAGAAAGGGAGAAACAAGATGAGGGGCTGTCTTTTCCATGAGT
Organism: Peromyscus maniculatus bairdii; assembly: GCF_049852395.1. NCBI lineage: Eukaryota > Metazoa > Chordata > Mammalia > Rodentia > Cricetidae > Peromyscus > Peromyscus maniculatus. The sequence goes on along the minus strand of NC_134854.1, from coordinate 142,793,136 downwards.
GCATGTTCACATTCAACTTGAGAGACATAGTAATAAGTCCTTCCACTGGGGAATCTGGAGAAAAGAGGTAGGGGAAGGTGTTGAAGCTACTGTCCTGCCCTGGTCTCCACCACCTCCACTTTCTTTTTCCCTGCCTCACAAAGTGATCCCTTGTCTTAGTTTGGCTTACTATTACTGTGATGACCAAAGCAAGTGGAGAAGAAAAAGATTTATTGGCTTACACTTCCACTCATAGTCCAGCACTGAAACAAGGCAGGACAGGAACCCAAAACATGACAGGAACCTGGAGATAGGAACTAACGCAGAGGCCATGGAGGAGTGCTGTTTACTAGCTTGTTCCTCATGGTTTGCTCAGTCTCCTTTCTTATGGAACCCAGGACCACCAACCCAGGGGTGACATCACCCATAATGGGATGGGCCCTCCCACATCAATCACTAATTAAGAAAATAGCCTCCAGCCCAATCTTATAGAGGCATTTCCTCAACTGGGATTCCCTCTTCTCAGATGGCTCTAGCCTGTGTCAAGTTGACATAAAATTAGCCAGCACATCCCTGGACCAGTGATGAAAATGCAGGAGTTGCAGGCAGAGGCAACTTTCAAGCAGGAAACCAGAACTCTGCATTTGAATCTCTAGTCAGAATTCCTAAAGGGGAGTAATGTGGTAGGAGAACATTTAGCTAACACGTGTTGAGGTCCTGCCTTTGACTTTTCAGCATCAGAAAAAAAAAAAAATCCCAAAGTCTAAAGAGGCGGATTGTGACTTTACAATGTGTTTGGAAGTTGGGGCTAAGGGAAATGCCATTATAGTGCCTACTGGTTGGGTAACCTCTGTCAATGGGATGGATCGAGAATTTGCTAGGCTGCTAGTATGGCCACCAGCAATCAGGACCGGCACAGAGACTGAACCCAAGGTTCCTTCCAAGGGCAGAGAAGGTTGGGTGTGAGTGAAAAGAGGAGACAGTAGAAGATAAAAGTGAAGACAGAGCCAGTCGGATCTCTGTGAGTTCGAGGCCAGCCTGGTTTACAGAGTGAGATCCAGGACAGGCACTAAAACTACATGGAAAAACCCTGTCTTGAAAAACAAAAACAAACAAACAAACAACAACAACAAAAAACCCCAGAAGATAAAAGTGAAGTAATGAGGGGCTGGAGAGGTGGTTCAGCATGAAGGCGTTGGCTGCTCTTCCAGAAGACCCAGGTTTGTTCCCACCACCCACATGGTGGCCCGTAACTGCCAGTAATTCCAGCTCCAGGAAATCAGATACCCTCTTCTGTTCTCCGAGGGCACTAGGCTAAAGAATAATGAGAATAATGACTGGGTGGGGTACTAGCAATGGGGCAGTATTTTATGTTTCATATCCCTCTCCTATTTTTATCTTCTTGGCTATTTTCTCTTTTTATATTAATGGTTATTTGTGTGTGTGTGTGTGTGTGTGTGTGTGTGTGTGTGTGTGCGCGCGCGCGCGCAGGTGTCCATAGACAATACACATCAGATCCCCTGGAACTGGAGTTACAGGCAATTCTGAGGCACCTGATGTGGGTGCCAAGAATTGAACTCTGGTCCTCTGACAGAGTAGCAAGCACTCTCAACCACTGGGACATCTCTCCACCTCCTTTTTTTTTTTTTTTTTTTTTGAGATGGGATCTTGTGTAGCCCAGGCTGGCCTGGATTTCCTGATCCTCCTGCTTGCACCTCAGAAGTACTGAGATTCCAAGCATGTACCACCACATCTAGGGAGTTACATATGCTTTTGATGGAACAGAATGGTGTTTGACTCTCAAAGAGCGGGCAGTGGTCTGTTTTGTTTTTGTCTGTGGTTCCTGGATCATCATTCCCTCCCCAATGAGAATCATAAATGTTCTAATGTTGCTGGAGGGCTTCTCTCCAGGTTCCCCAAGCCCTGCAGTCCCACAATCCATGTATAAAATAATCACTCAGATGCTTATATCACTTATAAACTGTATGGCTGTGGCAGGCTTCTTGCTAACTGTTCTTATATCTTAAATTAACCCATTTCTATAAATCTATACCTTGCCACGTGTCTGGTGGCTTACCGGCATCTTCACATGCTGCTGGTCATGGCGGTGGCTGCAGTGTCTCTCCCCTCAGCCTTCCGCTTCCCAGAATTCTTCTCTCTCCTTGTCCCACCTACTTCCTGCCTGGCAACCTACTTCCTGCCTGGTCACTGGCCATCAGTGTTTTATTTATATAGAGCAATATCCACGCATTCTAATCTTGTCCTACCTTCTTCTTCCTCTTCCTCTTCCTCTTCCTCTTCCTCTTCCTCCTCCTCCTCCTCCTCCTCCTCCTCCTCCTCCTCCTCCTCTTCTTCTTCTTCTTCTTCTTCTTCTTCTTCTTCTTCTTCTTCCTTTTCCTCCTCTTCTTTTCCCTTCTCCTTCTTCTTCTCCTTGGTTTTTGGTGTTTCAAGACAGAGTTTCTCTGTAGCCTTGACTGTCCTGGAACTTGCTCTGTAGCCCAGGCTGGCCTCAAACTCAGAGATCTGCCTTTGCCTCCCAAGTGCTCGGATTAAAGGCCTGTGCCACCACTGCTGGGCTTGTCTTTCCTTCTTATTTTAGAACCATACATTATCTGGCTAGACATGGTGGTGTGTGCCTGAATTCCAACACATAGGAGCCTGAAGAAAAAAGACAATGACTTTGAATCCAGTCTAAGCTACATGGTGAGAGAATTTATGGTGAGAGAGGAAGAGAGAGGGAGAGTGTTGTGGAATATTATTTTAAAATGTGTTATATTTGTTTGTGCTTAATGATGCAAAGATGTGTTGCATTCTTTTATTTTGCATTTGTTTAACTCCGTGAAGTTGCGTTACTTTGCCTGTGTAAACATCTGATTGGTTTAATAAAGAGGTGAATGGCCAATAGCTAGGCAGGAGAAAGGATAGATGGGGTGGCAGGCAGAGAGAATAAATAGGAGGAGAAATCTGGGAAGAAAAGATTGAGGAGGAGAAAAGGAGGAGAGGAGGACTCCTGGGGCCAGCCAGCCAGCTACACAGCAAGGCACAGAGTAAGAAAGGTATGTAGAAAAGTTAAAGCCCAGAGGCAAAAGATAGATGGGACAATTTAATTTAAGAAAAGCTGGCTAGAAACAAGTCAAGCTAGGGCCGGGCATTCATAAGAAAGAATAAGACTCTGTTTTTATTATTTGGGAGCTGGGCCCCACAAAGAGCCAAAAGAGTTTAAAAAAAAAAAAAAACTACAGAAGAGTTAGTTAGTTCTCTGACCTATCTTGACCCTAATAGTAGGTCAAAAGTCCTTATTCTAGAGAGGTCCTTCCTGTACCCCTGAGGAAAAAAAAATGCTACACAAAGAATCTGAAAAGAATCTGAACAGACCAGTCTTGCTGGGTTTCCCCATCAGTCTGGTGGCAACTGTGCTTGTGCAGTGGTGTTCAAAACACCAACCAAAAAGGTGAGCTTTGAGATTACAGATGGCTGAACACGTGGAGGCTACAAGAAGGCTGTTGAAAACTCAGCCACATGCCAGCAGGTGGTGTGTGTACCCCACCTTTATGGAGATGATAGTCCTACTTGGGACCCCCTTCCAGTTTTAGACTGGGGAAGACAGAGTCTCATTTGTAGGTTGAAATCCTAAATTTTTTTTTTTTTTGGTTTGGCTAAATATATATTTTATTATGCTTGATAATCAGGTCGTTTGTCTCTATGTTTTAGATAATTATATATTTGTATCCAGTTGTAGTAAATAATACAGTGGTCCAGTAGACATTTTGCCCATCATCCCTGAGTCTGTGACTTCCTTCTCACATAGTTAGCCGCAGTGATTTGCATGTCCTAGTGTTTCCTGTTGGCCTTACGTTGGCTTTGTGACATTGTTTCCCTTTTAACGCCTCATTGTCATATCCACCAATCACCTCAGCACTTAACAATTGAAATGCTAATCTTAAATTAGTGCAACTTTAATATGAGTATGCTGACTGCCCAGAGTCTTTTAATTGTCAACCTTGCCTTGACATTTGGAGAGACAATTAAATATTAAATGCTGGACCCAGAATCTGAATGAGCTGAATGTTGTATCATCATATAAACTTTAATAAGATTTCATTTGGCTTCAGGCTCCGAGATATGTCTAGACTGATCTGTCTGGAGCTCTTTGACTTAGATTAGCGTGTTGGCCCCTCTAGCCCTGCGTCTGCTCCGTGACTTCCCAGACCAGCCCCTGATAGCTTCAGCGGGAAAGAGCCTGTTCTCTGTGCTAGCATGTTCTCTTTCTTAGTTATGTCAAAGCAATAAACCCCTTTCCTTCAAAAACAACGTGTGAGGCTCTTCCTTTGCTACGTGTTCTCTTCTTGTTTCCTGAAGCCTATTTGGTTCTCATCTGTGAAGTTCTGTGGTTCCGCCAGAGGCAGCCTGCCCGGTTGTCTCTCGGACTCCGCACCCCTTCTCCAATGCAGGCGTGTGTCTCTCCTGGTCTCTAGTCCTCTTCGCCCAAGCACTGACTCCTCGAGACTGCTGCCTGTGCCATCTGGGTGTGGACATGGACTCTGGCTCTTCCTGCATCCTAGACTGCTCCCTGGTCTCACGTCAGCATCTCTTGTACCTCCACACTCCTTGCTACTTACACCTTCCTAGTGTTGGTGTTCCTGGGAATTTTTACCTGGGACATTTAAAATAAGACTTATTTTTTATGTGTGTGAGTGTTTGCCTGCATGTATGCATGTTCTCACATATGTCTGATGCCCTCAGAGGCCAGAAGAGATCTGGCACTGGAGTTCGGATGACTGTGAGCCACCATGTAGATGCTGCTGGGAACTGAACTTGGATCCTCTGTAAGAGCAGCAAATGCTGCTAAGCCGTCATAACCTTGAATTTTAAAACAAATATTCTTCTTTGCCTACTCCTCTTAGCCCTCCGCCTTCTTTCTCTCTATGATATATCTGTGTGAGAGAGTGCAGGTGTACGTGTGCATGTGTGGATGTCGGAGAACAACTTTTCAGGGTCGGGTCTATGGACTGTGGGTTCTGCAGATTCAATTCAAGTCACTAGACTTGAGAAGCAAGTGTTTTTATCCACTGGACCATCACACATGTGCAAGAGTACACGGACACATGCACACACATGAACTAGACAGCTTTCTGTTACTTATACAAATGTCTGAAGCAATCAACTTACAAAGAAAGAAGTTCAGCTGGGATCACTGTTTTGGAGATTTGGGTCTATTGTCACTTGGTCTTACTGCTTTGGATCTGTGGCAGGGCAGAACATCATGGTGGTAACTCGTGTCAGCTGGGCATGGTGGCACACACCTGTAATCCCAGTACTTAGGAGGTAGAGGCAGCAGGGTCAGAGTCCAAGTCCAGCCTCAGCTACATGGTGGGTTTGAGACCATCTGGGGCTACATGACATTGCCTCAAAATAAAACAAAGCAAAACAGAAGAACAGGACTCAAAAAAAGAGCAACCAGTGGCCCTTTCCATGACACATCTCAGTGACCTGAAGACACTCCAGTAGGCCTCATCTCCAAAGTCCCAGCACTGGACTTTTGAGGAGCATTCCAGTTCAAGCAGTAAGTTACCCACATTCTCTCCCCAGGGGTTCTCATGCTTTGACTCTGCTTACTGATGCTATGATTTCTTTTCCAAAAAGTCAGTTTTGTTTGTTTGTCTCACTATGTACCCCAGGCTAGCCACAAGTGGGTGATTCTCTTGACCCAGCCTATGGAATGGTGGGATTATGGGTATGTACTACCATGCCCAGCTTCCTAAGAGGTCTTCAAAGCAGCGGTAGTCTCTCTTAAGGATAGCATGACATTTAAGAGAAGGCCAAGACAGTGCTCAACGTGAGTGCCGGGATAACAGCGCCATTCTGAAATGCAGAGCAAACAGGCAGGCAACCCTTGTGAGAAAAGTAATGCAGAAATTTCTGAGATGACTTTACATCCTTTGAAGGAGTCAGAAAGAGAGGCACGCATCTATAATCTCTGTTATGGGGAGGCTGAGGCAGGAGGATTTCTGCAAGTTTGAGGCCAGTATAGGCTACATAGTAAGTGTTAAGTACCAGGTCTGTTAGGAATACATAGAAAGATTCTGGTTTTTGTTTGTTTTTTTTGTTTTTGTTGTTGATTTTTTTTTAAGATTTATTTATTTATTATGTATACAGTATATGTGACTGCAGGCCAGAAGAGGGCATCAGATCTCATTACAGATGGTTGTGAGCCACCATGTGGTTGCTGGGAATTGAACTCAGGACCTCTGGAAGAGCAGTCAGTGCTCTTAACCTCTGAGCCATCTCTCCAGCCCCTTGTTGTTTGTTGATTTTTTGAGACAGGGTTTCTCTGACTAACAGCTCTGGCTGTTCTGGAACTTACTTTGTAGACCAGTATGGCGATATGTTGTGTACCCTAATAAACTTTGCCTGAAGATGAGAGAACAGAACAAGCCACTACATTAAACATAGAGGCCAGGCAGTGGTGGCACACCTTTAATCCTAGCACTGGGGAGGCAGAGGTCTGCCTGGATCTCTGTGAGTTCAAAGCCACCCTGGACTACATGAGATTGACTCAGTCTAGGAGAGAAAACAGAACCAGGCAGTGGTGGCGCACACCTTAATCCCAGCACTCGGAAGTGATATGGCTGGACGGAGAAAGGTGTATAAGGTGTGAGGAGACAGGAACTGGGGTCCTTTCGGCTAAAGGCTTTTTTGCTGAAGCCCCTTTTCAGCTGAAGCTTTTCAGCTAAGGAAGCCTTTCTGCTGAGGGCTCAGAGACATTCAGCCAGAGGATTCGTGGAGTTGGAGAGGTGAGACGTGGCAGTGGTTTGTTCCTTTGTCTCTGATCTTTCTGTGTTTATCCCAATATCTGGCTCCAGGTTTTTTATTAAAAGACCATTTAAGATTCAAGTAATAGACCAGGCTGGCCCTGAACTCACAGAGATCAGCCTGCCTCTGTCTCCCAAGTGCTGGGATTAAAGGTTCATGCCACCATGACTGGCTTCCTTTGTCTGTCTGTCTGTCTGTCTGTCTGTCTGTCTGCCAGAGCTGGAGCTGAGCATAGAGCCCAGGGCCTTAAGCTTTCTAGGCAAACTCTCTACCGCTGAGCTAAATCACCAATCCTTGTTTTCTTTTTAAAGACACAGGATGACAGAACACAATCCACGACCATACACATCTCTCTTTAGCCTGCCCTGACAGCCCTCAGAGAGTAAGACTCCTGGAGGAATAGCAGAATCCTCAAGACAGAAGAATGTTTTGGGAGCTCCAAGGTAACGAGTGCTAAGATGAACTCGGCCCTCCATTTTCTCTGGGAGGTCTCTGCTTATCCTCAACACATACAGACCACCCTTCACTGCCATCATCCCCCGCCCCGCCCCCACCTCACTGTGTATGCAGCCTGTGGATGAGCGAACCAAGTGATAGCAAAAGCCACCTCATTTCTTCAAACCTTCGCCAGATGACGATGTCCGGTTTTAAATGGGGACTTTCAAACTGACTTACAGTGGACTTCCAGGGCTGGGGTGTGGCTCAGAGATACAGCTCTTGCCTGGCATGTAAGAGGTCCTAAATTCCATCCCTGTACTTCAAAGCAACAGCACACACTCTGTCAAACCTGATGTTTCCACTCGGCATCTTACTCGTTCCCTAGGAATGAAACTGGAGCCTCCAACTCTGTTGACAGGGTGGGAAATTTTGTCTTACCCTTTCTCTTCCCCCGTCTTGACAAGGCTTTAGTGGGGTTTACCGCCTGTAGAGGGCGTAGGGAGTCGGAGACCAATGTTGTTCTCTAATTTTCCCTCTCCAGGGCCAAACTAAATTCCAGAAAACCGCATACAGTGGGGATTTTTGTTTTCTTTCTTCCATCCCCAGCCCTGGTGGCGGCAGGGCTCAAAGAGCCGTCTGTTCTGGGGCGAAGCCGGCGTCTGCCTCTCTCCCAAAGCAGCCCTGATCAAATCCCAAGCAGCCAGTCCTTAGATAACATGGCTGAGAAACCCTAAACCAGCCGCTCCGACTTGCATCAGTGCCCAGCTTGGCTGTCTGGAAATCGAGCCCCGCCGCTGAGATGCTGCACTGATTGAGCGTCGAGCGGCACACACAGCTGGGCTCTCTCACTGGGTTTACAGCCCGGACCAGGGGACCTAGACAAAGAAGGTTTTCAGAAAGTCTGTCCAGGGCTTGAGCGCTGGTGCTGTTTTGTGGCACTTGGCACATGTTCTGGGTTTTAGGACCTTTGTCCATCCCCAGCAAAGCAGAAGGTAGGTTAATGTAGCAGTGAGGGGGGTATTTGTCCAAGGTGCCTACAAGATCCTGGCAGAAGAGTGGGTGCAATTGTGTTTGAGGAACAATTGAGGAACAATGTGAAAGTCAGAAAAAGAAAAGCAGAAATGGAGTATAGATGTGTTCCTTTCCTTATTCATTTCCTTCCTTCCTTCCTTCCTTCCTTCCTTCCTTCCTTCCTTCCTTCCTTCCTTCCTTCCTTCCTTCCTTCCTTTCTTCTCCTCCTCCTCCTCCCTATCCTCCTTCCCTTCCTCTCCTCTTTTTTCCTCCTCCTCTCCTTTTTCCATTCTGGAATTTGAGTCCAGATCTTTGAACACATTAGGCAAGTGCTCAGCCTCTGAGCTACTGCTTCTGTCTGGACCGTTTCTGCTTTACTAGGGAAGGCATTAGATGGATAAACTGTCCAGGAGACAGGGACTCATGTGACTAGAGATTAAGAATAGTTTCCATTATTACAGAATGTTTATTGATGCCAGGCAGAAGTGGCACACCTGTCTAATCTCAGCACTCGGGAGGCAGAGGCAGGCAGGTCTCTGAGTTCAAGGCCAGCCTGGTCTACAGAGTGAGTTCCAGAACATCCAGGGCTGTCTGTCTTGGGGTGGGGGTGGGGGGGCAGTAAGATGTAAGAATGAAGAATGTTTATTGAGTGATTTTTCAGCTGGATGCTAAAGAGGCATGCAGGTCACAGGAAGTAGAAAACAAGGTCAGAAGCCATACCCAAAACTGCAGCCTTTGGAAAGGCGAGGCAGGAGGATCGATGAGCGTTGAACTCCACAGAAAGCTACACAGTGAGTTCCAGACCAGCAGGGGTTAAGAGAAAGATCTTGTCTCAAACAAGACCAAACCGGAACAAACAGAAGATGGGCTCAGGTGACAGAAGATTTGCCTAGTGTATGTGAGGGCCCTCAAAAAGTTTCTTTCTTCAAGATGAGAGAATGGAGATAGGAAACACCAGAGGCCCAGTGCCCTACAGCCTATTCTGAAAATTCTGGGAACGCCTCAGCGATGCAGAAGGTGGTGCCAGAGAGCTGAAGTGTGCCACGGAGCTGCTTCTGGGTCCACGGTCTGGGCTGCTCCCTAAGGGGGAGTGCAAACTCGTGTGCTGTGCAAACTGATGAGAACTAAACCTGTGAAATAGGTGCTTGCAGGACAAGAAAAGAGTGTCAAGTCCTCACTGGTGCCTGGGAAGTGCCTAGAGGGATGGTGAACCACATAGCTCGATGGTAGACATGACTCGGAAGCATGCAAGACTCTGCTTAGAGTTGCCTCTCCTTAGGTTCAGCTTCGTGATTCCCCGCCATTATCTGTGGCATCAGACTGCAGGATGCAGGCAGGAGAATGTCTTTCTGGAGAAAGGTAAGGGAGTGTCTTTCAAGTAGGGTTTAGAACTCCCATCACCTCCCAGCCCTGCCAGCACACACACACACACACACACACCAGGATGGGACCCAGGCTTCAAGCATGCTAGGCATGTGCTCCTCACTGGCTATCGCCTGCAGCTCCTGAGGTGGGGGTTAATGATCAGAGAAACAGGAGGCAGAGCTTCAGGGGAAGGTCTTCTGACTTACCTTTCGGCATCAGCTAAAGAGAAATCAAGAGTTTTTCTGTCCTAGGTGAAAAGATAAACTTTCAATTGTAGTATAAAAATAAAAAAGAGAAATCAAAATGACTTTTTTGGGGGGCTAGGAGTGTGGCTCAGGGGCAGAGTTGCTTGCCATGCATAACCTAAAGACTTGGTGTCAATACCCAACCGTAAAAAGATGGGGGTGGATGGGGGAGAAGGAGGAAGAAATGCTTTTTACCTATATCCTCTGGGCTTCCTAGCAACAAGGCAAACTTCAGTGGAGGAAAAAAATTGATATTATTCGACTGAAAAGCTTAAGCAAATAAAACTGTACCACGCCCCCGTAAGTGTCTGGTGAATTTCTGGGGAATCCCTTTTACTGGTGGAAGGCAGAAAGCATGGTTGTCTTGATGTCAGGAAGCAGGAGTGCACAAGGTTGATCCAAACAGCACATAACCGGCCACGGTGGCATACCTGGGTCAAACCCGGTCAGCCAGAAGACAAAACGTGGGCGTGTGGCTCAGTGGTAAAATACTTGTCATGTGTAGGCTCAGAGTTTGATCCGTAGAGCACAAACTAGCAAACAAGCCTACCAGTGGCACAGACCTATAACCCTAGCATTCCAGAGGCTGAGGCAGGGAGACCTTGAGCCAGCCTGTTACACAGTGAACTAACACAAAGCACAAACCGGGCATGGTGGAGCACACCTGTAACCTTAGCACTGTGGAGGGGAAGGCAGGAGGATCAGATGTCAAGGTCATCCTCAGGTACACAGGGAGTTAGGGGTCAGCTTGGGCTATATAAAATCCTGTCTAAAAAATAATGGGTGTGTAGGGTGCATTCTCACTTAGAACTGGAAAGGGAAGTATGTCCAAGCAAAGGATTGCTCAGTGGAAAACTTCCAAGCACATACTTCTGCTCTGGGAATACCTCCTTACCATTCCCTGAATACTGTGCTGAAAACTGGGCCGGGGCTATGGTCAAGTCATGATCTCTTAGTATGTGAATTGCTGAGGGTTTCCCCTAGCCCTCAAAGTTTATTTTGATGTGAGCATAACATTATCACCTTTTCTTCTTTTCTGTAACTTCCTTTGTCTGATTTCTTTTGATCCTTTTTCTAAAAGTACAAATTCATGCCAGGCAGTGGTGGCACCTGCCTTTAATCCCAGCACTCGGGAGGCAGAGGCAGGCAGATCTCTATGAGTTCGAAGCCAGCCTCACTCTGTAGAGTGAGTTCCAGGACAGTCAGAGCCACACAGAGAGACCCTGTCTCAAACAACAACAACAACAACAACAACAAAAGTATGGATTTATTTATTTGTTTTATTTGTTTGTTTGTTTGTCTTGTCTTTTGTTTTTGAGACAAGGTCTCACTATGTAGTCCTGTTTGGAACTAAGTAAACTAGACTGGCTTCGAACTCACAGAAGTCTGCTTGCCTTTGTGTCTTGAGTACTAGGATTAATAAACTGCCATTATGCTCAGCATCCTTTAACTCTTTATGACTTAATCTTGCACTTTATTTTCAGTGTTGGGGATTGAACATAGGGCCCACACATGCTAGGCAAACCCTCTGGCTTTAGTCTTCTTCTCCATTTAAGAAAAACATTGAGATAGAGTCTTGCTAAGTTTGCTGAGGCTGCCTTTGAACTCAGTCTGTAGCCCAGACAGATGTTGAACTTGAGATGCTTTTGTTTTAGCCTCCTTACTATCTGGGATTACTGGTCTGCACCACTCGACCTGCTACTCTTGCCCATATTCATCCATGGAGATGGTGAACACTCATCACTTTTCCTATCTAGTACGCAAACCTGGGTAAGGTCACAGCCATGGGGCTTCAGCAGAGGTCCCGCTATTTATTCCATCATCCAGATGGAATGACCTGACCATACCGGAAAGGAAGAGAAGAAGCCAGGAAGGACAGTTCAATCCTGGTGTGGTGAAGCAGGACGATGGTGCCAGCTGCTGGGGGGTGGGGCCAGGCAGAAGGATGATTTCAGTCCAGGAATTGAGAGACTAGCCTGGGTGACATTCTGAGACCCTTGCAATAGCACAACGAGAACTGTTAATTCAGTCAGGGTTTCTCCCTGCTCCTGGAAACGACCCTGTAGAGGCAAACTCTGTAGAATTACTTGCAGATAATGGACCCAGGAAAACACGGATGGAAATAAAGATGTCCTCACTAAAGGACAGAGCAGGTGGCACTGGTGAGGACGGGGAGAGGAAGGGTGAGGAGCAGAGCATGTCTGAATGAGTTGCAGATGTGCTGAAAGAGAGCTCAGAGTTTCCAGGGTGAATTTATTTCTCCAGGGGAACTTCCATTTCCTGGAAGCACAATGTGCAAAGGATAATAAAAAGACGCTGGACCTCAGGGCTTGGGATACAGCTCAGCATTTGCAAGGTCCTGGGTTCCATCCCCAGAACTACAAAAACGAAATGTGTACAGGACCTGAAGTTAGAGCTTCTGAGTTGGAGCCCCATGTAAGATACATATGGGGCAAGGGATGCAGTTCAGTGGTGTTTAGCTAGCATTACAAACCCTGAATTTGATTCCTCATCTCTAGCACCAGATTTTTTTTTTACTCAAGACTCATGAGTTGCCTATACAACATCAAGTATTTAATATCTTTGAACCCGTTTCTTTTATCTGTAAACTGAACCAGTGAAACCTTTTGCTTCCCTATAAATGATTTGCATAAGTTGAGAGAAAAAAAAATGAAGCTTTGCCAAGATGAATAGCACTCCAGCACAGTTACTTATTTACTTACTTATTTAGTTTATTTTGGGTGTCGGGGGTTTGAGACAGGCTCTTGCTATGTCGCCCAGGCTGTCTTCAAATTCACTATGTAGCCTAGGATGACCTTAGATGTCTGATTCTCCAACTTCCACCTCTGGAGTGCTGGGATTGCAGGTTAGTTTTGTGTAGTGCTAGGAACTGAGCCTAGGGCTTCGTGAATGCTAAGTTAGCACTCTACCAACTGAGTTACATCCCTAGCCGGCGCTTAGTGTATCTCCATGTGGTAGAATACCAACTGCTCTACAGAGACTGGAGAGATGGCTCTGTTGTTCTTCCAGGGGACCCCAGTTCAATTCCCAGCATCCACATGGTGGGTAACAACCACCTGTAACTCCAGGTTGCCCTCTTCTGACCTCTGAGGTACACACATGGTATACATACATGCAGGCAAAACATTCACATGCATAAAGAAAAATAAATCTAAAACATATATTTTCTAAAAGAATTGTTCTGTATTAGGCATTGTTGCTACCCTACCTATAGGTTATTGGGCATCCTTCTCATTCTTTTTTTTTTGTGGGGGGGGGCGGCTGAGTTTCTCTAGGTATCCTTGGCTGTCCTGGAACTTGCTCTATAGACCAGGCTAGCTTCAAACTCACAGAGATTCACCTGTCTCTGCCTCCTGAATACTGGGATTAAAGGCATGTGCCACTACCTCCCGGCATTATCCATTATCCTTCTCCTCCTTTTTAAAATAATTAATTTTTTTAGAGTTTAGTATACCAAGTGATGAACTCTATTATGCTACACACACACACACACACACACACACACACACACACACACACACACACACACACGTTTCATTATGTTCGTTCTTATTCAGCCCTCTCCCACACTGACTCTCCTCCTCACTTACTGATCCTCTCTCACTCTTCCTCCCTAGTTTTCTTTCTGCTTTCACGTCATATGTATTCCATCACCTTCTTTTTTTACCCTTCCTCTTACTTTAGGGATTATTTTTTGGGGGTGGGGGTGCCTGTGCGTGTTTGTATGCACACATGTGCACATTCATGTATTGTGGGATGATTCTTCTGTATACTGTGAATATGTATTACTCTCATTGGTTAATAATAAAGCTGTTTGGCCTATAGCAAGGCAGGATAAATTAGGCGGGACAAAAATCAAACTGAAGACTTGGATGAAGGAGGGCAGAGATGGGAGAGATGTGAGCGAGCTACCCAAGAAGCAAGATGCCAGAGGACTGGTAAAGCCATGGGCCATGTGGCAATACATTTAATAGGAATGGGTTAATTTAAAAGAAAGAGCTAGTTGATAAGAAGCCTGAGCTATTGGCTGAGCGTTTTGTAATTAATATAAGCTTTTGTGTGCTTATTTGGGACTGGGTGGTCAGGACAGAAAAACTCCACCTCTATTTACATTTGTGTATAACCACTTGCACTGGGGATCAAACCCAAGGCTTTGTGTATGCTAAACACATCCTGTACCACTGCAATACATCCCATCTCACTCTTCCCTTCTGTATTCTCTACTCCCAGAATCCCTGTGTCTCTGTGATGACATTGGCCCACTTTACAAAGCTTGCCTTGACCTTTTTTTCAAAGCTTCTATAATCAGAAAAGAAGATCTTTTCTGTGGCATGGCTTGCCAAGCCCAAACCCAGAGAAAGCTCTTCCCAAATGGTACTACAGGTAATATGATATAAATTATTTTTCCTTCCTGGTGCAGCCTCTGTATTGTGACTCTGGGTTATGGCAGTCTCAATGTCAGGTGGTAAAGTCACCAAAAGACATCTGAAATAGTGAGTATCCAGTATGTGGATTAAAATACTCAGGCTAAGTATTTTAATCCATATACTTAGCTTTGGAGTTCAGTTGATCAGGAAAGAAACTTGAGTGTTAAAGCCTGTGATAACACCAGAAGCCAAGAATAGGAATGTAGGGGTTGGGGGTAAATCAGTGGTAGAGCACTTGCTGAGCATGCAAAGGGGTGTAGAGCAAGCAGGGTACCGCGGAGGCATGTGGACAGAAAGTGGACAGGAGATAGGAGAGGGAAAGCACGAGAATTTCCTGGTCTCCTCTACCCCCACCTCCATCTTTATCAGGAAGTTATAAGAACGGAACACGGGGCTGGGGTGCAGCTCAGGGGTGTAGCTTGTGTTCAGCATACACAAGACCGGAGCCCAGCAAGGAAACAAAACAGAGAAAAAACAAGACAAGGAGGGCACAAGGCTGAGAAATGCAAGGTGATTCCAATCCTCTTCTGAATTTCTTGGAAACTTATGGCTTGGGCCAGAAATTTGACCTTTAAAGTGTCTGATTTCTTTTTCTATGAAGTATCTTTTCTCCTCAATGAGACAAAGTGCTTCCTTCCTGTTTCCCATCTCTCCCAGCCCACCTACAGGTACTTTTTTGCACGAATCCTAAATGGTCTTATAATAAAAACCTGGAGCCAGATATCAGGGTGAAAGGTGAAAGCCAGCCACCACCTCTTACCTCACCAACTTCTCAGCCTGATTGAGAGAGTTACTGTCTCCTCCCACCTTATATCCCTTTCTCTGCCCAGCCATATCACTTCCAGTCTTAACCTTCCTAGTGCTGGGATTAAAGATGTGCGATCCCAAGTGCTGAAATTAAAGGTGTGTGCCACCACTGCCTGGCTCTGTTTCTCTTTTAAACTGGATTAATCTCATGTAGCCCAGTGTGACCTTGAACTCACAGAAGTCCAGATGGATCACTGCCTCTGCCTCCAGAGTGCTAGGATTAAAGGTGTGTGCCACCACTGCCTGGCCTCTGTGGCTAACTCTGTGGCTGGCTCTGTCCTCTGATCTTCAGGCAAACTTTATTTCCTAGATTACAAATATATCAGCACAGTACTTTTAGCGTATGACCTAATGAAATGATTGCCAGCTTTCAGGAGAGAATCATAGTAGGGAACAGGCTACCACCCATTTCCATGACAAAGTACTACAAGTGACTCAGCCTGCCGCCCTGCAGTGCTGCTGCCAGGAAAAGAGACTTTTCAGGGCTCAGTCCCTTCCCACCAGACTCAGGCCAGCTTGAACAAGCTGCCCTTCTGCTATGACTTTTGGTAAACAAATGAACAACCATCCAAAGCTTTAGAACATCACACAGACACTTTCTAGGGAGTGACTACCTACCCTTTGGATTCACCTTCTACTGGAGACTAGAGTGAGGAAATACACTTAGTCCTGCAGACTTCTGCCCTGTACAGCATTTGCATGGTGTGTGCTTGATTTTAATGTCCTGGAACACATTGGGTCCTTCCACTTTTCCTCCTCTTCCAATGTTTGTTTGTTTGTTTTGGGGGGGGCATTTTTTATGTATCTTAGGCTGGCCTCAAATTAGTCTATGTAGTTAAGGATGATTGAATTTCAGGTCATCTTTGCATTTACCTCTGATCCCTGGGATTACAGCTGTGTGTCACTATGCCCAGCTCTCTCTACATTCTTCTGACTTGTTTTCTCCACAAGAGTGAAAAATTGAGCCTCCACCTGCTGGGTGACCTCTGACAATTCACTCAGCCCTTCTGGGTTTTTTAACTATCTCATTTAAATCAGATAATACTGCTTTCTCTGCCTCAAGTCAGGGCATTGGAATGTGGAGTATCTGGAGGACCCTTTCAACCCTGAGTGATTTCCCCCCTCCTTTTCTGTATGTGTGTGTGTGTGTGTGTGTGTGTGTGTGTGTGTGTGTGTGTATGAAGTAGAGCTCCAGATTTTATTAACGGTATTTTAATAAAGACAGTGCATGCCCATCAGTGGCATGGGCTCCTTAAGGAAGAGGCACCTCTCCTTTTCCCCCCTCTTTTTAAACTATTTTTATTATAAATTATGTGCGTGTGTGTGTCTCTGCATGGGTATATACACGTGAGCAGAGGTTGCAGCAGAAGCTAGAAGAGAAAGTTAGACTTACAGGTGAACCCAGCTCAGGTCCTGTAGACAGCATTATGCACTCCAGGGATGAGTCGTCTCTGCAACTCCACCCCACCCCTTTTGTTTCCTTATTTCTTTTATAGTTCCGGGAATGGAACCCAGGGCCTCTGACATGATAAGCACGTGGTCTACTATTGAGTTGCCTCTCCAGTCTTTTTTTTTTTTTTTTTTAAATTCTCCCACATCTCTTCCACCCAAAATGGGGGAAACTCCTTATTAAGGCTCCTCTGGTGTCTTTCAGAGTGTAGTTGTGGCCAGGAAAGAACAGTATTCAAATTTGACTTGGAAGACAGAGTTAAAGGCTAAGTGTCCATTGGGGCTAGGGTCATTTTAGGCAGAGAAAGACCCTGAGGCCAAAGTCACCGAGGTCACTCCAACAAAAATGAGTCTCAACTCCACATCAGCTTCGAAGGAGCACCCTCAAATATCTTGGCGGTGACTGGGTTTCCTTTGGTCACAGAGTCCACGTCTTAACTCAAATCTTCCTGCATTCCCACATCTCCCTCATCACACGTCCCACACTCCCTCCCACATAACCCCAAGGGGTGGCTGCGTCAGGGACCGGCTCTCTGGCCCCACCTCTCGCCCTCTAGGGGGCAGGGCCCACCTGTGCCTGGGGGCGGGGCCGAGGCGGGGGGCGGGGCGGGACAGGTAGGGTGTAAGGTAGTGTTTGGAGCCGAGAGAAAGCGCCCAAACTGCAGCAAGCGAGCGCAGGAGCCGGCGGGCACTTAGGAGAGCCTCCTGGGCAGGGTGCAGGAGCGAGCGGGGAGGGAGGAGGTGGCGGGCCTGCGACGAGGAGAGGCGTGGAGTGGACACTTGGGGAGGAGGAGCCGGGCTCCGCGGCCGGAGAGAGACCTGCGAGGCGCCCGCGCAGCCGAGGGACCCCAGCGCGCAGAGCATGAGCGGCCAGCCGGCTGGAGAGCGACCCGGGGAGACTGCTTGCGCGCCACGCTGAGCGGCGGAGCCGGGTCGGGGCGGCGGGTGCTGGGTAGCCAGTGCTTGGGCGGCGGGCCGGGCGCAGAGCCATGGGGAGCCCCCGCGCTGCGCTGCTGATGCTGCTCCTGCGCCCCATCAAGCTGCTGAGGAGGCGCTTCCGGCTGCTGCTGCTGCTCGCGGTGGTATCAGTGGGACTCTGGACTCTGTATCTGGAGCTAGTGGCGTCAGCCCAGGCTGGCGGGAACCCCCTGAATCGCAGTAAGTAGCGCCGGGGGCCAAGGAGGTGGCGGAGGTGGGCGGGCGCCCCGGGGCGGGGATCCGCCTCTCCCAGCAGACTCCAGGTGCCAGCGCCTCCCCTCGCTTTCCCGGGGACCCTGGCTGTTGGGGGCCGCTGTCGGTCGCAGATTCAGGCCTGCCCAGGGTAGAGTGGGACCAGGACGCTCTCGGGGCTCCCTGAGCTCTGGCAGAGGTTTGGAGCGCCTTCCACCGTGCAGAATTCGCAGCATCGTGGACAGAGAAACGCGCGGTTAGCGAGCGCGGGCTCCCGGGCTGCGGCGCAATTCGGCCGCACGCTGCGATCGGCGCCGCCCCAACTTTGCCCTCTACTTGCTGGTTGTATGGTTGGCTCCCTGTTTCTCCTCCTGCTGATCTTTCGGGGGTTCTTTTTCAATCGCACCCCCGAGAGAGCCTCCAGGCCTTCCCGCATTGGGTGCGCTACTGTTTCCAAGTACCCACCTCCTTGAATTCGTAGTTCTCCGCTCGTCCAGACTGCCACCTCCAGTGTTTGAAGCCCTTGCAGAACCCGCGGATCTAACAAACTCCCGAGATCCCGCCCAAGGCGACCCTGCCATGGGTAGAGTCCTACTTATATTTTTATTCCACCAAAGCACTCAAGTTCCTGCTTAGAAAAACGGGAGGAAATGGCCTTTCCCCTCTTCAATGGATATGGTTATCCACAGCGACTTTCAATATACTTTTGATTGGCCTAACAAAGTAAAATATCATGTGGTAGCCAGAGAGGAATGGGGAACTTTCCAGAAGGGTCAGATACCCTTCCCCAGCCTAAAGAGGAAGTTCTCATTTCTTCTCCCTGGATTTCACTTTTCCTGTTTTAAGAGTCTCAAAGAATACCTTCCTGGTAGATATTTTGGTCAACAGCTTTGCCCTTGGCTGAATGTGGTCTTTTGTGGCTCAGAAGAAGAAATTACTGTCTCAGTAACTAAGCAGGTTTGGAGACATGAGCTTATAGCCCACCCTCTCTGTGGCAATGGACATATATAATTCTGGCTGTGAGCTAGGAGACTGGCTGTCACAAGAGAGAGATCAAGCTACTGTATGTAGCTAGAGATCAAGAGGCATTTGGCCTACATGATCTCCAGTTGGGTCCCTCTCAGTTGGGATAAGAGACCTTGTGGCCTCTGCCACTTGGGCATTTCCGAGGTGAGAGACCGCCCCGCATCTAGGGAAGAAGGTTGCCCTCGGGTACAAGCATGTAGCCCTGCATAGAGTCCTTCCTTCTTGTGACCCCAGTCTTCCTCCTTGGGTTTTGTTTTTTGTAGAAGCCTTCACACTGTGGCCACGCAGGTGCAGGTAGCTGAGCTTTCTTGGAGTGCGTACAGGTGGGAGGCTTGAGTTCATCTCCTTGGAACACCCTTTGCCATTTTTAGTGGGATACTCCGTATAAATGCAGCAGGGAGGCAGCTGCTTTGTGATCCTGAAGTTAGTGGTTGCTGTCCGTCCTCTTCGCTTTTCCTCTGCCTCGGGTGTGCGTCCTCCTCCCGGACCAGGCCCAGCTAGCTGGCCACAGTAAGCTTGCACTCCAGCTCCCACCAGCCTCTGGATCTTGTTGGCTTCCTCATACCAGTTTCTGAATCTGCTGTTTCTCTCCTCGGTGGATCTGACTTGTGGGTTTTTATATTTTTATTAAAAAAATTATTTCTTTTTCCGCCGGGCGGTGGTGGCGCACGCCTTTAATCCCAGCACTCAGGAGGCAGAGCCAGGCGGATCTCTGTGAGTTCGAGGCCAGCCTGAGCTACCGAGTGAGCCCCAGGAAAGGTGCAAAGCTACACAGAGAAACCCTGTCTCAAAAAAACCAAAAAAAAAAAAAAAAGCAAAAAAATTATTTCTTTTTCCAAACTGACCCTTCTCCAAAAAATGTTCCCAGCTTCTTATTCCAAAATTGACTTAGTGCTCCTTGTGATTTTTTTTTTCCTTTTTGAGACAGTCACTCGCTCTAGCCCAGGCTAATCTGCGGCTTGCTGTTGTTGAAGGCAGGGCTTGATTTCAAGATCTTCCTGCCTCAGTCTCCCAACTGCTGTTCGCGGGCGTCTGCCACATAGCCTGTCTTCCTCCTTGTGGTTTCTTTCTTTTCTTTCTTTTGTTTGTTTTTTGAGACAAGGTTTCTCTGTGTAGCCCTGGCTGTCCTGGAACTCACTCTGTAGACCAGGCTGGCCTCGAACTCACAGAGATCCACCTGGCTCTGCCTCCAGAGTGCTGGGATTAAGGGCATGCACCACTTTTTTTTTTTTTGTCATTAAGATGCCCAGATGTTTCGCATCAAAATCCCCTCTTGTGCTGTGTCTTAACTCCTCGCAGGTCAGAGCTATTCCTCTGGGGATGGAGTAGGGAATTAGGAATGGAAAAGTGGGAAGAGGTTGCTAGTGTTCCCTCCTCCTGCATACCAACAGCTCCAGAGTAGTCAAGCTACCCCTCCCAGCTGTGCCCAGGACTTGACCACAGCCACCAGAGCCCCATCTTAGCCCTGTTTCCCAGTGAGCCGCCCTGCCACTTTCTAGCAATCTCTGCCAACTCAGCCCACCACCCGCCTTCCTGTCATCTGTGAGGCTGGCCCCCGCTGCCCAGAACCTGTCATTTGCTTGTCCCTGTGTGAGGGTATATTGGTTTAACGCTGGAAAAGTGTATGGAGAATGGCAGTCACAAACTCTAGGGTGGCAGATAATGACAGGGGAGCAGACTTCCTGCTCCATCTTCACAGAATAACCTGGTAGTTGAAGATACGGATGGTGTGCAATTTTGGGCTCCATATGCAGAAAAAGCTCTAACCACGATTGGGATTGCTTTAAAGGAAAACAACTAAAAGTATTAACACATAGAAAAGGGTTCTTGGCTGCCATAATGACAGCCATTCACTCAGTCATATTTGTTTAATACATAGCTCAAACTAAGCATAGCACTGTGCTAGGTCATTTAGATATGATGACCAAGATATGGTGTCTTAGTTAGGTGTACTAATGCTATGATGAAACATCGTGGCCAAAAGCAAATTGGGAGGAAAGGGTTTATTTGGCTTACACTTCCACATCATAGTCCATCACTGAAGGAAGTTGGGCAGGAACCTGGAGGCAGGAGTTGATGCCAAGGCCATGGAGGGGTGCTGCTTACGTGCTGGCTTGCTCCACATGGCTTACTCAATCCCCCCCCCCCCCCCCCCCCCCCCCGTGTTCATTGGTGTTTCGCCTGCATATATGTCTGTATAAGAGTGTCAGAAGCCCTGGAACTGGAGTTACAAACAATTTTGAGTTGCCATGTGGGTGCTGAGAATTGAATCTGGGTCCTCGGGAAGAGCAGCCAGTGCTCTTAACTGCTGAGCCATCATTCCAGCCCCTAGCCCGCTTTCTTATACACCTTAGGACCACCAGCATAGGGATAGTACCACCCACAATGGACTGGGCCCTTCCACATCAATCACTAATTAAGAAAATGTCCTACAGGCTTGCCTGCAGCCTGATCTTATAGAGGCATTTTCTCAATTGAGATTCCTTCCTCTCCAATGACTAGTTGACATAAAATGATGAGCCAGCACATAATGGTTTCTTTGTTCTATAGCTTTCTGTCTAGGAGTGGAACAAAGTGTTGATTTAAAAAAAAAATCAGGCTGGGTGGTGGTGATACACACCTTTAGTCCCAGCATTTGGAAGGCAGAGGCAGACAGATTTCTGAGTTCAAGGCCAGCCTGGTCTATAGAGTGAATTCTAGGATAGCCAGGGCTACACAGAGAAACCCTATCTGGAAAGCATTCATTAAATTTTTCAAAAGTAGAAAGCAGATGTTGTTGTGATGTTTCTGAAAATGGGACACAGCTTTCAAATAATTTCATAGAAGTGGAGACATTTAGGGAGATGGTGAGGAGTTGGTTAAATCCTGATGAACTGGGGTGGAGAGATGGCTCATTGGTTAAGAGACCTTGCTGCTCTTGAAGAGGACCCAGGTTTGGTTCCCAGGATCAACATGGTGGCTCATAATGATTTTTGTTCCGGTACACAGGACCCAATGCCCTCTTCTAGCCTCCACGAGCATGGCATGCACACGGTGTACTTATTGATACAGGCAAAGCACACACCAAATAAAAACAGACTCTGATGAATTGAGGCTGGGGATGCAGCTCAGTTGGTAGTATGCCTGCCTAGTGTATATGAAGCTTTGAGTTTTCTCTTCAAGACCTTATAGAACTGGATGTGGTATGTATACCCCTGTAGTCACAGCAGTCTGAGGTGGAGACAGGAGGATCAGAAGTTCAAAGCCAGCCTGTGCTACATGAGACCCTGCCTTTAAAAAAAAAAAAGCTGAAAGAAGGAAAAAGAAGATTCTGATGGAGGGCAGGAAAAAGGCTACTCACAGGCATCCACGAGCAGGAGCCAGGAAAAAGCTAGCGTTTGGGAATGTGAGCGGCTGACTGTGGTGAGACAGAGGTATGTAGGTAAATGAAGGACGAGGCTCAACTGTGGAAGACTCCTGGGCCACTGAACTGCATCCCAGCTCTTGTGAGACTTTGAACAACAGGAAACCGTGGCATCTAGTTCACTGAAAGCAGAAAAGCAGCTATGGGTTTTAAGGTAGGATAACATTGCTGTGTGGAACAGGCAATCTTTGTAATAATACTTTGAGGGTGGGTAGGGGGGTTGGAATAGGGTCATCAGAGCTCCTTGCTGTGCCCCCATAAGTCCTAAAGTTACTGGATGGTAAAAGCTGCTCTGGAGTGTGTCATCTCAGTAGTGGTGTTGCTCAGAGAACCTGAGGTGACTATTGTATTCAGATGTGCACCTAAGTATTTCAGTATTTTAATAACTGGTACAGCTATGTTGATGTGTAGTGGCTGAATAGCAGCCCTGAGAGCAGACTCTTCAAGGTTCTCCATTCAGGTAGGCTTTAGCAAGTTATCCATTTGTTCACATTGTATCTAGTAAGGTTCTGCCAGAAGGCAGAGGTTGTACTAAAATGCTTTCTATATTCTTTGCTATGTAATGGACTTACAGTTGGGGTCAACTTGGTGTCAGAGCCAATAGATGACATTTTGGTACAAAGCCAGCACAGAGATATAGTGTTCATAGTGTATCCTGGTTTTATTTCAGAGTTGGGCCTGGCATGTTCCTTCCCAAGTACCAGGTTTACCTGATGGACACCAAAGCCCTCTCAAGCCTAGGAAACTCATTGTCCTTTGCTGCCTCTAAGGTCGGCCCCACATTTCCAGTTGGCCCTTATCATTTTTGATTGGCTTGAGTAGACAGAGGGAGGGACACCCACTGATGTCAGACAGACAGGTTGCTCCCATATCACCACAGCCGTTCTATTTGAAAGGATACAAACTTCCGTAGCAGAGGTAACCTAGGGCAGAGCTGTAATCTGAGAAGTGTGCCTGGCAGGGAGATGCAAATGAGGCAGATGTGTGGGCAGAGGAGGGATAGGATGGCTTGGAGAGGAGCCTCACAGTGGAGTAGAGCAGAGCCCGCTACAGCTTCTGCTGCCTGCCACGCTGTTCTTTCCCAAGACTCCACTGGTCTTTTTCTTCTGCTCTGCTTGCCTCCCTGAACGTTGGCATTTGTTATAGCGCTTGGCTGCTGTGGGCCCCTTCAAATTAGTATTCAGTTCTGGGCACATACTAGGCACTCTGGGGACTCTCCTAAACACCTCTGGTAACCACTGGGCAGTTGTAGATTTCAAAGCACCTGATAATTTCTATTAGCAGACACTAACTTATCGGTGACTAATCCAAAAATAAAACCCAGGAATTCTTGTCCGGTGTCCCGTCATACACGTACTCTCCAATGCCTTTGAAAATGAATGTCAAAGATAAGAATTGAGCGGTCTGGGGCTGGAGAGATGGCTCAGCAGTTAAGAGCACATAGTCTTCTTGCAGAGGCCCTGAGTTGGGTACCTAGTACCCTTGCTGGGCAGCTCATAATGCTGTAACTTCAGCTTCAGGGGATCAGAGCCTCCGAGGGCACCTGGACTCATGTGCATGCACGTACACAGATCTGTACACATAATTGAAAATAAAAGAATTATTGGGCAGTGGTGGCACACACCTTTAATCCCATCACTCAGGAGGCAGAGGCAGCCAGATTTCTGTGAGCTTGAGGTCAGCCTGGTCTACAAAAGCGAGTTGTAGAACAGCCAGGGCTGATACACAGAGAAACCCTATCTTGAAGAACAAAACAAAACAAAACAAAAAAAAAAGAAAAAACAAACCAGGCAAAAACAAAACTAAGAAAGAAAAGAAGAATTGAGCGGCTTCTGCTGTTTGTGAGTGTTTTCTAGCAGGCGAGTGGTGTTTGACCAGAGGACAACCTCTTTATTTGTTTCTGCCCTTTACCTGGACTCCCCGTTCCTGTCCTAATGGAGCCAGCGGGTATCTTGGCGAGACATCCCCAGCTTCGTTCTGTTCTCCACCCAGGGATCCTCAGTCTAAGCTGGTGGCACTGGAGCTGCCAGACACTCCCTGTCCTCGGGGTTGTTCAGGGCACGACTCGCCTACTTCTCGGCACAAGGGCTTCTGAAATAACCGATTGGGTGCTGGTTCACTGGAGGCTGGAAGGGGCACTGCAGTAATTTTCCAGGCCACAGATTCTGGCCTGGCCCTCTAGTGTTGAGCTTTATGGAGCAGAGCGGGGCAGCCGCCTTGGAGTTTGCTTTGGAAGGGGGCCTGGAGGCTGTTCTGGGAGTTGCTGCACAGTACAGTCTACCCAGTTCCACTAGTCTCAAAACCCTCCCCTTTAAAAAATTTTCCACAAGCATTTTCCCTATATCCCAAGATGGTGAGGTCTAAACTAGGCCAGCCATACATTTACATTCTGATGCAGTCCTCCTCTGACCTTTCGATCCACCTAATTAATAGATTTATAGATTAACTAACACAAAAGGATACTGCTGGGACAGATAAGTTTGGATGGTGTATATAAAAGGTGTTAGACCGAATGAATAGGTTGTGAATTCTGAGCAAAGCATGATAGGTCTTTAATTTTTTTATACTTGTAGGTTCTGCTTTTCTTTGCCCTGCTTTTCTTTTTAGACAGGGTTTCATGTATCCCAAGCTGGCCTCCAACTCCCGATGTAGCCAAGGATAACCTTGAACTTCTGATACTTTCGCCATTACTTCCGGAGTGAATTTGATGACAGATGTGCTCCACTATACCTGGTCCTTTTATGTGGTGTTGAGGATAAGCCAAGGCTTCCTGCATAGTAGGCAAGCACTTGACCACAGCTATATTTCTGATTCAGGTCCTTCAAATGTTGGAAACAGCCATTAGATTAACAGAAATGATTATCTTTTTTTTTTTTTTTTTTTGGTTTTTTCGAGACAGGGTTTCTCTGTGTAGTTTTGCGCCTTTCCTGGAGCTCACTTGGTAGCCCAGGCTGGCCTCGAACTCACATCGATCCGCCTGGCTCTGCCTCCCGAGTGCTGGGATTAAAGGCGTGCGCCACCACCGCCCGGCCAGAAATGATTATCTTAATTATTTTTTGCCATGCTGAAGTTTGAGCTATGACTTTGTACTACTACATCCATATTCCTAGCTTAAAAAAAAAAAAAAAAGATTACTAGCCAAGTGGTGGTAGCTCATGCCTTTAATCCCAGCACTTGGAGGCAGAGGCAAGCAGATCTGAGTTCAAGGCCAGCCTGGTCTACAGAGCAAATTCTAGGACAGCCAGGGCAATACAGAGAAAACCTGTCTCAAAAAACCAAACCAAACAAACAAAAAGATTACCTATCTATCTATCTATCTATCTATCTATCTATCTATCTATCTATCTATCTATCTATCTATCTATGAATGACATAGTTTTACTATATAACTCTGGCTGGCGTGGAACTCTTTATGTAGGCTGGCCTTGAACTCAGAGAGATCCTGTTGCCTCTGCCTTCTAGGTGCTGGGTTAAAGGCGTGCGCCACCATGCCCAGCTATTTTTATTATTTTTAGTTGTAACTATGTATGTGTGCTTGTGTACTCATGGATGCCAGAGGTATTATACCTCGCTGGGAGCTAGATTTACAGACAGTTGTAAGCTGCCTGATGTGGGTTCTGGGAATTCAACTTGGATTCTTTGCAAGAGCAGTATACATGCTCTTAACTACAGAGCCATCTCTCCAGCTTCCAGTTTTTTAAAAACCTTTTTATGAAAGACACAGACAGACAGACAGGCACGGACACATGCATGCACGCATATGCACACACACAGGGCAAGGTATTGCTCTATAAATGTACAGCCTGGTAAACAGTGTATCTGCATAGCCAATCATGATGAAGAAACAATTCTGTAATACACCTTGAACTTCCCTTTGACTCACTAACACCAGCATAGATGAACTTAAGACTACTTTTATATGTTATAAATGGAATCATTCGCTGGGCGGTGGTGGCGCGCGCCTTTAATCCCAGCACTCGGGAGGCAGAGCCAGGCGGATCTCTGTGAGTTCGAGGCCAGCCTGGGCTACCAAGTGAGTTCCAGGAAAGATGCAAAGCTACACAGAGAAACCCTGTCTCAAACAAACAAACAAACAAACAAAAAACCCAAAACAAACAAACAAAAAAAACAAACAATGGAATCATTTAATATGTGATTTATTATACAAGTTACACACACTTTTTTTTTTTTTTTTTTGAGACAGTGTCTAATGTAATCCAGGCTGGCCTCAAACACCATGCCTGGCTTTAAAATACTCTTTATGATTCTAAAAACAATGAACATTCCTTGTCCTGGGTGACAGCTCTATAACTGGACCATTAAGCTACAGTCACAGCTTTCCTATCTTGTGCTTTAGGCGATCTAGCATATCTGATGTAATGGTCATCAGTGGCTAAGGCGAGGGGCCCAGCTACTGTGAGACAGAGCCGAGGATGTCCCAGCAGAGCTGCTGTGAGACAGAGCCCTGAGGATGTCCCACTAGAGCTGCTGTGAGACAGAGCCCTGAGGATGTCCCACCAGAGCTGCTGTGAGACAGAGCCGAGGATGTCCCAGCAGAGCTGCTGTGAGACAGAGCCGAGGATGTCCCAGCAGAGCTGCTGTGAGACAGAGCCGAGGATGTCCCAGCAGAGCTGCTGTGAGACAGAGCCGAGGATGTCCCAGCAGAGCTGCTGTGAGACAGAGCCGAGGATGTCCCACCAGTGCTGCTGTGAGACAGAGCCGAGGATGTCCCACCAGAGCTGCTGTGAGAGTAGCGTTGGGGGCTGTTGTTTTTACTGTGTGTGAAACTCCCCAAAATGTTTCTTTCCAGTCTTGATACTGGAATGGCTGTGTTTATCTTGAACAGTTTAGTTTTTATTGGTCAAATAGGTTGTGTAGCTACCCTGGTTTCTCCCTTTGTGTTGGCATTAGAAAAGCCTTAGAACTTAATTTTCCGCCGGGCGGTGTGGTTGAGCATGATTTTAATCCCAGCACTTGGGAGGCAGAGCCAGGCGGATCTTTGTGAGTTCGAGGCCAGCCTGGGCTACAGAGTTAGATCCAGGACAGGCACCAAA
The DNA here is from genome assembly GCF_049852395.1 of Peromyscus maniculatus bairdii. Lineage (NCBI taxonomy): Eukaryota > Metazoa > Chordata > Mammalia > Rodentia > Cricetidae > Peromyscus > Peromyscus maniculatus. The sequence goes on along the minus strand of NC_134854.1, from coordinate 142,765,928 downwards.
ACTACACAGAGAAACCCTGCCTCCAAAAAACCAAAAAAAGAATTTAATTCTTCCTTCACATGGAGAAAAGTGGAAGAAATTTTATGATTTGTAGTTTGACCTTTCCTCTCTTCCTTCCTTCCTTTTATAGGTGGAACCCAGAACCTCACATGTTAATCTAGTGTTCACTACTGAGCTATGCTCCCAGATCTGTATTTTCCTATTTCTTTCTTTCTTTGTGTCCTACAACTACTTCCAGTTTACACCATCTTAAGAGCCTGTGGATCTTACAAGCCACTTAACTTAATCAAGAAATCGATAAAAGTGCAACGGTATACATAGGAACATTGAAAAATTGCCTCTGACTTGCTACTCTGGCTGAGAGATTATTGAAAAGAAACGGTAAAATAAGTAAATAAAATTCAATAAGCTGGTCGGAAACAATCCAGGCACTAGCCAGCAAGCTAGAAAACTTATGTGTCACACGGGCACTAAATATTGAAGAAGGCTGGGCGGTGGTGGTGAATGCCTTTAATCCCAGCACTCGGGAGGCAGAGCCAGGCGGATCTCTGTGAGTTCAAGGCCAGCCTGGGCTACCAAGTGAGTTCCAGGAAAGGCACAAAGCTACACAGAGAAACCCTGTCTCGAAAAACCTAAATAAATAAATAAAAATAAATAAATGTTGAAGAAGACCTGAGAGGGACAGAGAGATGTTGCTGGAGGGCTTCTCTCCAGGTTCCACCAATCCCCGCAGTCCCACAATCCACGTATAAAATAATCACTCAGACGCTTATATCACTTATAAACTGTATGGCTGTGGCAGGCTTCTTGCTAACTGTTTTTATATCTTAAATTAACCCATTTTTATAAATCTATACCTTGCCATGTAGCTGGTGGCTTACTGGCATCTTCACATGATGCTTGTCCTGGCGGTGGCTGCAGTGTCTCTCCCTCCTTCTTCCTGTTTTCCCAATTCTCTCTCCTTGTCCTGCCTATACTTCCTGCCTGGTCACTGGCCATCAGTGTTTTATTTATATAGAGCGATATCCACAGCAGAGAGATCGTGGAAGTGAAGCTCTGGGTCTGCTATGCAGCCGCTGACGGATCCACAAAGTCACAAACATCAGAGGTCCCTCCCTGTGGACAGCTGAGAAGATAGGCTGGGGAAGAGCCTTTGCTTGCTCTGCCTCCAATTCCTTATCCTTATCCTTTTGTTGTTGTTATTATTATTATTTACTACTACTTTGTTTCCTGAGATAGTCTCCACACATAGCTCAGGCTGGCCTTGAACCTGTGCTTCTCCTGCCTCCATCTTCTGAGTGTTGCAATTACGGGTTTGTATCATTGTATCCAGTGCTGCTGCCGCTGCCGCTGCTGCCACCGCCTCTTCCTCCTCTTCCTCCTCCTCCTCCTCCTCTTTTTCTGAGGAAGAGGCTCTCACTATATAGCCTAGGCTGGCCTTAGAATCACAGAATCCTCCTGCCTCGGCTGCCTGAGTGCCGGGATTAAAGGAGTGTGACATCATGCTTGGCCTCCGTTTCTTTTAGACCATGTTTTTGTGTCACCTAGCAGAGGCTATGCTGGGTCCTGCTTTATAGTAGGTAAAGTTATGCTTTGTAGAATCAGGCCGTTAGAAGAGGGATGAAGGATGGGAAAAAGAAGAAGGAAAAAAAAAAGGTATTGCTGAGTGGTAGTGGCGCACACCTTTAATCCCAGCACCCAGGATGGGGAGGCAGGTGGATCTCTAGAGTTTGAGGCTAGTCTGGTCTACAGAGCAAGTTCTAGGACAGCCAAGGGAACAAAGAGAAACTCTGTATTGAAAAGCAACAACAACAAAAAGGTGTGTGGCTGTGCACACCTTTAATCTGTGCACATTGTGAGTTCAGGCCAGCCTGGTCTACATAGTGACTTCCAGGCCAGCCAGAGCTACACAAAGACTGTGTCTCAAAAACAGAAAGGGGGAAAAAAAAAAAAAGGGAAGGGGGTGCTGCTGGAGAGATGGGTCAGCAGTTTCAGAGCATTGTCTGCTCTTCCACGGGACCTGTGTTCAGTCTGCAGCACCCACAAGGAGGCTTACACCAGTCTGTAACTCCAGTTCCTGGGCTTCTGATACCCTCACGCACATGCAGGCAAAATATCAATGCACATAAAATAAATAAATAAGGAAGGAAGGAAAGAGAGAGGGGATGGTGGAGGGTAGGAATAGAGAGAGAACTTCCAAGAGATTTTCTGTATAAGCACCCAGGAAATTGAATAATGTGTGTTTTTCAATTTTCAGTTTGCAAATCTTGAATGGTAACTGAGATGATTCATTTCAAAGCTTAAGGGAAAATGTCTATGGAACATTTGCTTTTTTTGGTGGAGAGCTGAATGGAATAAAAGCCTTGATAGTTCCTGGAAAAATGTGGAATTTGAAGACAAGGCAGGGTTTTAATCCCAGTTCTGTTACTCACCAATTTAAGACCTCGTGTAAGGTAATTATTCCTTTCCAAGTCTCCGATGCCTCATCTGGGTCAGAGGTCACACTGCTTGGTGTAGAGCTTTTCCTCTTCCAGTGAGGTTAATGAGTCTGCCACAGACAGGTGCCTAATTAGAGGTCGTAGAAGTTAAGTGCTCAGTGAATGGTGATTCCCACCTCTTCCTCCTTGAGGTTTCCAGTCTGCGAGAAATGGACAATGCCCAGGCAGGCATGGGTGAATAGGCTGTATTCTTCAACTGGTCCTTTGTCCAAATGCTTCTTCAGGTTAGCCTATGACAAACACGTGCCCAGCTCCAAGCATCTGCTGGGCCATCCCTGCTCAGGACACATGTTCTTCAGCGACTCTTCCTTCGAGATGCTCAGTGTTGAATCCGCTTTTCCATCCCTGCTATAGGCACATGTTTGCGTTGGGAGGTAGGTCAGCTGCCAGAGACTTCTGAGAGACCGAGCACTGTTTGGCTGTAGTAGGACAGAATACATCAGCCTGTCATCATGCTACCTGCTCTGGAGTACATGTCGAGGATGGGAGGCGCTGTAAGGCAGGAACATGCACAGTAATCGTAATTTAAATTTTAGCATGGTAGCACATGCCTTTGTTCCCACCACAGGCAGAGACAGGTGGATCTTTATGAGTTCAAGGCCAGTCTGATTTACATAAAGTGAGTCACCGGCCAGCCAAGGCCACATAATGAGACCCTGTCTCAAACGGTAAAATCAAATAAAAAATAATCTAAATCTTAGCTCTGACTTGCTATAGGTAATGGATTAGATAAGATAAATTTAAATGATTCAAAACAAAGGAAAATAAAATTTTAGAAGGAACTGTATTCGTTCCTTTTCTTGTTGCTATGACAGAATCCCTGTCGAAGGCAACTTAAGGAAGTTTGGTGGCTAACGTTGGCTGTCAGCTCGGCACAGCCGGGGTAAGAGACCCTCAATCCAGGAATTGCTTCTACTGGCTTCCAGCAGCTGTGTCTGGGGGGAATTTTCTCGCTTCATGACTGAAGTGGGAGGTGGTGTCATCTCCAGTCTGTGAGCCTGGGATGCATGAGAAAGGTAAATAAGCAAGCCAGAGGAGACAAGCCAGGAAGTAGTGTGCCTCCATGGTTTGACTTCCCTGTGATCTCTTGTTGTTAGCCATAGTGTTTATCTTAGGACAGGAAATACTAGGATAGGAGGTGTTTATCTTGGCTAATAATTTGGGATACAGTCCATCATGCTGGGAAAGGTAAGGTGCCAGGGCTGTGGAGATGACCGGTCACTTTGTGTCCCACTCCAGAAACACTGAGGGATGAGTGCTGGTTCTCCACTCACTGCCCTTTACACTCATTCACTGGCACAGGAGACGGGGCCACCCATAGTCACAGGGGCCTTTTCCTCTCAGTTCAGCCTTTCTGGAAACACTTTCATACCATGCACAGGTATGGATCCACGGTGACGTTAAATCCAGTCAAATTGACCTTGAAGATTTAACCATTAAATCGAGGCAATAAGTGTAAACAAAAACCATATAAATTTTGAAGGCTTTAGCTTTATCCTCTTTGGGAGTAGGTTTGAAACTCTTCCATGTTACTTAGGAGCTAAGGGGACAGTCATTTTTTTTTTTTTTTAATGTTCTGGTTATAGTCTTGAAGACTTAACTGCCTAAACTCTTAGTGGTGGCCATTATCCCAGGGCTTCTGGCTAAGGTCATCTCTAATGTGGTCTCAATGCAAGCAGTTGCCTTGAAGATTCAAGGTCCCTCTCTGCTGAGATTCCCTTGCGAATACCTTGATCCACCCTTTCTAACTTGTCTGCCAACCAGAGTTCACAGATGTGTGGCACTGCTCACACGCACCCTCCTTGTGCAACGAGCTCGGTGTCCTGGTCACTGCTGAGCCAGAGACTGGCACAGGGAGTGAGGACCCTGAGAACTTCTCCAGAACCAGAGACAAAGCCCAGCACTCGTCCTCAGTTCTTGGGTCAGTTTCTTCCCATTTTGGCTGAGTGGGAAAAGGGAGAAGGAGAGGGGGAACACCCAGTGGGTGACTTTCAGCAGTAGTGGTGACGATTGTACAAGGGAGGAAGACTGGGCAAGAACCCAAGGGGGAGGATTTTATTCTCTTCTCATTCTAGTGACTTTTGTTTGTCTAGAAGTTTTATTTGCTTCTACGTCAACAATTTTAGATCCCTTTAAAATGCTATATTAATTGTATGCTTTTGACCATTGTAAACAACTTTATCATCTAATATTGTTGATGCGCCCCAAACTAAGGGGCCTGCATCTGCTGCTCCGACTGTCCTACCTTAGGTTTTGATCCTTGGAGATTTCTTTTCCATTATGAAGGGCTTAGCTGTGTCCTTAAAAAGAAGCTAGTAATATCGTATGCAGTACCTGTAAACATTTTGGTATGTTTTTCCAAAGAAGTCCTTTGGCTTAAGTGCCCTTTTAAGAGTTTTTTTTTTTTTTTTTTTTTTAAGGCAGGGTTTCTCTGTGTAGCCCTGACCTGTCCTGGAACTCACTCTGTAGACCAGGCTGGCCTCAAACCCCCAGATCCACCTGCCTCTGCTCCCTGAGTGTTGAGATAAAAGGCGTACACTGCCACCACCACCCATGGAGATTTATTTTTATTAATTTTTTGTATGTGTGTGCCTGTGTGTCCATGTGCGTGCTGATGCCTATGGAGGCCAGAAGATGGCTTCGGATACCCCTGAGCTGGACTTACATGTGGCTGTAAGTTGCCTGATGTGGGTGCTGGGAACCAAACTTGGGTCTTTGTAAGTGCAGAGCCATCTCACCTTCCTCCTTTAGCTTGAGCGTCCAAGTCTCCTGTCTGATCATGTGTGTGTGCGCGCGCGCACATGTGCATGCAGAGATGACTATTTCTGTAGAAGGCAGATAGCACTAGCTAAGTGTCAGTTGAGGGAACCAGCTGTTGAATTGAGGAGCCTGTTGTATAGAAGTTACCTGGGGTGAGGGAGATGAAGATGAGCAGCATGTGAGGCAGGCCTCTTGATGGCACTCTGCAGAATTCAGGCTTGGCAGTGGATAGGGTAGCCGCCTAAATTCTGTTAGGCAGGATTTGGAGATAATGAAAGTCCCTTTTTAAAAATCCACTAATTTAGCCGGGCGGTAATGGTGCACACCTTCAATCCCAGCACTTGTGAGTTCAAGAACAGCTTGGTCTATAGAGCGAGTTCCAAGAACCCAGGACTACACAGAGAAGCCCTGTCTTTTTTTTTTTTTTTTTTTTTGGTTTTCCAAGACAGGGTTTTTCTGTATAGCTTTGTACCTTTCCTGGACCTCACTCTGTAGGCCAGGCTGGCCTCAAACTCACAAAGATCTGCCTGCCTCTGCCTCCTGAGTACTGGAATTAAAGGCATTCGCCACCACCGCCCGGTGAGAAACCCTGTCTTGGAAAAAAAAAATCCACTAATTTGTATTTCAATTCTTCAGACATTTATTGAATTTTTGAATGTTCCAGGAGCTGTGACTGTAAGTAAATAAAGCTGTTGGAAGTTTGCAAGGTGGCTTGTGATGGACATTTAAAGCTGGTCATGATACCACACGTCTGTAATCCCAGTTCTCAGGAGACTGAGACAGGTTGCTGCAAATGTTGAGGCCAGCTTTGCCCATGTGGTACAACTCTGTCTTTTATTTATTTATTTATTTATTTATTTATTTATTTATTTATTTATTTATTTTAGGCAGGGTATCACTATGTATCCCTGGATGTTCTGGAACTCATCATGTAGACCAGGCTGACCTTGAACTCACAGAGATCTCCACCTGCCTCTGCTTCCACCATGCCTGTCTACAGCCCTGTCTTAAAATAAATAGCCAGGTGTGTGGCATGGGTCTTTAATCCCAGCACTCAGTAGGCAGAGGCATGTGGAGCTCTGTGAGTTTCAGGTCAGATGGGGTGACATACTCAGACCCTGGTCGAATGAATGAATGAATGAATGAATGAATGAATGAATGAATGAAAACAAATGACCTCCTCAACCCCAAACCATCTCTGTGGTTACAATAGTGATTCTAAGGGTAGGTGGTGAGTGAGTATCTAGCTTGAAAGGGAGGCAGACAAAAGCTGAGCCATCTCGAGGAAAGATGTGATAGTTTGGTGGCAGAGTTGATGTAGTAAAGGAGAAAATATGAAGTTATGGGTTTCAGACATGATTCTCTGGCTCCATTCTGTCATGATCATTTTTATTAAGGGATGCTGTATCAATCCAGTATCTCAAAAGTGTTCTTGTGAGAAGGAAGTGTTGCATTTCTTCTCCTGTTTTTGTCTTTGGGACTTGGGTACTGCAGTAGTCCTGGAGAACAGTGTTAAGGGATCAGGAGACAAATGAGCATTCAGCAGATACTTCTGAGCACTTGTGAAATACCAGGCAGTGCCCTGGGCATTGGGAGCATAGCATGGCTCACGAAATTCACGAGTGGTCCAAAGTGACTGCGGGGAGGTAGGAGAAGGGGCATCCCAAGCGGTGACATTCTGAAAGCAGGTGTCTTAGTGGTACAGGGTATGATTAAGCACCCGATGGATGGCGAGATTTAAGGCCTTTAGTGATTCAGACAGTGGGAGCCTGGCAGAGGACAGAACAGAGTTGCAGCTGGTTTTCAGTGTCTCCTTTCTACTCTTCCCGCTGTCCTTGAAGCTTTGCCCTTTTACCTCCTGGCAGGAAGAGCCAGCCACTGCCTCTGAGCTCTCTACTCAAGGTTATTCTGGGCCTGGAGAGAGACCCATCATAGTGTAAACCTGGATGCCCAAACAAATCTGGGTGGGGTTGGGTCCTTCCTCCCCTACTGAAAGCCTGGCTGGAATTAACCTCTGCTCCCCGTTCCCTCACAGCATTGTTTTCATACCTCCATTAGTGCACTTATCAAAGTCTGCTTGCATCAGAGTTATTTCTGTCTGGGTTTGCCTTCCCCCAAGAGATTGTAAATTTCTAGAGTGCTGGACTTAGGCATTGCCCCCCTTTTTAGATCCATGGGACAGAGATTTTTAACACTTTGTGGATTGTGTATACCTGTAAGAATCTCATGGAGAAATGCAGGCCCTTTCTCCAGAAGTTTATTCACCCCTTAAACATTTCGCATACTATCAGTCCCCTGACCCCTATCTAGGAATCCTGAGGCAGTAATTTTCCAGAGTGTTTTATCCAGTGCTCTGGTAAGCTCTCAGGGTCTGATTGATGGGAACTTCCTGCCAATTAAACCTCCTTTAGTTGCAGAAGATATTAGGTGGTAGCAGGGAAGCCAGAAGAGCACCTCTGTAAAGGGAGCATGTAACCGGATGCGCCCGTGCAGAGGGCGGGGCTGTTCAGAGGCTGTGGCTATCCCAGGCCGTGGGCAGGCCTTCTCCCACATCTTTGCCATTGTTATGCTGTGTTCTGTTATCATTTCATCCCTTCTGCTTGCTTCTCAAATGCTGCCCACCTTTGACTTCATCCCCCGTCTTGAGCTGCCTTTGACTGTTTCAGAAGCAGCTGACCTATCCTCCTTGGAACTTTGTTGCAGTTAAGTTATGTGAAGCTTGTCCTCTGGGTCTGTCTCCTGTATCCACAGCCTGAGAGACTCCTGAGTGTCTAGTTAGGGCAGCTCACGGCACTGCTCTATAAGCATGCGTGGAGCACCTGAAGAGGCAGCTGGTCACCTTGGATTTGAGCTGCTGTAGCTCATGCGTCCTCTGAGGTTGCCACGATGCCAACCATCCCACCTGCTCCTTTAACTACTCTATAGTTGAGGGTGACCTTAACTTCTGATCCTCCTGCCTCTGCTTCCCAAGTACTGGGATTACAAGCACGGACTACCCAGGGCTTTGTGCATGGCAGGCAAGCACTCTACTAGCCCAGCTGCATCTCTAGCCTTGTGGGGTTTTAAATCTCTTCTGTGTCTCTTTTGATTGGGTTCAAGGCATTGTCTCTAACATATCACGAGGATACCTGTCCTCCAGCCCCGAATCTTAGAGATTAGAGTTGTTGAGATGACTGGCGACTCCTGGCAGACATCCGCAGGGGAACGTGAAGGAAATCCGTTGACTGAGCCTCTGTGCAATCCGAGAATCTTTCAACATGATTCACCACGTCATTACTACAGTTGATCTGAGTTACTCTTTAAAATGGAATCTGTTCGCCCAACTTCAGGCCTTGGCCAGTGAAGATTGTAAGGCCTACAGAATTTTAATTAACTTGTACAGATAGCAGAACTGGGCTCCGAACTCCTGATACATTTTTTCACCCCTGTCAATGACCAGTTATTCTGCCTGCTCATTCATTCCCCTTTTCTTTGCTAATGCTTTATTCTTCCTCCCCTTAAGTCAACAGTTCTCAACCCGGGGGTCACAACCCCTTTGGGGGTTGAACAACCCTTTCATAGGGGTCTCTGAGGACCATTGGAAAACACAAATATTTACATTATGATTCATAAAGTAGCAAAATTAAAGTTATAAAGTAGCAATGAAAATAATTTTATGGTTGGGGGTCACCACAACGTGAGGAACTGTATTAAGGGGTCTCAGCATTAGGAAGGTTGAGAACCACTGCCCTAAGTGATATTTTATTTTCTCAGTGCTGGGGATGGAGCCTAGTACATCATGCATGCTAGGCAAGTACTCTACCATTGAGCAACACCCTCAGCCTGTGTTTATCTTTTCTTACCAGTGAGGCAGCTGAAGTCATTGCCACTTAGTTGCCGGTGGATCATGTTTCCAGCTCAGCTACTGTTAGCAGTAATCTGTGGCTTTCCTGAAATTTCTCTTGTGACACCTGCTTTGATATTAGTGGTTGAGAGTAGCCTGCAAAGATGTTCTTATTGATGTTGAATTCTCACATTGCAAGGGGCAGGTCAAGACTTGACGTTCTTCAGTGAACAGATTCCTTTGCTTTAGGCTCCCATCCTGAGAACAGAGCCCATTCAGTATCGAGCTCCTCCTCGCCTCCTCCTCTGGTCATTGTTTCCTCCTCCGCTGAAAGTTTTTTTTAATCATTATTTATTTTTTTTTTTTTTTTGTGTGTGTGTGTGTGTGTGTGTGTGTGTGTGTGTGTGTGTTTGAGAGAGAGACAGAGAGAGAGAGAGAGAGAGAGAGAGAGAGAGAGAGAGAGAGAGAATGTACCTGCCACAGCACCTATATAGAGATCAGAGGACAACTTATGGGAGTTGGTTCTCTCCACCATGTGGGTCCTGGGGATTAAATCTGGGTCATCAGCCTTGGTGGCAGATGCCTTTACCTGCTGAGCCATGTCACTGGCCCCTCAACTGGGCCTTTAATGGCAGCTGATACCACATGTAATTGCAGTGGACCCTGGAGTCTGTTTCAAGCAGTAATATGATGGGACTTACATTCAGAACTGACTTAAAAAATAGTGTATACCTGTTATCCCAGCTGCCAGGGAAGCTGAGGCAGAGGAATTGCAAGTTCAAGGCTTGCATTGGGCACAAAGTGAATTCAAGGCTAGCCTGGGTAACTTAAGGAGACCCTGTACCAAAATAAAGCCTAAAAAGAAGAAGAAAAAAAAGAGGCTGTGGATATAGTTCAGTGATAAAGCAATTGCTTGGCATTGTGCTTGAGGCTCTAATCTCACTCCCCAGTACTGCCCCCCCCCAAATAAAGAAGAAAAAAGGGGGGCAGAAAAGCACATAAATCTTTTCTCTTTCCAGCACATAGTAGAACTGGGCATCAGGGGATAGATTTTCAGTCTTGTTCTGATATGAACTGGCTGTACGTCTTTCAGTAAGTCAACTCTGCTCTTTGCTGTCTGGGGCTGAGTCTTTCTTTGTCAACACAGAGCTCTGACTATGATCCCTGGTCTTATCTAATTCTGACATCGTCCTCAGAGAAATGGTCTTTGTCTCAGCTTTCAGTCTCCTGAGTTGAATGTGGCCAGAGAAGGATTAGCCAAAAGGAGACGAGGGGAGATGCCTGGGTTCAAATCCTGGCTCCTTACAAGCAACCGTTAGCTCTGTAAACTTGCCCGACTCAAGGGAGATGGGAGGCTGGGCTGGGGCCTGCTCTTGTCCCTGAGACAGCGGCTGTCTCCTCCCTTCCCCATTCCCACTGGGGAAGGAAGGGTTGACCTATGGGTGGGGGCTCTGAGGGAGGCTAAAAGTTGGGTGATGATGTGGGGAACACTTGGGGGGGGCATTTCTGTAAGCCCTGGTCACCTTTGTTGTCAATCTCGTGACCCTCCCCTGAACTTCTGAGCTATAGACGGGACTGGGTCCTACCCTAGGGCCTCACCCTCTCTTCCTTCTGCCTGCTGGGCAGCCATCACATAAACGGTGCTGTGTGCTTAGCTCAGGAGTGGAGAGGCCGTTCAGGGACTGACTGAGGAATTGCCCACTAATCTTGGCAGTTCCTGCCACAAGCTTGACCAGACCATCAGAAGTGGGGGAATGAGAAGTAGGAGTCAGTGAGTCATGGGTGCAGCCACGGGGAAGAAGCCCTTGGCAGAGGTGCCCATCCAGGAAGCCAATTTCCCTTGCAACTCATGGGGAGTCATAGTTCTGGATTCTTCCTTCCAGGCTTGCTCACGTAGGTAGCTGTTCTGGTGAGCATCCCTGTGGCGGTCCATTTAGTAGTAATAATAATCCTGACTGCCCAAGGTGAAGCCCTGGCACATCTCAGCTGTTCAGCAAGCTTCCTTTCCCTTGGTGACAGTGTCTGGAGTTCAGGACAGGGCTGAGTGCGACAGGGACCTGTGAAGACGTGGAGGAAGAGTAGCAAGGTGGCCTGCTTCCCTTCATGACCGCCGCGGAAGGGTGGGAGGTTACTCCGTGTGTCTCTCCTAACCCCTCGTTGTCCTGGGGCAGGGCAGACAAGCTCCCAGTCATTACCTCACCGCAGGGCCCTGTTTGCCAGAGCTGAGAGGAGGCACTGCCTGGGTGGAGAGCTCCAGGCTAATTTTAGACTTGGAGACTCCCAGGCAGCTGGCCTGGCTGGGACAGCTGGGGTCTGTCTCCTAGCAGGGAGCTGTGCCTGTGGCTCTCCAGGTCTGCTTAGGGGGGGCACGTTCCTGCCTCAGCCTCTGTTGTAGAGAAAGCCTGAGGCAGGTTCCTGTGTGCCAAAGGTAGGGCCCAGGAACCGTCACTTTTTACTTGTCTTTTTTACTTGTGTTAAGATAGTTCCAGCCTTCTCATGCTGTGTCCAGGTGGCTTTGGGACTAGAAACTACGAATATAGCGCCCCAAAGCGTGGGCCTTTGAAACCCCAAAAGCAGGAAGGAGGGGACATGAGAAGAGTGCATATCCAGGCTCCCACTCGCTACCGATCTCAGCATCTAATTTTGTATTTTTCAGTCTTTTTCTTATTGGCACATATAGTAAGTGGGGGGAAAAAAGAAAGATTGAGTCACTCATAGGGATAAAGAGATGAGGGTCTGTGTTGGATACAGCCAGCTCCTTGCCTCTGCTCCCCCAATCCCAGGATTGACTCCATTGTACTTTTGCTCCCCATCTGAAGCCCACCAGTGAGCTGGGCACTCTGGTGGGGAAATCCCAGTGTTAATTCTCGGGTATCTTCTTGTCAACTTTCATCCCAGGGAACACTGGAAGGGAAATCAGAAAGATGCAGCCTCTCCAGTTTTTTGTTTTGTTTTTGTTTGATTTTTGAGACAAGGTTTCTCTGTGTAACCCCTGGCTGTCCTAGAACTCGCTCTGTAGACCAGGCTGGCCTTGAACTCACAGAGATCCGCCTGGCTCTGCCTCCCAAGTGCTGGGATTAAAGGCGTGCGCCACACCACCCGTCGAACCTCTCCAGTTTTACAAACGAGAAAACAGGCCCAGAGAACTTTGTCGAGCCAAACCTGGTGCTTGCCTGTGATCCCAGCACTCTGGAGGCCAAGGTAGGAAGAAGACTATGAGTTAGGGGTAAGCGTAGATTACACCTGTAGTGAGAACATCCCAGAACAAGAAAAAAAGCCGGTTCTGGTTCTGCTCAAACAGCTACTCACACCCTCATTCACCCAACTCCATCAGTTTATTTAGAGATATGTATGGGTCTCAGTATTTTGCTCTAGCTGGCTGCAAAGTCCTGGCCTCAGGCAAAACTCCTGTCTCTGTCGCCGAAGTACCTGGGACTATAGTCTACCACTCTTTGTAGTGTCTGCACGTACCGTTTATCACTCTGCAGATACAAACAAAGATCAAAACTAGATGCCTGGAGCGTGGCTCAGTGGCTGAGTGCCAGTCTAGCATGCTTGACCCCCCCGGGTTGATCTCCAGCACTGCAAACAGAATAAAACAGAACAAAAATCCAGAAAGCAGAGTATCTGGGGAGGGGCAGTTTCTGGGAAGAGGGTTGGGAATTTGAAGAGATGCAAAAAAGTTACAAAGTAATGTTATCTGGTTTGTAAGCAGAGGGGTAAGCCCCAGGGAGAGGGGGGGTGTCATCCTGTTGGCCATCTGGCTCTAGTTCTTCTGATGTATTTCTTTGCAAAAGTAGTTGAAAATTTGAGGACGTTCACAGGTTGGAGAAAGTGGTCTGGTTAGGTAAGGAGGAGAAACCTAAGTGAGGGAAAAGAACCAGAAGGAAATTAGCAGGCAGGGTGCTAAGGGCTGGGCAGAGCTGCAGTAAGTCCACCTGTGTGTGCCTGACACACGCGCTGGATGGCCTTTCTAGTCCCGGTTTACAGGGGACAAGACTGAAGTTCACGAAGGTCCCTCACCTTGTTCAAGGTGTCGGGTCGAATTGCCTGGGCGGTCAGCTGTGACTGCAGCTGTGGTGGAGGAAAATGAAGTGACAGAGGGGGCTGGTTGGGAGGGGGCTGGGCGGAAGGGAGGAGAATCCCTCACCTCTCCGAGCTTGTTGCTCAACTTACAAAATAGAGCTGTATTTTCTTTGTCACTAATTTCTTAGACGTTATTCCTGGCTTCAGAAATGATACGAGGAAGAAGAGAGTAGAGTGGACTATTTAAAGGGTTGGCTTCGGTGTCCATGAAACTTCAAAGAGGAAATGTCCTGTCTCGGATAACTGCTGTGCCAGTTTGTCTGCCTGACAAGACATTAGGAGTTCTTTTAGAGAAGAAAGTGATAGATCAGAAGGTTGAATCTACACAAAGGCAGAGCACTGGAGCCTCAGTGAAGGTAAAATAAAAGCTTTTGTTTTTAGTTAGCTTAACAGCTGTTAGGAATAAATGTGTATTTGACTCCACATGCGTACTTGTACTTGGGCATGCTTTTACATAAATAAAGTGAATGACCACAGTAACACAAGGGATGCAGGGGGACTAGAGACATTTTATTGGTGTAAAGGCATAATTATAAGGTTCAGCGTTGTTTAAAAGTGGATGTGGGCTCATTGTAAATATATTTTGCAAATAGCAGGACACCACTCCGTGTAAGGAAAGAATAAAAGGTAGATGGGGTGACACGGGTCTGTGATGTCAGCACTTCAGAGGCATTGCTGTAATTTGAAGCCAGCCTGGTCTACATAGCAAGACCCTGTCTCAATCAAAAAAGGGACAGTGAGATGGCTCAGTCGGTAAATGTCCTCTGCACAAGCATGAGGCCATGAGTTCTGATCCTCGGCACCCATGTAAAAGCGGGGCTCAGTGGCACATGTGTTCACCCCCAGCCCTGTGGAGACAGAGGCAGGAGGACCCTCTATCAGTTAGCGGATAGCTGAGTGAGGGACCCTGCCTCAAAAAGTAAGGAAGAAAACTGATCCATCCTCTGGGCTAGCATGGAATAACTGAAACTGCAGAAGGGGCCTGGAGCAGTGGCACGTGATTCTAGTTGTAGTTTGAGATGGGATGCTCATGGGTCTGTGGTTAATCTTGGTTACCTAGTGAGTTTCAGGCCAATAAAACCCTGGTCAAAAAAAAAAAAAAAGAAAGAAAAATTCAAAAGGAGGAAAAAAAAAAAAACCCTGTATAGTTATATAATGAAAAATAAAGCACTCTAATGTTGACTAAAGCAGAAATAGCTGCATTAATTTCAGATAGAGCAGATTGCAAGGTAAAGAAACTCACCAAGGTAAAGCGGAACAGTACATAATGACAAAAGGCCGGTATTCTAAGAAGATGTGACAGTCTTTAAGGGCTATGTGCTTACACTGGTGGTGTCGAAATACAGGACTCAGAAATTGATAGGCTGCAAAGAGAAATGAATGAGTCCATTGTTACAGTTGGAGACTTAGCCCTTCTTTCAGAAATGCATCTATCCAGCAGGCAGAGAATCAGTGAAGACATAGTTGAGCTCAGAAGCGCCATCCATCAACTGATATGATTGACAGCTGTAGACTGTATTATCCAGAAACAACACAGCACACATGCCTCTCAAGGAGGATTCAGCAAGATAAATCACATTTGGGGCTATAAAGCACACCTTAACAATTTATGAGGCTACCATCATCTATAACATCTGCTCTCAGGCCATACAGAATTAAACTAGAAACCAGTTACAGAAGGATAACGGGAAAGTTTTCAAATATGCCGAGATTAAACAACAGACTTCCAAATTACACATGGACCAAAGGAGAAAGGTCAAGAAAATTTTAAAATATTTTGAATAAAATAAAAATGAAACTGTAACTTACCGAAATTTCTGGGATACAGCAAAAGAAATACTTTGAGAGGAATTCGTGGCACCAAATGTGTAGATGAAAAGAAAAACCTGACGTGGGTACTCTGTGCTCCCACCATATTGGAAGCTAGAAAGTGTAGCACAAATCAAGTTCCTGGTAAGTAGAAGGAATACTGAAGGTTGGAGTAGAAGTCAGGGGAACTGCAGGCAGGAACTTAAGAGAAAATCAACAAGTCCAGAAGCTGGTCCTTTGAAAATGTCAATAAAGTAGGTAAGCGTCTAACTCTGGCTCCCTAAGAAAACAGAGATGACAAATTCCTGACGTTCAGAGTAAAAGATGATTGAAGAGCACAGGCCTGATGGCGTTAGGAGGGCCCTGAACAGGACTGTGGCTATGGCTCAGTGCTTGCTGGGCTAGCAGGAAGACCCGGATAGGGACCCCTAGCTCCCCCATGAAATCTGGACATGACAGCATGCATCTGTAAACTCCAATGCTAGGGGCAGAGTAACAGACATGTGGATCACCCACCTGAGGTGTAGGGAGTGTCTGTGGGTCAGCTAATTTACCTGAAAAGGCAGGTTCCAGGTTCAGGGTGGAACGAACCACCTGGCCGATCAGCTGGCCGATCTCGGTGAGTTAGAGGCCAGCCTGGTCTACAGAGTGAGATCCAGGAAAGGCTCCAAAACTACACAGAGAAACCCTGCCTTGAAAAACATTTTATATATATATATATAAACTCTGCAGCTACCATCACACCTAACAGTGTGAAGCAGAAAGGTTTCCCACTCACATCAAGAACTTTAAAGCATTGAAACCTCCTTCCCTAGCCCTTTGTCCTAGAAGTCCTAGCTAATGGGATAAGACAAGAAAAGAAAATAAAAAGTATAATGGTTGGCCAGGAAGAAATAATGTTCATTGTTCACAAATTCTAGGATAGCTGATATAGAGGTCAGAAGGATTCCAGAAACTACTAAGGTGAGCAAAGCTGCAGAACACAAAGTAATATGACTGTCAATCACATTTTTCCCCCTTTTTGAGCCAGGTTTGCTATGGAGATCAGGTTGGCCTCTGTCTCCCAAGTGCTGAGATTAAAGGCGTGCACCGCCATGATCAGCTACAGTCCTCTTAATTACTTAACAATGAACAAAGGAAATTTGAGAATAAAAACACATTAAGGTTTATGTTATCACTTGTCTAAAATGAAATATTTAAGTATAAATACACAGAACAAGATCTATATGAGGAAAATGTTTAAACTATGATAAAAAGAAGTAAATTGATTTTCTACATTTGTAGATAAGTCAATGTCACTCCTTTTCTTGGGTCTCCTATCCAGCCATAAAAAATCTTGCCTATTTTATCTTCACAATGACCATGTTAATTTGGAATCTTTGTGTCTTCTCTCTCTCTCTCTCCCTCTCTCTCTTTCAGTGTGTGTGTGTGTGTGTGTGTGTGTGTGTGTGTGTGTGTGTGTGTGTGTGTGTGTTACTGAGGATTGAATTTAGTACCTGGGATAGTTCCTCTATCCCTAGGATAGATGCTCACCCCTGTGTTATTTTTATTTTGGGGCAGGGTCTCACTAAATTGCCCAGGCAGGCCTTGAACTTGTGGATCCTTTTGGCCCACCACACGCAAAGTTGGGATTTCAGTCTATGCCACCAGACCCAGCAGAATCCCGATGCCTTCTTACCTGAGTCTCTGTGAACAGCTGAAATGTTCTAGCCTCTCCTTCTGTGTATGGGTGTTTTGCCTGAGTGTGCCTATCTGTGCACCACTTGCAGGCCTGGTGCCTGTGGAGGCCAGAAGAGGGCATCGGATCCCTTGAACTGCAGACAGTTGTGAGCCACTGTGTGGGTGCCGAGAATCGAACCCAGGCCTCTGGCAGGGGAAGCTGTGCTCTAAACCTCTGAGCGTCTCTCCAGCTGCTGCTGGTGTTGCTGCGGAGCTGTAGTTGGACTCCTTCAGAGGCTCTGGTGCAGCTCCTGCTGCTGTTGAAGGTGTTGACAGCTGTTGACTGTCTCTCACACCTAAGCAGGCTGACTGTAGGTGAACTCGACAAACACCATATTCACACGGTAGCACGTGCGGGACCATGGTTTAAACCATCGTGGCCAACACTCCAGTCTACTTGCTGTGCCTTGAGAGAGTTTTCTGAAATCAGGGTTTCTCCATGTTAGAGGCCCTGGGTAGTGCTAGAAGCAGGGGCCTTGGAAAAGGAGTATACAGGACCCACGGAACCGCCATTTGAGAAGCACTAGCTGGTTTGAGAAGCAAGGGATAAGGAGGCTGGACGGAGTGGACCACAGGGCATCGGAAGGTGACAGTGGGGGAAGGTCGGTGGATGGGCAGCAATTCCTGATGAAAGTGGCGACAGGTGAACATCCGGAGTCCTCTGCATGGTGGGAGCAGTGTGAGAGGCTCTTGGCTCTTTTGGCGTAGAAACTAGGAAATCCGAGGATGCAAAGGTCATCTAGCATTTTGGTTGGCTTCTGGCTCTGCTAGAAATGTCATAATTGTCATGCATGCCTTTGTAGGACACCTCTTAGGACTCTTTGTCAAGTAAATTTTATTTTTCCTCCATAGGTTAAGTAAACCAAGGCTGAGAAAGGTTAAGTGACGTGTCTCAGGATTCACAGTCACACTAAATGCATTCTACCTGACTTCTTCTAATTGCTTGGGTGTGTTGCCTTCTGAAATGGTTTGTGTTGGGACTCACCTGGGGAAGGCTTTGCCGTTACTCTTTGGAGGTTTCTCATTTCCTTCTGAAACTCTAGTCCTTTCTCCTAGTCCTCAGTCATTTGACTTTTTCATTTTGTTCTTTTGAGACAGGGTTTCATGTAGCCCAGGCTGACTTCCAATTTGCTATGTAACCAAGGATGACCCTGAACTTCTGATCCTCCTGCCTCTACTTCCAGAATGCTGGGATTGGAGGCCGGTGGCAGTTGTGTTTGGTTTAGCAGTGCTGGGGATTCACCCCGGGGCCACTGCATGCTAAGCCAGAATCGTGTCAACTAAGCTATATCTTTATCCTGGCTTTTTGTTGCTTTATGTTGTTGTTTGGTTTGAGACAGGATCTCACTCTGTAGTAGACCGGCCTGGAACTCTTGATGTATCCAGGTTGTTCTCATATTTGCAGTAATCCCTTTTACTTCAGCCTCTGGAGTGCTGGGATTACAGGTCTGAGCCACCACACCTGGCTCATCCTGATTTTTGAAGTACATTTTAATGTAGCTGGCCAATGCCTATTTTCCAAATGCATCTGCTGAAGTAAGAAAGTTAAAGGTCTTTTTTTTTTTTTTTTTTTTTTTTAAATGAACTGATGTTCCCCTTCGTGGTTCATTGCCTTGGGGCTGGTATTCTCTCCATAGTCAGTAGATTGCCAAATGCTCACAAGTAACTGTGAGGGCAAACAGAAGGAACAAAGGTTTCCCACACAGGGCGAGTAACTACGATCAGCAGCAAAGGATGTCGTGGTCACAATGTGCGTACGGACTGACTTGAATGTCTCACCAGTCTTAGGGAGAGGTGTAGAGATATTCTTGTGAGTCTAACTTGACATTTTTGTCTTCCTCTCACTGCTAGTTTTTTGAGACAGGGTTTCTCTGTTTAATAGTCCTGACTGTTCTCGAACTCCATTTGTAGACCAGGCTGGCCTCGAACTCAAGAGATTCACCTGCCTCTGCCTCCCAAGTGCTGGGATTAAAGGCGTGCACCACCACCGCCCAGAAAGTTAAAGCTCTTCCTGGAGGCCTCTACAAGTAGTAGGTGAGCTATGGTGCCTGTGAGCTTGCTTCTATTTTTGGCTCAAGGTGTACCCACTGGGATTCCAGGCCCATGCTCAGGGCCTCTGGGCACTGCTGTGCAGGTTGTATTCTCCACAGATGTCCCTCCTCCTGGGGATGAGTGAGAACTGCAATTCAGTGTAAGTTCTATGTGCCAAGCAGCATGTCTGTGTAGAAACCCAGAGACGCTCTTGGGGTAGATGGCCTGACTGTTTTGGAGCAGCTCAGAGTTAGTTCTCTTGCTCTTGCCTAGCATTCCACTCATGTTCAGAGGAGGCATCTCTGGGAAATAATGGGAATCCGCCACTCACCGCTTCACCTTCCCAAAACTGACAGATTGCTGAGCCTGACGACCTGAGTTTGATCCCACATGTTGGAAAGAGACAGCTGACTGTTACAAATTGTCCTCTAGCCTCCACACACATCTGGTACATCTCTCCCCCCCCACCCCATGGTAATAAATAAAAATGTCAAAGTCTAAATGAATGAGCGGGGAACAGGCACTGCTTGGCCTCCGCCCCTCTTTTATATGTGGTTATGGGCACTGTTTTTCCACTTCGAGCTACTTCTCAAGAGCAAGTAGAGATAGTTTTGTGTAAGGTTTCCCGAGTGTTAAATGTTGCCTCAGATTATCTAAATTCTAAGGAGATTTGTAGCTCCTAAATTAAGGTTATGCTCTCTAGCAGGTATATAGACTTTTTTTTTTTAAAGATTTATTTATTATGTATACAGCATGTATGACTGCAGGCCAGAGGAGGGCACCAGGTCTCATTACAGGTGGTTGTGAGCCACCATGTGGTTGCTGGGAATTGAACTCAGGACCTCTGGAAGAGCAGTCAGTGCTCTTAACCTCTGAGCCATCTCTCCAGCCCCCGGTATATAGACTTTTAAGAGAAGCAATTTAAATATTATTCTCAGGCCAGGCATAGTGGAACAAACCTTTAATCCCAGCACTAGGAGCCAGAGGCAGGTGGATCTCTGTGAGTTCAAGACCAGCTTGGTCTACAAATCGAGTTCAAGGACAGCCAGAGCTCAAAGAACAAAACAAAACAAGATGTGGCACGCACTAGATGAAGACCCCCCTATATTGCCCTCTAGCCTTCATGCGTGCACCCAGACACACCTGCATACACAGGCGTACCCCCCCACTCACACCTTAGCCTTCTCTTGTCAAAGATAAACAAAAGCTCATGAGCAGACTTAATTTCAGGCTTTATGGAAGAAGGCAAATCTAAGAGTCTGACAACTTAAATGGTGCTTGTGCCACATATGGTGGTTCCTGCCATGTCTTTTAGGTGAATCAGGGCTGTCCATAAAAGCTCTAGTATTGCCGGGCGGTGGTGACGCACGCCTTTAATCTCAGCAATCGGGAGGCAGAGGCAGGTGGATCTTGGTGAGTTCGAGGCCAGCCTGGGCTACAGAGCAAGATCCAGGAAAGGTGCAAAAGCTACACAGAGAAACTCTGTCTCGAAAAACCAAAAAAAAAAAAAAAAAAAAAAAAGCTCTAGTATTGATAGTGTAAGAGGGGATGCATTAACTGACCAGGACAAAAGACAGTGGTAGGAGTGTATGTGTTAGGTGTGGACATTCAGCGTATGTGCTGAAGTGATCACATTACTCACACTAACCAATTGACGGACGCTCAATGGTTGCTTTGAATTCTTTTGTTGCCCATCCCTGGATCCCCGAGCCTTCATATCAACACAAAGCAACACCTGGGTAACATCTATTTTCAGGGGTCAGTGTCCATGCTGTGGTACTGGGTAGGGACTTTGAACGGAGTCTTGAATGTCAAGCCTGACTCCTTCCTGGGTGGAATGATCCTTAATAAGTAACTTAAGCTAGGAAGCTTAATTTTCTTCATCCTTAAAATAGAGATCGAAACTGCCAATATTTGAAGGGCAGTTGTGAAGAGGATATGTGGATATGATTCGTTCCACACCTTCATCAAGGAAGCATCATCCATTTATATATGGGGATTGAACCCAGGGTCTTGTGCATGCCTCTGAGCTCTTCCTGACTTAACCTTGTCTTTTATGCAGAGGCTTAGAGAAGTTTGGGTCAGAGAACGAGGGGCGGAGGATCGCTCGGTGACACAGCCTGCTGGTCCCAAAAGTGGTTGGTGCCCCTTTAGCCGCTAGTGAACTGCCAAGCAAGCCTGGGACATTCTGATTCAGCAGCTCTGGGTGGGGCCCCGGAATCCTAACTACCAATCCGATTTTGATGATCTCAGTGGACAGGTGACTTTGGGAGCCATCCTGTTCTGTCAGGGGCAGAGCTGGTCACTTCTGTCACTGCCGCTTTCTCACTTAGAGCAGTGGCTCTCCACCTTCCTAGCGAGGCAGGCGACTCTTGAGTACAGTTCCTGTGTTGTGGTGACCTCCCCAACCATAAAATTATTTTGTTGCTACTTCATGACTGTGATTTCGTTACTGTTAGGAATTGTAACATTATATACCTGATATGCAGGATATCTGTCTGATACGGGACTCCTGTAGGGGTCATTACCCACAGGTTGAGAACCACTGACTGAGACTATGCCGTAGGCGACATGGTCCTTCTGGCAGGAACTCAGCGCAGGAGGGACTGTTGGACTAATGAATGCTTCTGAAGCAGCTGGGTAGGCCCCACCCTTTAGAGACCTGTCCCATGCCCTAGGAGGGATCTAGGTCCCCCTAAGGCTAAGAGCACAGGGTAGAGGAGACGACAGCCAGGCCTCTTGTTGGGCTGCACAGTAAATGAACAGGTGTGGCTTGGGTTTCCTGACCGGGACGGGGAGATCTGCTATAGGCTGATGAGCTTGTCCATCACATTCCCTAGGACACGGACCCAGTAGGGGGCTGACCCGTGTGTGCCACCTGTTGACAGGGCTTTCCGTGTCCTAAGCTGAGCCTCGAGGTGTCAGGTGCTCTGCCCTGCTGCAGCTGTCCCAGGTGAACCCTCTGCTGGCTGGCAGCCACGGTCAGTGCTTCCTTACTACACACTCTGGGGCCTCCCTTGCGGGGGAAACTAGTTGATTACAGAGGTAACGTTCCTGGTATTGCATCCCAAATGATAAGGACATGGATGATAGGGAGATAGTGCTGGAAGACATGGGAAGAAATGTGTTGGCGCACACCTGTCATCCTAGGACTTGGAAGTCCGATGCAGAAGGATCTCTCTGTGAGTTTAAGGCCAGCTTGGTCTACATAGTGAGTTTCAGGCCAGTGAGACCTTGTCTCAAAGACGGGTGAACATGAACATATGAAAAGAAAGGAAACCAGTAAGGGGAAAAGAAAGTGTGAAGCCTGAGGAAGAGAGGGGCCAAGAAGGACATATGTAAGGCCAGCGAAGTCAGATTTGGATGGCAGGCCTGGGGTGTGTGGCTTAGATTGCTTGCCTGGAACGCGCAAGGCCCAGGTGACAGCCTCGGGTGACAATGAGGAAGTGAGTAGGCAGATGATCCTTGCCATTGTTTTGCTGTGGTTGTGACATCCTTGTGACATGGCATCCTTGATCACCCTGTTTGGTTAAACGAGTTCCTGACCTGGGTAGGAAACCCGACCAATAAAGTAGGAAGTTTTGGGCTTGCATTCCCAGCCAGGGGTTCCCAGCAGTGAGATCCCAGGGACTGTGGGGTGTGTGCACATGACTCACCTGACCGCAAGACTTCCCAGGTTTACAGCCCTGAATACCGGTTCCTTTTCACTTACACACCTATCACCACTTAGCGACCACACCCTACAGTCTCCCTGCCCTCTGCTTTCTCCACCGCCTGGCAAGGGCTGCCACTCATACCCTCTCCCCTCTGATCGCCTCCCCCCTGCTGCGGCGGCGTTTCCTAGGAGCCAGAGTCCTCTGCGATCGGCTGACAAATCCTCCCCGGGCTCTCGTACAAAGCCCTTTTCCTGTCTGTGTCTCAGATTTCTGACCTATAAAGTGAACCTCGGGCTCACTCCTTGCCGCGTGGAGCTGTGAATGAGGTCTGTTTCTTGTCAGATGAGAGATGCCACAGTGAGATCCACACAGTCCCTTCTCTCTCTCTTTCACTCTACCTGCCCTCCTGCCCCAGGGCCTGCCTCTCCCCTCTTACTATTTACCATATAGATAAGAAAGTCGTGTAGGTCTGTGAACCCCGAGGACCTCACTTTGCAGATCCACCAGCCTCTTACAATCTTCATCTCGCCCACTCCTACCCTAGTGGAAACTGCGGAACACCTCCTTCCATCCTTGAAGAAGCAGAAATGTAACACGTGCTCAGGGAAAAGGAAATTCAGCCTGGGGTGTAGCGCTTGCGTAGGTGGTCAAGGTTCTGAGTTCTGTCTGCAGCACCATAGAAAGACAAAAGAAAACCTAACATAGACTAGAGTTTAGGTTAGCCATAAAAGCCGCTCATTTCTGCCAGGTGGCAGTGGTGCACGCCTTTAATCCCAGCATTTGGGAGGCAGAGGCAGGCAGAGCTCTGTTCGAGGCCAGCCTGGTCTACAGAGCAAGTTCCAGGTCAGCCAGGGCTACATACAGAGAAACCCAGTTTTGAATAAGCAAACAAGCAAAGAGTCGCTCATTTCACACACCAAGCACAGTGGGAGCAGCCATGGCCGACAGTCCTGTGTCGGAGCTGTGACTGTGGCAGCTGGAGGCAGCTGATGGTGGCCTAGACGGTGTGCAGCAGAGTTGACCATGCAGGGCGCGGAGCACCAGGTGCTGGTGGGTGCAGTGAAGAGCCTCAGGCTCTGGGTGAGGTCACTGAGGCCGAGCTTCCTTCCACCAAGTGCTGGGAGCTGACGACTGGGGATGAGGAGACTGCCCGGGAGGGCAGCCATGAGGCCCATGTGTTTAGAAGCATCCCTCTTGAAGGCTTGGTGCAGAGGGAGCTTATGCAACTGTCCAGATGAGCAAGATGGCCTTCTTCAGCAAGGCCATGTCCAACCCGTGGATCCAAGTGGACAAGAGCGCAGTCCACGGGCCCTGGGTGTTCCAAGTGGTGGACAGCGTAGAGGATGAAATACAGAGGCAGTTATCGCTGGTCCAGGCAGGCCGGCCTGAGAGGCTGGCTGAAAAGGAATGAGCTCAGGAAGAGGAAGCTGCTGACCGAAGTGATCCTGAAAACCTACTGGGTGAGCCAGGGCGGGGCCTTCAGGGCAAGTGCGGCCAAGGCCAAGCGGGAGGCAGAGCTGAGCCCAGAGATGATCTCCAGTGGCTCCTGGAGGGACCGGCCCTTCAGGCCCTACAGCTTCTCTGCCCGAGGTGTGCTCTCAGAGCGTGGCCACCTTCTCCCCTTGCTCACGGTCCTCTCCCAGTTCTGGCAGATCTTCCCGGAGATGGGGTTCTCTGAGATGCCTACAGACAACTTCAGTGAGAGCTCCCTCTGGAACCTGGATGAGCTCTTCCAGCCTCAGCAGCACCCAGTGCGTGACCAATATGACACATTCTTCCCGCGAGAGCTGGCTGAGTCCTTGTAGCTCCTAATGGACTATGTCCAGCGGGTGAACCGGACCCACTCCCAGGGCAGCTGTGGCTCACAGGGCTGCAAGTACCTGGAAGGTAGATGAGGCTGGGAAAAATCCGCTCCACACATACCACAGAAGCCAGCGCCTGCACCCTTTGCTACTTAACCCAGAAGAAACCCTCCACACCAGCAAGCACTTCTCCACTGATCGTGTGTTCCAGAATGACATGCTGGACGCCATGCACCTGGCCAACTTCTACCAGATCAAGGGGTGTGAGAGCCGACCACGGGATCACCCTGGGTCACCTCATGGGTGTGCTGAGGGAGTTCTTCACCAAGCTGGCGATCACCCAGGTGTGCCTCAAGCCAGCCCACCACTCTTACTAGAGCCCAGCATGGAGGTGCTCAGCTACCACCAACGTCTAAAGAAGTTGGGTAGAAGTTGGCAACTCTGGGGTCTTTTGCCCTGAGATGCTCCTGCCCATGGGGCTCCCTGAGAATGTATCTGTTATGGTTCAATAATCCTGCTGCTCATTGAGAGAGGGAGGGAGGAGAGGTGGCTAGTCTGCCCTAGAGAGCCTAAGGTTTGCCTGGGGGGAGAAGCCAAGCTCTACCCAGTGGAGTTGAAGTGGAGATGCTGAGCCCAGGGGCAGGCCTTAGGGACAGTGTATTAGGAAGGCCCAAGAAGGGAGCCCAGGGGAGGATGTGGAATTGTACAGCTGGGTAGTAGGAGAAGAAGGAAACTGTGGACCAGCTTCTCTGGGCTCCCATAGGCTACTTGGAAGCATGGCCTCATCCGCTCGCTCTTCCCCAGGTCTCCACTGACAGGTTGTGATTCAGTCTGCCTCAGTGTTTCTCAAGAAGTTTTTCCCATGCTCCTTTCTGTAGTGCCTTGTGAGGCCCAGTTTCAGGCGGGAACACCTAAGCTGAGGAAGACAATGTGTGCCTCAAAAGTAGCAAAGCTCAGCGTCAGACTTCGGTCTCTGGTGCCAGTGCCCACCCTCTGAGTCAGGGCTCTTTCTCTGGGGCGTTGGTCAGCCTCGTTAGGCCACTCAGGGATGATCATTAGGTGTGGCCCATTTCTTTATGCTCCTGAATATTTTGTCAGAATGACATTACAAACTGCCTCCTGTTGTTCAGTGGCGCAAACCTGAAAGTGGAGCAGGCAGCTTTCAGAGGGTGAGATTTTTATTTCACATCCCGCTATAAGCAGAGTTAGTTAATGTGAAAAAACTACAGGAAGATGAAGTGACCACACAAGGCCAAGCTTGTTTGTTTGTTTGTTTGTTTGTTTAACACAACAGACTGAATTAATTTTATTAATATGCACAACAAATTATTGAATGGTGACTTCATGATGCTTTCCTCTTAAAGATGGTACAAAAATGCTGAGATGTCTACATACTTGAGATGCTTGCTTGACAAGATTCTTCAGCGGCAGTTTGATAGGAGGTTTCATCGTCTAGGTGGGGAGGACGTGCTGACAGGCTGCTGTCCACACCGGTGGTATTTTGAGCACCTCCTGACAAACGGGGCAGTAGAGATCATCTTTCATGCAGGATGGGGCCACCAAGAGCTCCTCTGTGAGGAGGAGCTGGACAAAGTGATGTCTGCAGCAGAGGCTGAAGTGGTGGAGGTGGTGGCCCTGAGCCTGACTCCCTGAGGACACCCAGAGCGGGAAGGACAAGGCCAAATGTAAGAAAACAAAATAGTGCTCCCATCCCACCGAGGGAAGGATGGTAATCCTCCTCCTCTTCCCCTTCCTCCTATCCCCTTAGCCATAAGCTGGGGGAGTCAGTCTCCGATACCCCCATCCCTTTTTATAGAGAGGTCTTCCCATCTCATGGATAGGAAGTCTTGATTTTGTAAAGTATGTAGTAGATTGAAAGTTGTGAGGAAGAGAAAAAATGTCAAGAAAAGGAAGGAAAGAAAGGCAGGGAAAGGGATGAGTCTGGGAAGGGAAACAGTACAGGAGGAGAGGACTCTAGAGAAGGGGCAGTGGCCTCTGGGCTGGGAGCTCTGACATTCACAGCCACCCAAGAGCTGCCAGAAGGCCTCGGTGGGGATTAGGGGTATGCCAGTTCCAGCTGAGGAATCATGGCAGTGAGAAGGGAAGGGTGGTCTGCTGCCCTCACAGTAGACGTGATGTGTGCCTGCTCTGTGCGTTCCCCTCTGTGCCAAGTATGAGCTGATGGAGCTGTGCACCTGATGTGTGCATAGGCAGGAATGGAGTTCAGACTGTTAATGCTAAGTCAGTTTTCCAGATCCCTGTTTTTGGAAACTAGTAAGCAGAGTGGTGTAGATATAATTCTAAACGG
This sequence comes from Peromyscus maniculatus bairdii, assembly GCF_049852395.1. Classification (NCBI taxonomy): domain Eukaryota; kingdom Metazoa; phylum Chordata; class Mammalia; order Rodentia; family Cricetidae; genus Peromyscus; species Peromyscus maniculatus. The sequence continues at coordinate 142,739,436 of NC_134854.1, read as the reverse complement.
TCTTATTAAATAAGAAACACGGAGCCAAATAAAGAGTTGAAAGCCCAGAGATCGAGCAGCAGCCGAGAGCTAAGACCACTTTATCTTACCACTCGCTGTCGTCCTTCCCCTGACAGAGAGACCTTCTTCCTGTGTCCTATCTTTTTATTGCCTTTCTGTTCTGCCTTCTCATTGGTTCTAAACCCAACCACATGACTTCTACACCACTGCCTGTTTATACAGACCTCCAGGTCTCTATGGTTGGTACTGGGATTAAAGGCGTATGTCACCATGCTGGCTGTGTCCTTGAACATACAGAGATTTTGCCTGCCATGTGATGGGATTAAGGGTGTGTGCTACCACTACCAGACTTCTGCTTAATGGCTTGCCCTTAGCTCTGATCCCCAGGCAACTTTATTAACATACAAATAAAATCACATTTCAGCACAAATAAAATATCACCATAGAGCAGGTTTGAAATGGGGTCCCCTCTTCCCCTAACCTCAAATCACACATTAGAAAGTGTATCATTTTCCTGTTGATTCCTATCATATCCTGTAAAGGGATGACAGGTCACTAGACAGGAAGCAGGTCACTCCATGGCCAGAAAAGGTGGCAGCAAGGGTGCCAGAGCAAATGGAGGTCTGATTTCTAGATCTACAGTTTCATCTGCCTAGAACCCCAGGTCATCAAGAGAGGGTCCACCCAGGTGCGTGTGACATCTACCACACAAGCTGCCTTCCTCTTTGAACTCCCCTCTCTTCTAATTACTGCATAGCTGTTGTTTACTTACTAGTTTATATGTATTAATTTATATCTGGTGCATATAAATCTATCACAGAAGTGCTAAATTTAACCAATTAGCATATTTGTGACTTCACACCATTTTGTGTGTGTGTGTGTGTGTGTGTGTGTGTGTGTGTGTGTGTGGTTGAGTGCCAAACACCCACTTCTGGAGAATATTCTTGGAGAATATTTTGGACTAGGGTATATCTTAGTGGTAGATTGCTTACATGAGGTCCTGGATTTGCTCTCCAGCAACACACACACACACACACACACACACACACACACACACACACACACAACAGTGTTATTAAATCTTCTATTTCTTTTCTTCTTTTTGTTTTTGTTTTATTTTGTTTTTAAGATAGGGTTTCTTTGCTTAGATTTGGCTTTCCTGGAACTCTCTCTGTAGACCAGGCTGGCCTCAATCTCACAGAAATCTGCCTGCCTCTACCTCCCAAATGCTGGTATTAAAATCGTGCACCACCACCACCTCCAGCTTTTCTATTTCTTTTATAGTGGTCTGCCCTCAAACCCAGAATCGTCCCTCCTTCCTCAAATGCCCTCTGTTCACATGCAGTCTTGATGAGGAACTCACTATCATTGGTATGTAATGACTGAATTATTTTGTCAGCTCTGAGGCGACTTGAATTTTAACTTTGTTTCTTGAAGGAGTTAATGTCTAGTGGATGAGTAAAAGGATGGATGGACACCAAACTGATCTCACCTAAAGAAATGACAGCAAGTAGGACGTGATGACGCATGCTTTTAATCCCAGTGCTCGGGAGGCAGAGAGGGTGGATCTCTGTGAGTTGGAGGCCAGCCTGGTCTACAGAGGAAGGAAGGAAGGAAATAACAAGTAACAGCAGCACAGTGGCTCTCCTGACACCCCTTTCCTCTGATCTTCACCGTTGGGCTACACTACCCCCACACCCCATTAGAGAAGATTTTCTTTTTTTTTTTTTCTCCCTTTCTAGTTTTAATTTTTTATTTTTTGAGAACGGCTTTGAATAAACCCCAAATCAAGAACTGGCTCTTGCTGAGGTCTGTGTGGGCGGAAGTTTGCCCCTTTGTTGGCTTGGCTTCTGCAATTGCAGGCCTTTCTCACGCTTTGTCCCGTTCTTTGAGACTGCTCCCACTGCGTGAGATGATGGTGTCTGCCTAGCACACTTCATTGTCATGGCAGGGAGTGTCCACAGACCCTTGTTTCACATTACCCAGGCTTCGGATTGCTATCTGCCGGGAGATAGGGGTCTGAATAGGTCTGCCTCTCAAACTGTCCCACATCTGGATTGATAGGAAGAGAGGACAAAGACCTAGAAACAAAACTGTGTGGAGCCTACATGGGGCTTCCAGCCCTCTCCCACGAAGGGACCCAGATCAGACAAGCAGAGCTCCGCCATGGGCAGCCTCAGCCGGCCTTTTCTCTTCTCTCATTTGCATAGATCTGAGTCAGTTAAGCTGCAGCCTATGCCTTCTTAGAGACCAGACTGTAGCCCAATCTCTTCTTAACCTCTAGCATGCTGCAGGGTACAGGGGAGTGAACCCCAGGGAGATGCAGCCCTGAGAAATTCTATGTGATTCAGCTTTTAGGGACGGAGCTATTTTGAATATACTAGGGGTGCTTGTTACCAGGGGTGTCTGTTAGCAACATGAGGTTTTCATTTGTGTGTGTGTGTGTGTGTGTGTGTGTGTGTGTGTGTGTGTGTGTGTGTGTGTAGTGCACTGCTGTAATCCCAGCCCTGGGAAGGCTGAGGCAGGAAGATTGTGGAGTGAGTTTGAGGCCAGCTGGGGCTACATGCGAGAGACCCTGTCTCAAATGGAAAACCAAAAAAACCCCAACCAGCCAACCAACCAACCAACCAAAAAACCCACCACCACCACCACCAAATAAAAAATAGAGCATGATAATTGCAGTGGTCCATAAAGTCATCATTTTTCCAGATAAAACAGGACCAGATCACAGAGCTACGAGATAGAGGGCCCGAGCCCTAGACCCACGTCTCCTGGCCTCGTGCTTATTTCAGTCAGAGCGATGATGGGACACGGCAGAAATTTCCAATCTTGATTCTCCTATTTTTTTTTTCTTTTTTTCTTTGACTTAAACCATTTTTGAGGCTTGGTGTGGTGGCACATGCCCATAAACCCAAGCACTCCGGGCAGAGGCAGGACGATTATAAATTCAAGGCTAGCCTGGGATATATAGTGAAACCATGTCTCAAAAAAACAAACAAAAAAAAAAAAAAACCACTGGGCCAACAAAATGGCTTAACAGGCAAGGCTTGTGGCTTAAGCCAGGTGACCTGAGTTTGACCCCTAGAGCCTGTGGTTGAAGGAAAGAACTGTCTGACTTACACACATGCACCTTGACGCATGCATGCCTGTACTCACCCATACATACATGATAATAAAACAAAGCCCAAACTGCTGGGCATTGAGGTGCAGGTTTGTAACTCCAGCTACTCTGGAGATTGAAGAGGAGGATCACAAGTTCAAGGCCTGCCTAGGCAACTTAGTGAGACCCCCTTCCCACAATAAGAAAGGACTGAAGCCTTAGCTTAGAACACTTACCAGGCCCGTATCTCTACTACCAAAAACAATTTTTTTTTGAGCCAACCAAAATAAAAAACTGTTTTTGAGGGACTGGAAGGATGGCTCAGTAGTTAAGAGCACTGGCTGCTCTTCCAGAGGTCCTGAGTTCAATTCCCAGCACCCATGGTGGCTCACAACCATCTATAACTGTAGTCCCATGAAATTCAGTGTCTTCTTTTGGTGTGCATACATGTAGACAAAACACTCATATACATAAAGTACATAAGTAAATAAATCTTTTTAAAAAAGATTTTGATGTGGACATATGTAGCTTAGCCTGAGGAGGGGAGATCATGAGTTTGAGGACAGACCTGCGGTGTAGAAAGATGGTAGTGTGTGAACTTAGCATGTATCGCGGCTCTTGGTGCCAACCAGGACCATTTGCATAAACACACATACACAGTTTTTATTTAAGAATGTATTATAATGCAAAAGTGAAAAAGAAAACAATTGTCTACCATGTCAGCACCCAGGCAGCTGAAGCAAGAGGGTCTCAGGGTGACTCCAGGGTGGATTCCACAGCAACACCCACTTCAAAAACCGAACAAGCAAAAATCTCCGAACCACATAGTGTAAACAATTGGTGTTTCAGAGGTTTCATACACTTTCTTATAGACCCCCCCTCCCTTTCTTTTTTCTTTATTCCTTGTGGGGCGTTTACCCACCAACCCCACAGCTCCCCAGAGTTTTCTTGAGTGCGATCAGCAGGAAATATTAGATAGAAGGATTTATAGCGGAGAATCTTTTTTTTTTTTGGTTTTTCGAGACAGGGTTTCTCTGTGTAGCTTTGCGCCTTTCCTGGAACTCACTTGGTAGCCCAGGCTGGCCTCGAACTCACAGAGATCCGTCTGGCTCTGCCTCCCGAGTGCTGGGATTAAAGGCGTGCGCCACCACCGCCCGGCTACAGCGGAGAATCTTATGGAGATAAACAGATAGAAAATAAAGGATAGCCTCGAGAGGGCCTGGAACCTATTCCAACGGGCCCCGACTGTCTCTGCCCCAGGGTTTTTATAGAGACGCCAAGGGGTGGAGCAAAAGACCTCCTTCCCCAGCACAGCCAAGTGCAGACCACCTCAGACACCTGCACTCAGGCCCGTGGTCCTAATCATCCTCTATGTGGACCTGCTGAGTAAAGCCACGAGGAACCCGAGAATGGGCTCCCACAATTGCTGCCTCCCTTTTCTTCTTTCTCTTTTAAGACAGGGTCTCTCCATGCCTCCCTGGCTGGCCTAAAACTGTGTAGACCAGGCGGGTCTGGATCTCACTGTGTAGCCAGGCTGATCCTCCTGTCTCTGCTTCCCCAGTGTTCACAAATGTGTACCCTCAATCCTGGCTTCTGGATTTTCCATGATTATATAACACTCACATTATAGACATAGGCATATTTTGAAATACTCTTAATTTTAGAGTAATTTTATATTTACAAGATGCCCTAGCCAAGGAGATCTTATATCCCTCCCAGTTCTCCTGCCATTTTACTTTAGTAGATGTTGCTTGTCACAGTTGATGGTCCAGTATCAGAGCACTAATGTGAATTTGAGTCAGGCTAGGACTGTAGCTCAGCTGCTAGAGATCTTGCCCAACATGCACCAAGTCCTAGGATGCATTTCTGGCTCACAATTCAGAGGTGGAGGCAGGAGGATCAGAAGTTCAAGGTCATCCTCATAGAAGTAGGGAGTTGAAGCTAGCTTGGGACACATCAGACCCTGTTTTAAAAAGTTGAAGTTCACACTTGTTTTGTTTTGGTGATGCTGGGCCTGAGCCAGGCCCTCATACGTGGAAAACAAGGGCTCCACCACTTTGCTACACCCTGCCCTACACTTACTTTGTTTACTTATTCTTGTGTATAAGTGTGTTGCCTACATGAATGTCTGGTACCATATGTGTGCCTGGTGCCTCAGGAGGCCAGAAGAGGGTGTTAGATCTCCTGGAACTAGAGTTACAGAGCGTTGTGAACTGCCATGTGTGTGCTGGGAATTGAACCCAGGTCCTCTGGAAGAAGATCAGTGCTCTTAACCACTGGGCCACCTCTCCAGCACTCCTCCCTCATATTTTATTTTGATTTCCTTTTCAATATATTTTTTTTCTATTCCAGGATCTCATCCGTTTAGCCATCATGTTTCCTTGATTTTGTTTTGTTTTGTTTTGTTTTTTGGTTGTGACAGTTTTTTTTTTTAATTATTTTTATTTTATGTGCATTGGTGTTTTGCTTGTCTGTTTGTGGATGTTGCAACCCCTAGAACTGGAATTATAGGCAGTCTTGAGCTGCTATGTGGGTACTGGGATTGAACCCGAGTCCTCTGGAAAAGCAGCCAGTGCTGGTAACCTCTGAGCCATCTCTCCAGCTCCAGGGGACAGTTTTAAGTATTTGCTTTGTAGTTTCACTTTTGCTATATATGGCAGTTTCCCCCATATAACTGTTTAGAACACCTCTGGGGTAGTGTATAAGATGTATACTTGTGTGTGTGTGTCTGTCTGTCTGTGCTTTGTATGTACTGGGGGGTCTAACCCAGAACTTGTATCTGCTAACTAGGCAAATGTTCTACTCTGAGCCACACACCAGCCCCTTACACACTTTAAATCAACTGCCATGTTGAACTGAGGGGGTCTACCCCATTATCACACTGCCCCTGGCAATAATAATAATAATAGTCCCTACTCTAAAAGAATAATAAATAACAACAACAATAAAACCAATAGTAACCCCTACTATAAAATAATAACAAGAACAACATTAATAACAATAATAATCCCACTATAATAGTAACACTGGGCCTAAATGATGTCTAGAGAGGTCAATGCTTCCTGCTGCCCTGGACCTTTGATGCTGTCACAGGCAGGAACAGCTGATGTAGGTGATCCCACAGAGCTCAGGGAAAGAATCTAGTGGCCAGGGGCTGGAGAGATGGTTCAGTGGTTGGGAGCATGTCTGCTCTTCTGGAGGACCCAGGTTCAATTTCCAACACCCACATGGCAGCTCACAACTGCCTGTAACTCCAGTTCCAGGGGATCTGACACCCTCATGCAGGCAAAACACCAATGCACATAAATTAAAAAACAAAAAATCTAGTGTCCTGAGGTACTGCTGTTGCTCCTCACCTCACAAAAGGACTGTGTGGTCGAAACACTTACTCATGGAAACATTGGGCTTGTCTGAGGAAACCCTGAGAAAGAAAAGAACTTGGTCTCGGTGTGTCCATTTAACAATGGAGCAGAGTATTTCCTAGTGCGGACAATTAGAGTTGACAGGATAGGCCTGGGCCCCAAGAGTCTTGCTAGGCATTTATTACTCGGAGGGAAGGTAGAACCTGGATCTGATCATTTCTCTCGCCCAACACAGAATTTCTGCCATTTCTTGCAGGCATTTGAACCAGGAACATACCCAAGACACTGCTTCCCCTCCAGTACTTCAGAGATGATGGGCAATTTGTCCTGAGACCTCCTGGCCATTGCCATAACTGAGCCTGCCTCCCTTTTAGAACCTCATTTCCAAGGGGGTGGTCAAGTTCATCGAACAAAAGGGCTGACAGCAGAGAAATACTTTACAAAATGCAAATGCTTAATAATAAATGAGCATTAGAAGCCAGCCTGAGGCCACTGTGCTTTAGGAAACCCATCTGCTAGAGTGGGACAGGAGATTATTTTCAGGGCAGGAGGGACTTGAGGCAACACAGAATGGTGAATGGGGCAGTCTCCTGAGGGATTTACATGGTACGGAAACCCAGATATAGAATTAGAGAAGAAACAACAGCTTTCCACAGGCACTCTTCACTCTCCCAAATGTTGATTTCATTGACCTAAATCAAGCCCCTGCTCCTATGTGCTGGGACCTATTTTAAGAGAGTCATAAATATACAGACTCGGAAATGCCTGGTGGGGGTGGCAAGAGGATGTGGTTGCACTCCAGGACAGGATCCGGCTCAGATCACACTCCCCGCCCCTGGCTTTCAGGCGGGCTGGAGGGATGACACTGAGCTGGTGTTTGCAAGAAGGTGCGGGGAGGTTGTTCTAAACACAACCTAGAGAGGTCACTGGCTAACATGTGTTCCTGCTTCTGCTCTCGGTGGGGGGAGCTGAAAAGAAAGGGGGCCTAGGGACCTCTTCTCCATCACACCCCTTTTTACCCTCCGTCACACAGCACCGGGATTACCCACTTGTCTATAGGCTTTCATTAGATCTGCTGCTGTTTCCCAGGATCGAGACCTGCTCCACACACCTGTGTTCCCTGCCCTGGCTCGAGAGTCCAGTCCAAGGTTATTGAGTCAAAAATACACTAATCTTCAGCTTAGAGAAATAATTTAGGCCCTTCTCCTTACTTTTCAGCTAAGGCGAGTGATGGGCTTTGATTGCCCAGGCTGGCCAGGGCATGCAACATGTCTACAAGGCCTCTAACTCACACGAGGTTTTGTCAGGGGTGGAACACCATGAGCCCAGCTCTGGGTGTTACTGGGTTGAGATGTGGCAGCATTGGGCAGACCAGAGGGCTCTGGATAGCTCTGCCCACTCAGAGCTGGTCTTGGTCCTCAGTGATAGAGCCCTTGCCTAGCATGTGAGACTCCCGGTTCCTTTGAAGCACCAGGAATTTGGTATGAGTTTTCCTGGCCTAGTGTTTTTGTGAGCCCCGGAAATAAGAAAGCTTTTGTGTCAGTTCTTTGAGGAGGTAGTGTGGTCTTCCTTGGCGTGAAGCAGCTCAGGGATGGAGTGGCGACTTTCCCCAACTCCATGGTCCTCCAGTTTCTCCCTCTGTGATCTGAGAAGTACTTGGAGAGGGGGAAGCTCACCTGAGCTTTCAAGAACAAGTCAGTCTCTAGTGAGGTATTTACACCAGCTCATGCCCAAGGGTGCAGTATGAGTCATTTAATCTAATTGGTTTAATAAGTAAACGATCTGTGCACAAAGAGGAGGGGGTTGGGCAGGAGAGGGAGGGGCCCTGCTATCTACAGATCCTAAGGAGTCAGCTTTGAAGAGAAACCTGTTACCCGCTCTCCAGGGATCTGTGGTAATTAAGCTGGGGGTGGGGATGCTTTGGGAAGGAGGAAGAATGGAGACCTCCATGTCCTGGTGGCAGGAGAGGTAGGTCGGGTTCTCAGTGCCCATCCTGAAAAAGAAAAAGGAATCATTCGTTGAAGTACACAGTTCAGTAGGGGCTGGGGGTGTGGCTCAGTGCTCAGTGGTAGAGCTCTACCTATCATGTGCAAGGGGGAGGTGTAACCTCCAGTACCATACACACACACACACACACACACACACACACACACACACACACACCAAGGACAGTGCAGTGCAATCACTATTTAATTTTAACTTTAACTTTTTTTTTTTTTTTTTTTTTTTTTTGCTCTGAAAAGGAACCAAGTACACAGTGGCAATCAGTCCATCTTCTCTCCATCCTCCAGTACAGGCAACCACAAGTCTTCTCTTGTTTTTTTTTAACCTCCGGGAATTTGCCGATTCTGAACATTTCGTATGAACAGCCCATGTAATAGGTACCCCATTGTGTCTGGGTTTTTCCTTTCACTTAACAAACAGTAGTATTTTCAGGTTTAATGATGTAGCTTGAGTCTCTTAGTATCCACAGGAGATTGGCTCCAGGGCCTGCGGGTAACCTGAGGATGCTCCAGTTCCTTATGTTCATACAACCTAGTTCATCCTCCTGTATACTAGAAGTCATTCTAGATGGCTTGTGGTATCTGGTATAGCATAAATGTGATGTAAATAATGGTTAAACTGTATTTTTATATATATTATGATATTCCTTGCATGCATATATATTTTGCTTCTTTTTCTTTTCTTTTTTTTGGGGGGTGGTGGTAGTGGTGGGGTAAGACATGGTGGCATTTAGCCTAGGCTAGCCTCAAACTCACAATGTAGCCCAAGAATGGCCTTAAACTTCTGATTCTCCTACCTCTATTTCTGAGTGCTGAGATTAAGGCTTACCCCACCATGCCCTGTTTATGGGTGCTGGGAATTGAACCCAGGACTAAGGATGTGCTAAAAGCGTTCTACAAGCTGAGCTGCATCCCTAGCCCTTTTTGTTTTTTTTTCTCTCTCTGTTTGTTTTTCTTCAAGACAGGGTTTCTCTGTGTAGCGCTGGCTGTCCTGGAACTCAATCTATAGACTAGGCTGACCTCGAACTCACAGAGATCCGCCTGCCTTTGCCTTCACCTTCTGAGTGCTGGGATTAAAGTCATGAGCTACTACTGCCAGCTGTTTTGTCTTTTGAGATAAACTTCTTTTTCCTTTTTTTTTTTTTTTTTGAGATAGGGTCTCACTATGTTGCCTGTCCTGGAACTCACTATGTAGATCAGGCTGGTCACAAACTCAGAGAGATCCTCCTGCCTCTGTCTCCCAGTGCTGGGATTGGAAGTGTGCACCACCACCCTGGTTCTGTTTTTGTTTTTTGAGACAGGGCTTCCCTAAACAGCGTCAGCAGCTGTCCTGGGACTCACTCACTGTGCCGCCTGGGCTGACCTTGAACCCACTGTCTGATCTCCTGTCTCACCTGTCTCCCAGGTGTCTTCATTAATTGCTGATAGACAGTGGGTTGTTTACGGTTTGGGGCTGTCAGGACTGGCACTGCTCTGGTGTTTTTACTTCTTTTTTTGTTGTTTTTGTTTTGTTTTATATTGCTGGCCTAGAACTCATGGACGATCTTCCTACCTCTGCCTTCAGAGTTTTGGCTGTTTTTCCTTTGTTTGAAGGTCCTAATTTCTCCATATCTTTACCAACTGTCTCAGATACACACACACACACACACACACACACACACACACACACACACACACACCTATACTAGTGAGTGTGAAGTGGCCCTTGCCAGGTAAAGTAGATGGACATTGTTAATCTCATTTTTCATAATCCCTTGTTTCATGTGGGAAAGAAACGTGCGTGGAGGGGAGCTGTATGGCACCCACAGCAAAAGTGTGCAGCTCCTGAAAAGTGCTCGTGCCAGTTGAGGAGAACTGAGCAACGTGCAGGAACACTGGGCCAGCTAGTTTTTACGTCAGCGTGACACTGGTTAGTCACTGGGAAGAGGGAGCTTCACTTGAGAAAATGCCTCCTAAGATCTGTCTATAGGCAAGCAAGCCTGTGGGGCATGTTCTTAATGACCGATTGATAGGGAGGGCCCAGCCCATTCTGGGTTAGGGCCACCCTTGGGCAAGTGGTCATGGGTTCTGGGTTCTGTAAGAAAGCAGGCTGAAGAAGCTATGGGCAGCAATAGCAGCAGCCCTCCATGGCCTCTGCATCAGCTCCTGCCTCCAGGTTCCTGCCCTGTTTGAGTTCCTGTCCTGACTTCTTTCCATGATGAGGGTTGATATGGAAGTGTAAGCCAAATAAACCCTTTCCTCCCCAACTTGCTTTTGGTCATGGTGTTTCATCATAGCAATAAATGCCCTAAGACACTAAGACACACACACACACACACACACACACACACACACACACACACACACACACTAAGACACACACACACACTAAGACACACACACACTAAGACACACACACACACACACACTAAGACACACACACACACACTAAGACACACACACACACACACTAAGACACACACACACACACTAAAACACACACACACACACACACACACACGTTATAAAGCCACCTGTGTTTTGAGTGAGTTTTAAATTTTTTATTCCATTTATTTATTCCCTGTGTATGTGTCTGTGTGGTTGCGAGTCATGGCATACATATGGAAGGCAGATGACAGCTTGGGGAAGTCAGTTCTCTTCTTCCACCATGGGAATTGAACTCAGGTCATCAGGCTTGGCGGCAAGTGCCTTTATTGTCTAAGCTATCCTCTCTCCTAAAACACACCTAAATGATATAAATGATGATGAATTGCTATTGTCTGTGCTTCAGTTCTAACACATGTATACCCTGTGTTACCTAACAGTTTCACTTTTGAACTCAGTCTAGAAATCAGAGCAGCTATATATGAACCATTGGTTGAAGACAGTTAAATGGCACTGGCTGAGAAGTACTTTGCTCACATATACCATAAAACTCTTTTCCAGTTTTGGGGGTTGAACCCAGGATGTGCACACACTCAGCAAGTGTTCTACCACCTAAGCTCAGTCATAGATTCTTCCAGAAAACTTTGCTACTCAAGAACTGAGAACCAGTAGCCCCAACATTCTTGGGAGCTTGCTGGATGCCAGTTCTTAGGTCTCTCACACACCATCAACTGCCCCTCACACCTTACCTCCAATGCTGGACATGTAACTCAAGGCCTGATGCATGCTGGGTAAGTACCCCACCACGGGGCCATGTCCTTGGCCCCAAAGATGATGGACTTGGGATGCTGCCATTTACCAAGATGCATATCTTTGGGGGACCCAGGTTTAGAAGCAAATATGAAGTTTGGTTTTTCTGAGTTCCTGCAAAGATGTTCACATAGGGACTGGGTAAATTTAAAAATACATATAAAGAAAAGTCAGAGCAAGCGTAGGGAAGTGGACGATAGCGAGTGGTATTCCACAGGACTGATGAGTAAGGTGGAGTGTCACCAGGAAGAACGGTCCCGGGGCGAGCCAGCCGCAAAGCGGTTTGAGGCAGGAGACTGAGCTTTTAGCAAAAATACAGAAGAAGGCGATGTGAGAGCTAAAAGGAAGACTATCAAGGATCCTGGGTTCTGCCTGGCAGGTTTCTGTGCTCTGGGATCCAGGGAAGGATTCAAGGATGTTTCTGTGCTCGTTTTTAGAGAAATGTAGTTTCAGAAAACTACATTATGGTTCTAGCCTGGGACCCATGCGTAGGTGGGGGCAGGCCTTTGAGACGCAGAAACTCACCCACCCCAGACTACCTGTTTGGGTCCTCTTCACAAAGAGCCTTTGTGTTTCATTGTGTACCCTGTTGTTCTCTCACCACCCGACCTGGGTGCTGTGGAAAAAACACACTTGGGAGGCAGGATTGACTGTGGAAAATGCAGCCAGCCCTGTGTCAGTGGCCACACAGGGACTTCACATGTGACTTCCTGCTTCCTGACCGGTTTCCTTAGCTTCTGTTCTCCATTAACGAGGAGACGTCCTAAGACCAGCTTCTCAGGGCTGGGTTGAGGATCAAGTGAGCAGCCCGTGGACTTTGACACCACACAGAACTCAGCCTTTTGTGAGATCTGGAGCAAAGCCTGTGAAATCTTATCAGCAGGCTGGGGAAAGGAGTACCTCCCTGGTTCTGCGTTGGGAATGAATGAATGAATGCACAGTACTTGGCACAGCGTGGGAAATCAGTAAGCCATAGCCTTGAGTGCTGAATGGAGCCGCCCAGCCTCATCTACTTGGAGCACATATTGGCCGAATTCGTTCAAGCCTCTGAATGTTGCAGTTGGAAGATGAGGCAGTAGAGATCTTGAAATGATAGCAGACTTGGCAAAAGGCATATAGCAAAAAAGTAGTAGGCAGGGACTCAGGCCAGAACTTTCTGACTCTTAACTTCATTTGTTAGACTGTACTTGACCACCAGACAAAGCAGCTGTGCCCCACACAGTGCTTGGTAAATCTAGCCTGTTGACTGAGTGCACCTTTCTTTTTAAGCACCTTTTAAAAGCTTTATCTCCACCTTGAGCTATTCTATGCAACCGTCAGAACACTAAGAAGCCAACTTAAAATAGGTAACAGACGGCAGTCTTTGTGAGGAAGCTGTATCTGTTTCTGTATGGTGGTGAACGCTGGGGAACCTAGCTTAGTGCTCCTAGCAGCCCAAGGGGATAAATTTGCATCTTGCCCAATAAATTGCCTACAACAGACTCTTTGAAACATGGAAAACATATTCCCCTAAGACCCAAGAAGGCTCAACAGTTAATAGCGTCCCAAGAGTTTTATGTATTACTAGGATACAGTGATCAGAGATCATTAAACATCAAAGTTTATGTTCAAGAAGGGAAAAAATAAAACAAAAGCTCCAAGCCCTCTGCCTTAGTTGTCTTTACAGGCACTCCAAGTAGGAGCAGGCTCCAGAGCCCATTTACAGTTATATCAGGTAAAATGAGAGTGGGTGAGATCCAGAAGGAGCGTGCCCGGCTCAGAAGGCCCCTCTTGCCTTTCATCTTCCACATCGTTGGTTCTCCACAGCACACTTAACTTCCTCCTCCCTTTTCAGGGTAGGGACTGGGGCAGTCTGACCCATTTCTGAGCAGATTTTTATCAGCTCACCTTCTTCGGTGCCCTTGATTTTCTCTTTGGTTCCACTAGACCTGGCATCAGAGGTTCCTTAAACCAGTTAGACACTGGCATCCAGATGAATGCCTGCTGTTTCTCAGGGTGAACAGAGTTGGGATAGGTAACCCTGAGATGGTCACCCTGAAGGTGCCCTCTGATGTACCTGGCCTGCTGCTTTCCTGCTCCTTACTAAAGTCCTGTAGTGGGCTGAGGATTTCCACGTTTATCCGACCCCAGGATAGTCCTACACTCCCAGCTCTTGGTCCAAGTGTTGCACCTGGGGCCAGCCCTGGCTGCCTGGGTGGTCTCAAACCTGCAGGATAACCCTACTTTAGCATCCCACTATGTGCTGGGATTACTGAAAGTGATAATCAACTATTGAACAATGTGACTCTTTTGCCTAGGTTGACGTAGTAAGAACACATATCATTATTATTTAGATAAGAACACATAACAGAGCCGGGCGACGGTGGCACACACCTTTAATCCCAGCACTTAGGAGGTAGAAGCCAGTGGATCTCTGTGAGGTCGAGGCCAGCTTGGTCTACAGAGTGAGATCCAGGACAGGCACCAAAACTACACAGAGAAACCCTGTCTTGAAACCCTACCTCCCAAAAGAACACATATCATTATTATTTAGTCATTTTATAAAATAGGTATCATTATCTCATTTTCATTTATATTTATCATTGTACTTGTTTATACTCACACTCCACATTACCCTCCCTTGGTCTTTAGACTCCTCCCCTCCTATGTAGGCCCCCTTCTGCTACCATGTCATATGACAAGAATACATATATATGTGATGTGTGTATTCAACATAGGAGAAAACAAACGCAGCATTTATCTTTCTAACTTACCTTGTTTAAAATAATCTCCCAATCCATCCATTTTCCTGCTAACGACATAATTATATTCTTCTTTATGGTTGAATAAAACTCAATTGTATAACGACATATTTGTCTGTCTGTCACATTTTCTTTTTTCTTTCCTTTCTTTTTATTTTTTAGAGACAGGGTTTCTCTGTGTGACAGTCCTGGCTGTCCTAGAACTTTTTTGTAGGCCAGGCTGGCCTCGAATTCAGAGATCCACCTGCCTCTGCCTCCCAAGTACTAGGATTAAAAGTGTGCGCCACCATACCCAGCTTGTCAGCATTTTCTTTACCTGTTCATCCATTAACAGGCATCTCGGCTAATTCCATATCTTAACTATTGTGACTAATTATCCAGTGAACATGGATGTTCAAATACCTCTGTTGTGAGCTGACCTGGATTCCTTCTGGTATATACCAAGGAGTAATATAGCTAGATAATATGATGTTTATTTATTTATTTATTTATTTATTTATTTATTTATTTAGAGACAGAATCTCACTAAGTAGCCAAGGCTGGCCTCAAACGTACTGAAATTGCTTCAGCCTGCCAAGTGCTTAGACCTGTCTTGGTGGTTCTAGTGTTGGTTTGTGGGCATCTCTGTAGGGTTTTGTAGTGTATATCTTTTTTTTTTTTTTTTTTTGTAGTGTATATCTTGATTAGGGTTCAGAAAATACGATGTCTAACATATCAAATAACCAGTTGAAATTCTCACTTTTCTTTAGAGCCATAGAGCTGGGTCGTGTGTGTGTGTGTATGTGTGTGTATGTGTGTGTGTGTGTGTCTGTAAAATTATTATTATTTGTTTTTTTGAGATAGGGTTTCTCTGTGTAGCCCTGGCTGTTCTGGAACTCATTCTGTAGACCAGACTGGCCTCAAACTCAGAGATCATCTATCTCTACTTACTGTGTACTGGGATTAAAGGCATGTATCACTATGCCTAGCTAGAGCTAATTTTTTGACTGTAGAGAATATAAAACTATCATTCAGTAGTTTAATCAGCCATCTTGAGGCAAGGTCTCATTGACTTTGTGAAGGTCAGAGCAGACCAGTAGAAGTCATCTTATGGAGTTGTAATCAATGGCATCTGAGCCAAAGTAAATATTTATACTACAGCCCAAGGGACTGATTCTTTCTTCAAGATTTAGAAAATTACATTGCTTTATTTACTTTATGTGTGTTTTGAGTGTGTGCATGCATGTGTATGTGTGCATGCACATGTGTGTATGTGTGTGTGCATGCGTGCGTGTGTGCATATGCCATAGTGCAAATGTGGAAGTCAGAGGACAAGTTGTGGGGGCCGCTTTTCTCCTTCTACCATGTGACTCCAGCTCAGGTCATCAGCTGCCCCCAAGGGACAGATTCTTACGGTGAAGGTAGAGAACAGCAATATCGGCTGGCCTGTCAATATCGGCTGGACTGTCAATATCGGCTGGACTGGCCTTCCGAGTCCAAGTCCCTTTCTTACGTATACTTGCAATTGTTTATCTTACTGATTTAAGGGTTCTGGGGAGGCCTTTGAGTAACTCAGCAGGTAAAGGTGCTCATGGCTGAGCCTAATGACTTGAGTTTCACCCCCAGGACCCATAGGAGAGAAGGAGAGAACAGACTGCAGAAAGCTGTGTCTACTGTTGTCCGTCCCCAACCCCCAACTATAAAATAAAATAAGTGTAATTATTGAGGCCCTGGATTTGATTTGTAGCCTCACACATACACACAGAATAAATAAATACATCTATGCATACGTGCCACCTTTTTAAACTTCTGGGGCTGGAATTTAGGGCCTTACGTATATGAGGCAAGTGCGTTGTCACTGGGCTACACAGCGGCCCTTATTCTTTATTTTAAAAATCGCTTCGCAACCTAAAGAAAGGATCTTCCCCCCCCCCCTCTTCTATTGTGAAATGTTAGGAGATTAACATATCAAGGAAGTACTTAGTGTGTTTCTGGGTATTTCTGTGCATGTAAGGATGGTAGAGGAAATCATGTAGGGAGGCTAATAAGTGGTGTGTCAGTCAGATCTGACATCACTTCTCAAGCACTCACCGTTCAGACTGAGGCCACAGGTAATGCCCAGCCTTGCCGAGCTCAGAGCCTTCTTCATGCGGTTATCAGTCAGATTTAGGACTGATCCTGCCCTTCACTCACAGGCTCAGATTCTCGGGGAAACGTGTTCTCCAAGTTGCCTCTGTTGACCGTGACCTTATTTCCACAAGAAGCCTTGTGTTCTTAGAGTCCAGGCTAGACATACCCAGCAATATTGGGCATTTGCCATCAGACTCATAGACTAGATGCCTTGCTTGTTAGTAGACTAGGAATGTGCTCTGAACCAGACAGAGACCTGGGTTTTAGTCGTGGGTCTTCTCCGAACTGGCTTTGTGATCTCAGACAACAACACCTTAGCCTTTAGCTTCCTAATGGAGACCATATTTGAGCTTGTAGCAATGATTTCTCTGTTTCCCTAGACTGCAACAAGCTATTTTGTTTGAGACAAGGTCTCTCTATGTAGCCCTGGCTGTCCTGGAATATGTACACCAGGCTAGCCTCAGACTCACAGAACTCTGCCGGCCCCTGTCTACTGAGTGCCGAGATCAAGAGTGTGCACCACTGTGCTCAGCTTGAGTATTTTCCTGTTGTTGTTGTTGCTATTTGTTTGTTTGTTTAAGATGGTCTCACTACACAGTCCAGGCTGGCTTTGAACTTGAGATTCTCCTGAGTTACTCAGTCTCTAATATGCTGGGATTGCAGGCCAAAGTGGTGATACCCAGCTGAAAACACCACTTCCTTTTTTTCTCTTTCTTTCTTCCTTCCTCTCTTTCTTTCTTTCTTTCTTTCTTTCTTTCTTTCTTTCTTTCTTTCTTTCTTTCTTTCTTTCTTTCTTTCTCTTTCTTTCTTTTTTTTTTTTTTTTGGTTTTTCTAGACAAGGTTTCTCTGTGTAACAGCCCTGACTGTCCTGGAACTCACTCTGTAGACCAGGCTGCCCTTGAACTCACAGAGATCTGTCTGCCTTTTCCTCCCAGTGCTGGGATTAAAGGTGTGCGCCACCACCAGCCAGCAAAAGCATCACTTTCAAAGTCTGACTAATGACTATTTTTTCCTTATCTTTTCAAGAAATCCATTTAGAACACCATCTCTGTATAAGTGTTGTGGGATAATCTTTTTGCACAGTGTGAAGATGTGTCTCTGCCAAGGCACCTTCTGATTGGTTTAATAAAGAGCTAGGCAGGAGAGGATGGGTGGGACTTCCAGGCACAGACAGGAACTCTGGGAAGAAGAGAGGCGGGATTCGCCAGTGAGACACAGAGAAAGTTGGACATACAGTACTGAGGAGAGCTAACGAGTCACGTGGCAGAGCGTAGATTAACAAGTTATAAGAGCTAGTTGGGAACAAGCCTACGCTCAGGCCAAGCTTTCATCCTTAATAAGAAGTCTCTGTGTCATTTGGGAGCTGGCAGGACACAGAAAGATTGACTACATATAATAGTCTAAATAGCCAATTCCCCCATTTTCCAGATAGTCTGTAAAGTGGTACAGTGTCTGTGTCTTTGATACATTTGTGTACCCTTGCTTTAAAAATAGAATGACTCTCAGGAAAACCTCTTATCCTTTAAAGAATCAAGTCGGTTATGTACGGCTAAACTGTTTTCAACATCAGAGGTGTTGAGAGATGAGGTATTCAAGATTTCAGCTCTTGGCCTCTCTGGGGCCTGGTGGTGTGATTCCCTATTTTATTTGCTTTGTGGTCTTTCCCCAAATTACCTTAAAAACAAAACAAACACAAAACAAAAGCACTGGGAGGTGGTGGCTCATGCCTTTAATCCCAGCACTCGGGAGGCAGAGGCAGGTGGATCTCTGTGAGTTCGAGGCCAGCCTGGGCTACAGAGTGAGTTCCAGGAAAGGTGCCAAAGCTACACAGAGAAACCCTGTCTCAAAAAACTAACTAACTAACTAACTAACTAACTAACTAAATAGCAAAAGCATGGTCTTGTAGCCTGGCCGGCCAGAAATTCACTATAAAGACTAGGTGGCCTCAGACTTCCAGTGATACCCCTGCTTCTGACTCCCGAGTTCTCCATAACCAGCTCCCAAAATTACCTGTGGCTTAAGTTAAGCCTAGAGGGAAGGCAGGTAGGCCTATGGTTCTAACCAAATCAAACCATAGTGGAGAACTAATCTTCCAGTCTTTGTGTTTAGTTGCTGATTCACTGACTGGTACACGGTCATACTACACACTAGCGGTGTGCATCTGTACGCACATGACTTACAACAGGAGTTCAAAGTATCTAGAACCAAGCATGTGGCACATATCTGTATTCCCAGCACGTGGGAGGCTGAGGCAAGAAGACTGCAAGTTTGAGACCGGACTGACCCCATCTCTCTCTCTCTCTCTCACACACACACACACACACACACACACACACACGCACGCACACGCACACGCACACGCACACGCACACACACATACGTCTATACCATTATGCTAATTCCACTGTCACTCTATGTAGCTATAATCAAACAATTGGACTAAAAAGGTTCTAATTGGTTACTCTGAAATACCTGCTTCTTGGAGGATAGGCGACTAACGGTCTCCACATGTGCTTCCTGAGCTGCAGATTGTAAGGGACCAGAAAGTTTAAGCACTCCTGGAAGTTGGGCTGTGTTGAAATTGGTGTTTCTGCACTGTCTAGTGTACTAGAACTTGAGTGCCCTGGGGAATGCCCTTCCTTAGGCACTCATATCTTCTGCTCTTTCCTTGTTATGGACTGGGAGTGGTTCAGCCTGAGCATACCAACATCTCACTCCTCTTCCTATCCAGGGCCCCACAGGTTTCTACATCCTCATCTGCATCCTCAGTGAAACCCAGGCGTTACTACCATTTCTCTGAGATAGCAGCCTGGTCCCCTTGGTCTTCAGGACCTGCTAGATTTTTATTTGTTTGTTTGTTTGTTTATTTTAATTTAATTTAATTAATTAATGTATTTGTTTGTTCGTAGTTTAGTAGTTTGCCTTCCTGGAAGATTTAAAAGCAGGGTCTCAAAGAGACACCTGAACATTTATGTTTTGCAGCCTTTAAAAAAATATATATTTTATATATTATATATAATATTATTACATATATTATATATTATATTATATATATAAAATACCCTAGTGGTAGAAACAACCCAGCTTTCCATAATGGATGGATACATAAACAAAATGTGATATATACCTGTCTCTGTCATTTCTAGAATTATGGAAGTTGCTTGCAATGACTTCCTGTTTACTCAGATAATATTATATCCTTCTGTGGTCTTTGATAGAGTTGAAGACTAGATAGTTATAATTAGTTTTCCTTGGTTATGATAAAAGGTAAATGAGATATGAAACTTTTTTGGGGGGTGGGGGGCATTTCAAGACAGGGTTTCTCTGTGTAGTTTTGGTGCCTGTCCTGGAGCTCGCTCTGTAGACCAGGCTGGCCTCAAACACATAGATATTCACCTGGCTCTGCTTCCTGAGTGCTGGGATTAAAGCCGTGTGCCACTGCTGCCTGGCATTAGATATGAAATTTTACACTCACAAATATAGAATATTTTCTTTAATTTTGCCAAATACAAATAGACTAGATATTATAGTTGTAATTCTAGTTTGATAGCTGTCTTGTTATATGTAATTTTACTGTTAAAATGAAAACCTTCCTTTTTGAATAGACAGAAAAGGGGAAGTGCTGTGGGATGGTCTTTCTGTATCCTGTGAATACATGTGGCTACCATTGGTTAATAAAGAAGCTGCCTTGGCCTGTGGCAAGACAGGTTATAGCCAGGCGGGAAATCCAAGCAGAGAAACAGGGAAAAGTCAGGGTAGATGCCATCCAGCTGCCCAAGGAACAAGATGCCAGCAGACCAGTAACACCATGGCCATTTGGCAAAATGTAGATTAATAGAAATGGATTAATTTAAGATGTCATAGCTAGCTAGCAATAAACCTGAGCCATAGACCAGACAGTTTGTAATTAATATTAAGCCTCTGAGTGCTTATTTTAAAAGCAGCTGCGGGACTGTGGGACTGGAGTGAGACAGAGAAAAGTGTCTGACTACATCTACCTATATACAATGGCATATTGCTCAGCCTTAAAGGAAAGGAAAGGTATTTTGACACATGCTACAACTTGGTTGAACTATGAAATAATGTTATAATTATGAAATAAGCCGAACATATAATTATGAGCCAAACATATAATTACGAAATCAGCCAAACATAATAACAAATATTGTAAGATTGCATGTATATGAGATACTTAGTATGGTGAATTTATAGATAGTAGAGTTCACAGAGAAAGTAGCATAGTGGTTCCCAGGGGCTGGGAGGAAAAGAAATAGAAATCACTTCCTGTATACAGAGTTTCAGGTTGGAGTGATGGAAACTTTGTAGGAAGGATGGTTGTATAATAGTGTAAATGTACTTAACTGAATGTGCCAGTGAACTGTACACCTAAAGATGGTTCAAGTGCTCTGACAGTGTGCTCAGGGAAGAGCACTTGCAAACTTGCACTTTGGGTTGTGAGCATAATTTTTAATGGCTGAACCATTTTCGGTGGGGGGTGGTGAGCCTAACATTTAACAGCTGAGCTCTCTCTCCAGACCCACTTGCAAATTTAGAAGTGGTCAAGTTTTATGTTATGTGTTCTGCTAGACTTTGCGTTACTATACCAAAATGCCTGGCAGAAACAACTCAATGGGGGAGGGGCTGTACTTCACTCACATTTCAGAGGGTTCGTTGCATCATGATGAGGAGTCCATGTGGCGATGCTTGGATTATGAAGAGAAATACAGAGAATCACAGATAGTGGTCTCGAGAGCGTGTCTCTGTCTGACAGGCATATCTCTTGCAGGCTCCACCTCCCACAGTTCTGCTACTTCAGGAGCCTTTCCAGAGTCTAAGTCTATCAGTTGATTAAAACATTCATTAGGTAGAGTCTTCATGTCAGTCATTTGGGAGCACCCTACAGACTCCCTAGAGGAATACTTCACCAATCTCCCTGGTGCCTCTTAATCTTACCAAGTTGATAATCAAGATTAGTTCATCTTGTATGTATTTCCAATACATAAACACACCTCAAAGTTACATTTAGAAAAGAGACAGAAGACTAGGCATGGTGGTTAATACCTTTGGAGGCAGAGGTGGGTGGACCTCTGTGAGCTGGAGGCCAGCCTGGTCTACATGGTGAGCCTCAGGTCAGTCAGGGCTAGATAGTGAGGTGATAGAGATGGGGTGGGTGGAATGGGTAAGAGAGGAAGAGAGAAAGGGAAAGGGAAATAGTGTGTGCACTAAAGCAGCAGCAAGGCTTCCTTAGAGACAGACCCTGGGTTTGTGATGTTGACATCTCAGCCACCGTGAGCGTCTGCAGACTGCTAAGACAGCCTTCAGCTGGTGGCAGTTTCTCGGAATGTCAGGGCCAGTGTCGGTCAGCTCATCCAGTCTCTAGTCCAGAATTATGAGGAGATGCTGCCTGAGTAACTATTCCAGCTCCCCACACCAACACCGTTTGTCATTCATTTATCCACACATATCAAGTGCTCACTTGATGCCATGGAAATATAATAATGGGAGAGGCATGATCTTCAGGCCTTTCTGAGGGTCAAGCTCAGGTGCTGTTTAAACACTAGGATGGCATACTGTGCCTCTGGCAAGAATCAAAGACTGATTTCTGACATCCTTAACACTGGCTCCCCTTGTGTATTAGACAAGTCAGTGAACTTGCCTTTGGGTCTCTCTGCCCTTGTCAACAAAATGGAAAAGGTTTGTGGCACTGGGCTGAACGTAAGAGTGAGACCGAGAATATGAGATATTGACTCTGGGATGAGGGTCTGACCCCCTTATGGCCCGTCCATTGCCCTCAGTGCGTACAAGCCCCTAAAGTTTCATTTAGATGGCATTTGTGGGGAGGAAGAAGGTAAAGCTTACCCTCACAATACCCTCCCTGTAGCCTTGGCTGGCTGGAACTCTGTGTAGACCAGGCTGGTCTTGAACTCACAGAGATCCTTGCTGAGTGCTGGGATTAAAGGCGTGTGCCACACCTGACCCCGATATTCCTGCCGCCGCCACTGTCCTGTATGCCGTCCTGTCCCATTCCTTCTCTCCCTCAGAAACAGGTTACAGCAGCCTCAGCTGGGTTTTGGCAAGTCACTTGACTCAGACCGTGCAGGTCTAGCAGCTGGCAGGCACCCACATCAGATAATACGCCTTATTTGTTTTCCAGCCAGATGCAGATAAGAAGCTCCAGCTGCTAAGAAGGGAGCGTGTTCAGTGGCTCAATGGTGGATCGCTTTCCTGCCTTGCTCTGAGTTGGATCCCCGCACTGCAAATGTGTGCAGTGTAGGGTGGGGGTAGTCTGATATCACTGATATCAAGTGAAATGGGCTGGGAGACTTAAGTCTCTAGACTGCTGGTCCAAACCAAGGCCCCGTGTGGCCCAAGAAAATGGGCTCAGCTTCAAGGATGCTCCCTCTCTTTGCTTCCCTTGGATTCTGTGGCCCTTTTGTACAGCAGAAGGTCCTATGTAAGATGCTTGTTAGGAGATCTTTTTGAAAAGCCAGCAGTTTTTCAGTGCCATTGTCTGGAGGCTGTGAGGACCTCAGTCTCCCCGTCTGTACATTGGGAATTGTGTTCATGTGATTGCTGTGGGAGTGAGCTGAGACAATGTATGTCAAGCGAGTAGCCGAGACGAGCCTGGGCAGATGTCTATCTGTGGCTCTGGTGGTTTTCTCAGTGGGAAGCCCGTGCCAACCTGTGGGTGGGTGGAGTGGGGTTGTGTGTGGAGGAGAGGTTTCTAAACAGAACCCCTCCCAGGTCTGTGTTGTCATCTTCTGTAGTCATCCCGAAAGCCCAGGCTCTTCGTTATTAGCAGTTAATTGTGAAGTAGCTCCTGCTTGTCCCCTCTTGTCTTTTAAAGGAAATTACTTAAGAGCCGCAGTCTTGCCTCCTGTGTGTGGCTGTGATGCGGGTGTGCCGCTGTGCCCAGTTTCCCTCCCATCTCCTGAGTGGCTAGCTGATGTGCGTGCTGGCTTTTCACAGACACAGTCCTTACTATTTCCCTCCCCGGGTCTTCCCCCCCACCTTCAGATGGTGATGGTTTGGTTTGTTTTTATCCTGGCTCCCACTTCTTCCCATCAATGATGCTTCTGTCTCTGCAGGTCCTCCAACAGTGGCAACCATTTTTCTCTCTCTCTTACTCAGGAGAGAGAATCCCTGTTTCCTTTGACCTGGAAGAGCCTAGGGCTTTAAGGTTGTATTTGCTTTTTAGTTTTAGGATTTACTTTACGGGCATGCATGTTTTGCCTGCATGTATGTCTGTGCAACATGTGAGTACAGTGCCCACAGAGGCTCAAAGAGGGCATCAGATCCCTTGGAGCTGGAGTTACAGATGGTTGTGAGGTACCATGCTGGGTGCTGGGAACTGAATCCAGGTCCTCTGCGGGAACATCTAGTACTCCGAACAGCTGAGCCCTCTCTCCAGTCCTATTTTTTTTAATTGTGTGGATCTGTTTGTATGGATGTGTATGTGAATACAGGTGCTTATAGAGACTAGACTATCAGATCTCCTAAAGCTGGAATTAAAGATAGGTGTGAGCCAAAAGAGCAGGAAGTACTCTTAACTGATGAGCCATCTCTCCAGCCCCCAAGCCCAGGCTGTTGACTAACTACTAAAGTTCTGTTTTATGCCCTCCAGAGTCTCTGTGGGCAACATTAAACCTTCATCTGAGGTCTGGTGATATTCTTGCTGAAATCCCTCCATTGCTGTTACAGAATCAGGATTTTCCTATATTGCTGCTTCTCCTAGACTCGTTAGGACTGTGAAGACAAGTTTTTTAATTACAGAGAATTTGCTCATAGTCTTGCCTGAGTCTTTGAAAATGGAAAATCCTTGAGCAACATTATGTCATCAACATCCAGTGAACCCAGCTGCTGTGTCTGTCTGCTTGTATCCAGCAGAACTGGCTTGCACGTGCCCTGCATGTGGGCACAAGTGTGAGGACCAGACCATCTCCAGTTCTTAGATAAGTGGGTCCTTTCATTAACCATGAATGCCTGCCCTATCAGCTCCCCAGAACGGAAAGAGCTGATGTCTGTCCTTTTCTCTCTGTCCCAGCTGTTAGTAGGGTATATACTCTCAGTACACACCAGTGCTCAGCAAATGCCTGGTGACTGGGTAGCTCACTGGTAGCTCACTGGTCCATTTGCTCATTTTTCCCCCAGGCGTCTGATTGATCATTCTTAGCCACTTATTCTGCATGTTAGACAAACGCCCTACTCCTGCAGCCCTGAACCCCCTATTTGAAAGACCCCCGGGCAGGTGAAGGGTAGTTCCACATTTTCCTTGAAGAATATCTTTGTCCCATTCCACAAGAAGACAGGCTGTAGGTGGAATTTTTCATCAGGACTGACAGTCAGCTCCCAAATAATCACACAGACTTATTATTAATTATAAATGATTGGCTGATAGCTTAAGCTTGTTACTAACTAGCTCTTATAACTTAAATTAACCCGTTTCTATTCATTTACATGCTGTCACATGGCTCTTGGCTTGTGACCTCATTTTCTAAACATCCTGTTCCCTCTGCATCTGGCTGGCGACTCCACCCTTCTTCCCAGTATTCTCTTCGTCTGGCTCTCCTGCCTGAGCTCTTCCTACCTAGCTATTGGCCAGTTGGCTCTTATTAAACTAATGAGAGCAACACACCTTCACAGTGTACAAAAAGATGATTCTACAGCACCAGGCCTAGTGGGTCCAGAAAAGCCAGCCCCCCTCAAGGATCCTAAAAGAACCTAAGTGGCTTTTCTTGCCTAGGTGTCCTTGAGGATTAACGTGCAGGCTGTGGGCCAGTCTTCAAAATCCAGGACTCTGTCAGCTCTAGGTTTTCCCAAAACTGTTCCATGTCATTAAAGGTCTTAAGTTCACATGCCCCTCACATGGAACCGTGACTGTCATATCCCTGACTAGTAAATGGACCCTGAGATGTTATGGGTTGTTTAAATTTTTGTAATGATGATAGTGATAATGATGATATCCTCAAGGTGACCCAGGCTGGGCTCTGTCTTCTGGAGACTATGTTGATCTCCACCCGTGCCTGAAGAATGGAAACTTACTGAGCTGGGCTATATAAAGCAAAGCCCATGTTCCAGCAGCAGCAGCAGCAGCAGCAGCAGCAGCAGCAGCAGCAGCAGCAAATAGACATGGAGCTTTCCTTCTCTTTTCTCCTCATCTGCTCCCTTGGCTTTTTTTTTTTCTCTCTCTGGCTGTCTGGGTGAACAGGAAGCCCCACAGCAGCCGTACGGCAGGTGCATCCCTGGCACCGGCTCAGGTGCCCTCTTTTGTCCCCTTTTAGGCTACACCCACAAGGGCAGTAGTGCAGCTCCCATGTCACTGGCGGCAAGCCTCGGCCTGCCTGCAGTCACAACCATCCTAACAGCTCAGGTGCTAGCCTGGCAGGAAGCTGAGGATACAGCTGACTGCTCTTCAGGCCCCTGGGGCTGGCTGTGAGCAGGCTTGGAGGCTTGTCAGGGAGGAAAGCTCAGGAGAGCCCCACCTGTGTTTATCTGTTCATGAGTGGGAGCAGGGAAACCTTCGGATTCCACCTCCACTGTCCTCAGCCCTCAGCCATTCCCTCCTCTCGACGAACTGGGCCTCCACCGGTGGTCCCCAGGGCCCTCGTGAACACTGCATGATGTCTGTTGAGAAAGAGAAGGTGCCAAAAGCAGGAAGAGGACCTCACACTCCGCCCAAATGCTCTTGTCTCGTATGATGGGATCGTGTATTTGGGGCTCCATTTCCGCTCTGGCATTTCTTTGGGGCTTGCAGAGAGATGCTGGTTAACTCGTGACCAAATTGGGAAGAGAAAGGAAATGTTTTGGCGTGTGCGCACACACATCAGTAGAAGGGAGTTTGGAGATGGTAGGAGAACAGGCAAGGGCTGGCGAATAAATGGGCACATGATACCAGGCGATAACTGTGGAAGTGAAAACTCACACACATTTAACAGGGAGCAATAGAATTAAGAACACAGACTTTTGTTCTGGGCTCAGATCTTGGCTCAGTCACTTACTGTCTTTGTGGCTTTTGGCAAGATCAAACAACAGCTACAGCAATCCTGTAAGCCTCGGTTTTCTATAGGAGTAGTCTGGGCCGTGCATGCAGCTCAGCTGGTAGAATGCTTGATGCGCATGCATGAAGCCTTGGGTTCGATTCTCAGTATCACGTAAGCTAGGTGTGCTGGTGTATGACCATAATGAGACCCTGTCTCAGGGGGAAAACACCTAAAATAAAAATATATTGTATAACATGTATGTAATTCAAAAAGAAAGAATAACAATGTATGTGTATGTTTATTTTTAAAAAAATATGAAAATAAGGTTGGGAAGAAAGGTTTCCATGGAAGAGAGGATGAGGAGAGACAGGGAGGGCACCAGGAGATAAAAGGAAAATGATCAACATCCATTAAATACATGAACCTGTCCAAGCATAAAAGCTACGTACAGATTCAGTGTCTACATACATGAACCTGTCCAAACATGAAAGCTACATACAGATTCAGTGTCTACACACATGAACCTGTCAAGGAAAAACTGAAAATTAAAAAAAGTGTCAGACTCAGGGAAAGGGATTGTTGAGAGACAGTGTAGCAGTGTTTTGAAAGACATTTCTGGGTTTATAATCTGATTAAACCTCTGGTTCTGCCAGGCCTATTCCTTCCTCTCTCTTACCCAGTGTTAATTATACTTCAGCCAATTCTTGCTAAAACCGCAGTTCACTTGCTTTTGGGTCTCTAGGCTCTGTAGTATCAGAGATTATTTTCTTTAAATTGTATTTATTTACTTATTTATTGATATTTACTTCTTTTACAATATGTGTATGAGTGTTGTATGTCTGAGAACCACGTATGTGCCTGGTGCCCACAAAGGCCAGAAGAGGGTGTGGATCTCAGATCCCCTGGAGTTACAGATGGTTATGAGCCACAATGTGGTGCTGGGAGTCCAACGTGTATCCTCTAAACAGCAAGCATTATATAGTTCTGGCTGTCCTGGAACTCACTCCGTAGACCAGGCTGGCCTCGAACTCACAGAGATCCGCCTGCCTCTGCCTCCTGAGTGGTGGGACTAAAGGTGTGCGCCATCCCTCTAGTCCCATCTCATAGATTATTAAGCACTACAAAAGAGGATTGCTTATATAGTTTACTTATTAGAAATTACAACTAAATTTTTAAAAAAGAAAAGTGGAGTAATCTGTGCTTGCGTTAATATAAATTAGCAGGCCTCTGCACAAATAGACATGTATATATGTATATATATATAAATGTGTGCATTAATTCATACATGTTAATTGTTATGGTTATAGTAATAATAATTTTTATTGCATCAAGTTCCCTGGGGCATTGGGGAGCAGGAAGGAAAGACTACCACACTCTCTACCATCAGAGCCCTAAGCATGCCCTTAAGACCGTCTCCCCGGTGACAAGTCCTCTGCTTCATCTGCCTGTCTGTGACATGCTGCTTCCATTTTCTGATCTGGGCTGGACCCTTCTGGCCTCAAGCCTCCCCAGGCTCTCTCCTCAAGCTCTCCCAAGGGACAGAAGCCTTTCATCCTGCGGCTCAGGGCCAGTTCCTGGCTCTTGTGACTCCATGCCCGGAGTGTCCTGGCCTCTTGTCTCCTCGGCAGCCTGTTTTCTCATGGGACAGGATTCTGTCTCTTCAGCGTCACTGTGTTTCATCATCACCCCCCTCTTTGCATTGTCAGTCTCTGGAGAGAGTTTCTGTACAGACCCCAGGGCTTCTTTTCCAAGTCTACGTTCATCCTGGATCTTCAGGCCTGTGGTTTCCTTCTAGGCTGCTCACATTCTTTTCAGAGTCCTGGGAGGGCCAGCCCTCCCCCTCTCAAAAGTCCTCCCCTGTAGTTTAGAGAAGGAGAAAACCTCTTCTTCTAGAGACCAGTCCCAAGGCTGGAAACAATGCTGTAAAGATGTCTATGCCTGCCCTGGTAACCCTGTGTGTTCATCCCTTTTCAGGCAGTACCCCAGTTCCTTTTCTCCTGGAAGCATTCTTGGGCTGCCTTCAGTTTTGCTGCTGATATATAGAGCTGTTAGGTTTTTTCCTTCCTTCCTTCCTTCCTTCCTTCCTTCCTTCCTTCCTTCCTTCCTTCCTTCCTTCCTTCCTTCCTTCCTCCCTCCCTCCCTTCCTCCCTTCCTTCCTTTCTTTTTGGAGGAGGGAAGGTGTAGGTAACCTTGTTCCACTATTTAGCCTTTATTTGGTGGTAAACTGGCATTATTCACTGTGTTGGACTGCCTACATCCAGCTCTATCTACCCTCAGGCAAACTCTGCTTCCATATGAGTGAGAAGTAGAATGTGGAGTAGAGAGATGAGGTGACTCTGTCTCAGGGCTGACACAGTGATCACAGGATTGGAACAGCTTCTGTAGGTCTCCACTGGGCTCCTGTTGTTCACGATGAAGTGATGTATGTGTGTGTGTGCTCATGTTATCTGTCTTTACACGGTGAAATAAAACTAGCATGGAGTGGGCAGGGTGCTGCACGCTTTTAATCCCAGCACCCGGGAAGCAGAGGCAGGTGAATGTCTATGAGTTGCAGGCCAGCCTTATCGATATAGCAAGCTCCAGGCCAGTCATGGCTACATAGTGAGACCCTGTCTCAAAAATAAAAACAAAACAACCCAAAACTATATCTCCTTGCATGGTGCTTTGCATACAATAAGTGCTCATTAATGTTGGCTGCTATTGGTATCATTCTTATAGTTACTTAGGAGCAAAAGCAATACACATTTCTACAAGCTTGTAAGAAGTCTGGTTGAGCACTGGTAGAGGGTTTCAACACATTTTCTTTAAAGATTTTTATTTATTTATTATCTATACAGTGTTCTGCCTGCATGTATGTCTGCTTGCCAGAAGAGGGCACCAGATCTCATTACAGATGGTTGTGAGCCACCATGTGGTTGCTGGGAATTGAACTCAGGACCTCTGGAAGAGCAGCCAGTGCTCTTAACCTCTGAGCCACCTCTCCAGCCCCCTTGAGCACATTTTTATGTGGTGGGCTGGAAGGGAGTGTGCTTTGGGCCAGCCAGTTAGTTCAGGGTCTTTATTAACAGGCTTTGGGAATTTATACAGACCCGCAAATTTAGCATTAACTTTTTACTTCCTAAGTTGCTCTGGCCTGCAGGCATACACTCAGACCAAATACTGTATACATAATACGGATATTAAATTTGTGCTGGGGATGAAACCCAGGGCCTTGTACGCCACTGGTAAGGGCTCTACCCTGAGCTCTACCCTGGCAAGCACTTTGTATAACTAAACTCTGCCTCCAGCCCGTGACTGTTAAGTTAAAATACTTTGAAGGGTTTTCAGCCCCTGAGATGCAGTCGGAGCTCAAGGCTGCCATCCCGCTGTAGAATCTGCAGTATCAGTGGCAGCCTCAGCAGTGAGGGCCTTCCCCGTTCTCCCGTTGACTGGCCCTGACGTCCACATGCTATACAGGCAAGAGTATCAGATGAAGGGGAATGAGTGGCAGTTCCTGTCCTGCAGCACCAAGTGATGCTGAAGATTGAGTGGTCAGAGGCACTGGCTGCGTCACGTGGGTTATCGTTTCACTGTGTGCCCTGGGGCTGATAATCATCCCATTTTGTTGTTTTGTTTTTGTTTTTTCTGAGGGAAAGGGTGAGAGGAGGCAATTGGAGTTAACATATGTTAGAGTCTTTGAAAAATGATACCCAGGGATATATGTGTGCTGTAGTGTCACCGAGAGCCAGGATGATAATCTCCAGGCCTTTGAAGTCTATTGCTCCCAGGAGGGATGTTGGCAAAGCTCTGGCTGATGGTGAACTTGATAGCCCAGCTTTGTGAGGGCAAAGCATGAGGCCCTGGGTGGTGCTTTGTCTGACACCTGAGATCTGAGTGTCTGCCTCTGACACCTGCTGTAGGAGAAGCGGCCCTGGCAGCTGGTGCTCTGGAAGGAGAGTTCAGCCGGAAGCAGGGGGAATCACTTGACAGGGGGCGAGTGACAAGTGCCAGTCATTCAATCAGCACATTCTTCAGCTCCAATTGCCCCCCGGGGGCTAAGCAAGGACTGGGTACCCACTGGCAGGATTAATGCAGATGCAGAGATGGGAAAGATCCAAGCAAAGGGCCCAGTGCCTACATAGAGTGTTTGCCTAGTGAACAATCTCAGGGCCGTGGGGAGGTGATAGAGGACCACAAAGTCCATGGAGCAGAGAGGATACATCTGTTGCTATGCTACCACCAAGTCCTTGCCACCTGTCTGCTTAAGCAGAGGGGAGAGTCAGAGCTACTGACTCTTTTTTTTTTTTTTTTTTTTTTTTAAGATTTATTTATTCTGTATACAGAAGAGGGCGCCAGATCTCATTATAGATGGTTGTGAGCCACCATGTGGTTGCTGGGAATTGAACTCAGGACCTCTGGAAGAGCAGTCGGTGCTCTTAACCTCTGAGCCATCTCTCCAGCCCACTACTGACTCTTAAGAGTTCACATAATTAAAAAGAAGTTGGGGCCGGGCGGTGGTGGCGCACGCCTTTAATCCCAGCACTCGGGAGGCAGAGGCAGGCGGATCTCTGTGAGTTCGAGGCCAGCCTGGTCTCCAAAGCGAGTTCCAGGAAAGGCGCAAAGCTACACAGAGAAACCCTGTCTCGAAAAACCAAAAAAAATAAAATAAAATAAAAATAAAAAGAAGTTGGGATTCCTATCCCCCGACTCTCAAACCCAAACCCCTAATTCAGGAACCGTTAGGAGGAAGGGACTTGTCTCAAGCAGTTTGTGGGGCGGACACATATAATCACTGCTCACAGCAGGCCTGGTGGATGGAGAAGGCCTGGCAGATGTTCATCCTGATGAAGAAAGCAAGGTTAAAGAGATAGAGTGACTTACTCAGGCTGTTATAGCTGGAAGGGGCATGTATACTTGGACCTGTCACTCAAAGCCCAAAGACGACACTGTTGACCATCCAAATCTCATACCTCAGAACCGTGTAGACATACCTGTGACCTGCAGGTGAGGGCCTGGCTAGGTTTAATTTTACTGAGTTTCCTGTCTTTTCCTCAGTAGAACTATCCTTGGCCACAGAGAGCCTTCAGTTAAAAAGGAATAGAACTGGTGTCAGTGACAGTTCTTCACTTAGTATAGACCTGAGTTCAGTTCTGAGTACAGCCAGGAAGCCAGGGGTTTACAGCTAATAAGTGGATTCAGGCAGCCAGTCAGTGCTCAGCTACCAAGAAGAGACATCAAGAGCATTGTAGCCAAATTCGCCCAACAGGACTCCTCCAAAAACAAGGGGTTGGGGCTGGAAAGATGGCTCAGGAATTTAGAGCAGTTGCTGTACAATCCTGGAAACCAGCGTTCAGATCCCAGGACCCATGTAATAAGCTGGACACCCTGTCCGTGTGCAGGGGACTGAGAAGGAGCATGGCTGGGACTTACTGGCTTTCAGTCTAGATGAGAAAACACGGACCTTGGGTTCATGGAGAGATCTGTCCTCAGAGGGAATAGGTATAGAGTGAATGAGAGGGATTCCCAATGCCCTCTGGTCTCCATGATGCATCACGCACACGCACACGCACACGCACGCACGCACGCACGCACGCACGCACGCACGCACGCACGCACGCACGCACGCGCACACACTCACACAGTGTGAGGGGTGCATTTTTTGAGATTTTTTTTTAAAGTATGTGTCTGTGCATGTGACCTTGGAGGCCAGAAGTTCTCATAACTGTAAGTGTGACTGAATCTCTGGGTAGTAACCCAAGGCCCAGATCCGTAGCTAAGATCTCTGACTCCAGGACTCCTCTAAGCTCTGCTAAAGAGTGGCCACAGGGGAGAGCGTAAATGATGACAGACATTGGCTTGTAAGGGCTATCTTCTCTAATCTTGGGTGACAAATAGATCTGTGGCTCAGAACTCCAGGCTCTTCTTTCCCCTTCTGTAAGATGAGAATGATAGCCTCTGACCTGACTCCAGCATCTTAAAAGGCTCACATGATGCCACGCCTCTGAGATGCTTTCTCAACACAAGCCCCATCAGAAAAGTCCAGCCCCCCAGGGCATGCTCCAGTCTGTGACTCCGTGCCCACCCCTCCAAGCATCAGCACATAAGGCACGGGGTGATGTCTACCTTCTGTATGGTCCATACTCCTTGTACTCTGTGACTGTTTTTGTTTTGCTGAGACTTGGTCTTGCTATGTAGCCCAGGCTGGTTTAATCCTGCCTTAGTTCCCTTAGATCTTTGATGTGTTCTAGGCATCTGCCACCACACTTAGCTGTTTATTCTGGTTTTGTTTAGTTAGCTAAGTCCCTGTTGGTGCTCCCATAGGGATCCCGTGATACTTCTGCCTTCTGCCAACTGTTGATTCCCAAGGGGGCGGGGGATGACTGCCAAACTCCTTTTACGTGGAGTTTTTTTTTCCCAAGTGTTGCATCCATCCGACTCCTCCTGAGCAGAGCCTGTGTTGAGCCTGGCATGAACTCCAAGCCGAGATGCACTCCAGCCCCACCAGGGCATCTTAGTGACAGCCCAGCCCCACCAGGGCATCTTAGTGAAGCAGCCCACGCCGGTTCTCAGCTTAGCCTGTTCGTTCTGTGACTCTAGAGGAGCCTTGGTCCCCGTTTTATTTTGTATTTTTTTTCCCTCTGAGACAGGGTTTCTCTGTGTAGGCCTGGCTGTCCTGGAACTCACTCTGTAGACCAGGCTGGCCTTGAACTCAGAGATTCACCTGTCTCTGCCTCCTGAGTGTTGGGACTAAAGGCGTGGACCGCTAGCACCCGCCTGGCTTTAAGGACTTTTGTTGTTGTTGTTTTTCCCATTTTTTCTGACCTGGAGTGAGGAGGGAGTGAACTTAAGAACTGGTCTGATGGTTCACAGCTCTGATTTATGGCCTACAGTGTTGTAGGCTCACTTACTTGAAGCCCACCGATCTCTTGGTTGTTGAGAAGGCACTGGCTTCTAGTGAGTTACAGACTGACCCTGGGCCCTGACTCTTCCCGCCTCACCCCCTTGCAGCCCCTTGCCTCCGCCTCTTCCTTGCTTGCATATCAGCAGTTCCTGTCCCCTCCCTCCCACCATGGTCTGTCTTTTTAGCCTCGTCAGATGCATGCGAGCTAACCTGTTCCAGAGCGCACACACGTCAGTGAGTCACAAATAGCCTTCAGATCAGATCAGGACTAGCTAGTCCTCTAAGTTTGCTTGACAAAAACCAAGTCCCTGGCTCACTCTTTCCTGCCGCCTTCAACTCTAGTTCTATCCAGCAATCCCATGGTTAATGACCAGAGAGAAGTGTGCCCTTTACCCCCTCCCCATCCCCACCTCCCATAGTCCCCTGCTGCTGCCCTGGGAATGGCCTTTGCCACCATTTCTTGACTGGGCCTTTTGTGAGAAATCACTCACTCTGTGTAGCTGAGTTCACCAGGCAGTGTTCCTTCTCTGATTGGAGGACCGTAAGAGGTCTTTCCCACTCTCTGCCCTATGGACTATGGCTAAATTTGTATCGGCCCCTGTCTCGCCCACTTCATACCCACCTTGTGAGGTGGGGTGAGGAGAAGAGAAGCAATTCCCTCTCTTATCTCTGCCTCTCTAACCTTACAGACTTACAGGCTCCTGAATTTAGTTGACCTTGTTTTTCTCTTTCCCTTTCCTAGGATACGGCAGCTGGAGAGAACTGGCCAAGGCCCTGGCCAACAGGAACATCCCCGCTGTTGATCCCAATCTCCAATTCTATCATCCCCAGAGGCTGAGCCTCAAGGTATGCGGCAGGTCCAACCTTCCTTCCAGCTTCCTATGCTGCGACCCTTTAATACAGTTCCTCATGTGGTAGTGACCCCCCAACCATAAAATTATTTCGTTACTACTTCATAACTGTAATTTTGCTACTTTTATGAATTGTAATGTAAATGTCTGATATGCAGGATATCTGCTGTGTGACCCTTGTGAAAGGGTCATTCCACCCCCAGGGATTGTGACCCACAGGTTGAGAACCATTGCTCACAGTGGGCCTAGCTGTCTTGTTTCAGGTTTTACAACATTGTCTACACTATCTGTGAGCTGTTCCAGGCATGTGTCTCCATCTCAAGACAACACACCCTAAAAGCTAGGCTTAGAGGTAGAGCCTTTGCCTAGCTTATGTGAGGCCCTGGATTTCATGCCCACCTATTTCTCTCTCTCTGTCTCTCTCTCTCTCTCTCTCTCTCTCTC
Source organism: Peromyscus maniculatus bairdii (assembly GCF_049852395.1). NCBI lineage: Eukaryota > Metazoa > Chordata > Mammalia > Rodentia > Cricetidae > Peromyscus > Peromyscus maniculatus. Next base: position 142,704,792 of record NC_134854.1, on the reverse strand, counting down.
TCTCTCTCTCTCACACACACACACACACACACACACACACACACACACACACACAGCGTTTTCTGCATATTAACCGGCATATCTTAGAGACAGGACTGTATCTGATGAATAGTCCCGGAGGTGGTAAAGTAACCCAATGCACTTTCCTGCAAACAGCTGGAGTGTAGTTTGTCATGAGCATTTCCTTATAGTGCTATCAGGTGGTAGATTAGGGAAACCAAGGGCCATTCCAGTTTGGAATCCCATCCCTGCAACAGTTGAGCCAAAACAGATATGGATCCTCAAAGCCAGGCAAGACCAGAGTAAATCTATAGACGTGTATACAGTAGGAAGGACTTGGGGTGTCTTTGAGGGACTCCTTTTTGTTGAGACCAGTGACAAATCTAGATAGCACTTGGGGTAGGGGTGTTGGAGGAATAAGAAGTCACAGTTCCTGTCCCAAGTGGGTCTAGGGTCAGTTTTTTTTTCTCATGGAGCAGGTTGAAGAAATTCAGGGATGTGAACAGACCTCAGGAGTGCATGTTGACAAGCCTGAGATATTCTTAGGGATATGATGTAAATAATGAATGAAAGGGTCTCTCTCTCTCTCTTTTTAAATAAATTATTTATTATACAGTGTTCTGCCTGCATGTATGTCTGCACACCAGAAGAGGGCACCAGATTTCATTACAGATGGTTGTGAGCCACCATGTGGGTGCTGGGAATTGAACTCAGGACCTCTGGAAGAACAGCCAGTGCTCTTAACCTCTGAGCCATCTCTCCAGCCCCCTGAATGCTGACAAGGTTCCTCGGAGCAGGGACTGTGTCCTAGGACCCCCTACTTCCCTGGGGGCATCTTCAAGGAGCCCTGAATGCTGTCCTGTCTCCAATTTTTTAACAATGTACTCACCAAGTTCATTCTTTGTTCTGATAGGACCAAGAAATTTCCCGAAGTAGGAGTAGAAACAGTAGCTACCTGAAGTGGAACAAGCCCGTCCCATGGCTTTCAGAGGTAAGGAACTCTACTGATCCAGGTCTTTCAAGAATCTTAAACCGATGAAACACAGAGATCTCAGAAAACTCTCTTGTGATTATTGCTCTACTAAAATGTTTCCCTCTAGGCTCATTAGCTTTTTCTCCAATAGAGAGCTCAAGCATTTGCTGCAGGCCTAGTGGGTGCCAAGCTCTACACATCAACTCACTATAGCTATCTTGCTCCTGTAAGGTAGTGTCATTGTGTTAACTCAGCTTTCTGTCACGATAGCAAATGCCTGGCACAATGGACTCCCGGTTTGGCTCACAGTTTCAGGGGTTTTCGGTCATGGTTCTATGGGCCTGTTGCTTTGGGCCTTTGTAGCCCAGCACATCGAGGTAGAGCTAGAGGAGGATTATCCTAGCTTCAGGATGCCTGGAATAAAGAAAGAGGGGAAGGGGCAGGCCCTAACATCCCCTCCAACAGCAGGGCTTGTTTCCTTTAGGCTCTGTCTTAAAGCTTCCACCCATCCACAATAGCACTGCACCCCGTGACCTGTGGGCATTTCAGGGACGTTGTAGATTCAAACAGTAACAGTCGTTATGCTTATTTTATAGGTGGGAAAACAGTATCTGGGAAAGTTACATGACTTTCATGGCCTTGCCAATCCCAAGTCTTAAAGATAACAACTTCCCCAGGAGTGATCTCTCAAACCATTAAGTTCTGTAAGATATTCCAGGAAGAAAGGAATTCATTGTTAAATAAACTTAAAAAAAAAAAAAAAAACAAACAAACCAAAAACCCACTTTGCAGGACAACTGTTCTTGGAAATTCACATTAACATATGAAAGATTCTGAGAAGTCCTGGGGAAATCTGTTTAGCCTGGTTTAGCTCAGCATGTCCCAAATTTATTTGCCCCTGAATTGCCTTTTCCGTGAGTGCCTGTTAATACTCTGAACTACCAATGTTCTAAAGGAACATGCATTAGGAATCTGCTTCAGAAAGCAGTTATTGTGGGACCAAAAATCACAACCAGGTGCACTGGCACAGCCGAGCAATGACTTGAGCAGGCACAGAAAAGAAACATCCTGTCTCTTTACAAAATCCCAGCCATCGTGATACTGTTTACTAATGGGCATTGACAGTATTTTTTTTTTCTTTCTTTTCTTTTCTTTTTCTTTTTCTTTTTCTTTTTCTTTTTTCTTTTTTTGGTGAGCATGTACAAGTTACCTTGAGTACATGCTTGTACCAGAACTGTGGAATAGCATGGTGCTTTGGGGAATCATATTTTACAGTGTGTTTAGAACCCAAGGTCTCCACTCTGGAGCCTGTGGTAGAGACGACTTCTCTTAGCTGTGTGGTGTGGGCCGGTCTATTGTCTTTATTGTTCCTCTTACAGATAGATCTTGCAGTTTGGGTGGTTTTGTTTACAACCCACCCACTGGAGGGCAAGAGCAAAAGAGACAGTGTTCGCTCCCCTGCTCGATGAGACTGCCTCTTTTTAAAGCCCAGAGTGAGGATGGATTACAGTGCTGGTATGGCTGTTCTAGGTGACATCATCAGGCAGCTGGAGATATAGTATGCTGAGCTGTGCTCTAGAGATCGGTTGGTCCTGGTGGTCTAGCCTTCTCTCTAAGGGCAGCTTGGTTCGTTTTTCTTTTCTGTCTTTTTTTTTTTTTTTTTGAGACAGGGTTTCTCTGTGTAACAACTCTGGCTGTCTTGGAACTCACTCTGTAGACCAGGCTGGCCTTGAACTCATAGAAATCCATCAGCCTCTGCCTCCCGAGTGCTGGGACTAAAGGTGTGCACCACCATCCCCGGCTTGTTTATTTTTGAAACAAGGCTGACTTTGAACTCCTCCTAATCCTATGCCTTCACCTCCCAAGTGCTAGGATTATAGGCATGTGCCTCCACCTCTAGCCATGTTTTCATTTGTGTTCTGTCTCTGTCTCTGTCTCTTGTCTCTCTCTCTCTCTCATTTTGGGGATAGAGTCTTTCAGGCTAGCCTGAAATTTATGACCCACTAGCCTCAGCTTCCTGAATGCTGAGATTATAGGCATGTGCCATCACCATATCTGTCCTGGAATTGACTTTATTTATTTATTTATTTATTTATTTATTTATTTATTTATTTATTTATTTATTTGAGAAAAAGATGTCTTGGGTGGCCTGGAACTCACTGAGCCAGGCTCTGTCTACCGAGCACTGTGGTTAATGGCATGTGTCACCACACCTGGCCAGGATTGACCTTTTTAAAGAAATAATTGGTATCTTAGTACATTTGTGTGACCTTTTAGTGGTAAAATGACCGATTTCCATGGATGTCATCTTTAAACATTAAAATTTAAACATTTAAAATCCTCAATCTCTATAGACCTTTAGGGAATCCCTGATTTCCCAAGGAGATGAGTAGCATCCACTCCAGCCCAGCTTCCTGTCCCTCCCGTTATGGGGACTTCTGTGTGCCCAGCTCAGTGGCTCTCAGATCAGGGTACTCATCCCTTTGTAGTCAGTGTGTCCGAGAAGTTTCAGAGTTAGTGGAGAGCCTTGTTCTCAGTGAACAAAGACTAAAAGTCGAGACATTTCTTTGTTTCCCTCTCTCAAGCTTTGCCTGTCTGCTCTGAGGCCAGAGTCATTTGAAGAGGCAGCAGCCTTAGCTGCTGGCCTTGGTGTGAGAGAGGACTAAGCGGGTTGGACAGCTGGGCTGGGTGCATGGGGTAGCTGTCTTAGAACTTCCATGTCCGCTAGCAAACTCCAGTGCCAGCCAGTTCATCTGCTGGTCAGTGTGCAGGTCTGTTGGTACACTCTGTCTACCTGGGTCTGTCCCAAAACAAAAATAATTACAAGCAAGGAGCTTGGTGAACACAGCTGACCTAAGCAAGTCACAGTGTTCATGTTACTATACAACTGGTAGGCGGTGCCTCTCACCTGTGCATAGGCCTAGGCCATAGGACTCAAGGTTTTTGATTTATTTTGTTTCCAGCACTTAATCCAGAGCCCCACACATTGATTCAGGATTTTTTGTCTTTTTTTTTTCTCTGTTCCTTTGTTTTGGGTTTTTGAGACATGAAGCCTAAAGCCGCTTAGAGCTTATATATTAGCTCAAGATATCCTAGAACCCACGGTGATTCCTCAGGGTTATAGGCTTGTATCACCGCACTCAGCTTGTTACTATTTCTGGGGGAGGGGGAGAGGCAGGGGCAGAAGACAACTTTCAGGAATCGGTTCTCACCTTCCACCTTATAGAGGCAGGGTCTCTTGTTTCTGCTGCACAGTGTGTTCTAGGCTAGCTCTGGGCGATTCTCCTATCTCACAGTAGGACTGCTGGGATTGCAGACTTTAGATACAATTCATAGTACTGCAAAATAGATAGATAGATAGATAGATAGATAGATAGATAGATAGATAGATAGATAGATAGATAGGATAAGGAAACCAGGGCTGGGGTTATAGATTGGTTGATAGAGTACTTGCATAGCATGGACAGAGCCCCTGGGTTCAGTCTGCAGCACTGTATAAACTGTCCGTCTGTCCCTCTGCAACAGCTCCAGACACAGGTGACACCATTTTACACTTCTCAAGTCTTGGTCTTTGATTTGAGTTCCTTTTCCTTCTCTCTCTCTCTCTCTCTCTCTCTCTCTCTCTCTCTCTCTCTCTCTCTCTCTCTCTCCCCCCTCTCTCTCTATCTGTCTATCTCCCTCTCTCTCCCTCCCCCCTCCGTCTTCTCCCCAGGGAAGTGCTATACCACTGAGCTGTGCTCCACCCTCCTTAATGTGACTGCACAGTGAGCACATTCAAGGTAGGAGCTCTGCAGAATGCATTGCTCTGAATTCAGCTTCTACAAGCATCTGTTCATTCAGATAATCCAGATGCGCGGGGCCAGGGGAAGGAGCTCTTAGCTCTTCCCAGGGCAGACATAGAGGGCCTCACAAGTGTCTGAGAAAACTTTTGAAGAATAAATAGGAGCCTGCCATGTGGGGAAATAAGCACAGGGCCTGATCAGGAACCAATATTTGGGAAAGCGTGGGAAGTCGAGAGTTGGATGGTTTTGGGCAAAGGCTGGAAGTTAGATGTGGGTAGGGAGGGCAGGGAGGGTGTGGTGTGTGGTGAGGGCTGGGCAGGCAGGTCAGCCATAAAGATCACAGTGAGGTTTTATTCTGCACCCACCCCAGGGTTTCAGCCACAGAGTGACTTGCTCGGTCACGCCAGCTGAGCTGCTTCAGAACAATCCTGGAGGCCGTAAGGGGACTCAGTGCAGGAGAGACGCTGTCATCCACTCAGGCTACATGCCGCGCTGCCGGCCTGGCCAGCCCAGTGAGGCCGGCAGAGGCCGGGTGTTGGAAGGGATGGCAGTGAGGCAGGCCTTACTCTATTAAATACTCCCTTCTGCCCCTCCATCTCCACAGGGTACTTGCTGTGTGTTCTCAGGGAGTCACTTCCTGAGCCCTGATAGCCTCCCTTCTAAAAGAGACAATCCAGTAGATACATTTTCCACTACAGCAGCTAACCGCAGGTTCCAGACCATGCCAACTAAAGCTTGGAGGAAGCTCTCCCCTCCCGGCCTTCTGCCTATGCTAGAAAGGGGGCGGGGCCACGGCCGAGGCTGGTGTGCCAGAGTGCCACATCCTTGCTAGTTCAAAACCCCTAAAACGGAGTAACACAAATTCTGGTGTAGTTGTTAATCTGGGTCTGGGGAGGAAGACAGTGTCTGCGGGTCTCCAAGACACCCCCACAGCCAGAGGTGGGGGACAAGGGTCCGAGACTCAGCCAAATGCTGGGTGAGGTCTACCCCAAAGAAAGGGCTAATTCTCTCATTCACTCTTGGTCTGCTCTGCTGGCTTTCCATAGCACCTCAGGCTCCCATGGCCAAGCTAGATAGCCTGGGGAGAAGCGGTGAGGGGTGGTGTCTACTTGCCTCAGGCCAAAGCTGCTTGCCTGCCAAGCCCATTCTCATGCTGAGCTGGCATCCTAGCTCCGGGCTTCACACAGACACCTCTCTGGTGGCAGTGTTCACCCTCTAGTTCCCCGCTCTTCCGGGGACCAGAGCTCTCTGACCTGGAGGTCTCCTGGGGAGGGCCAAAAGGCAGAGCACTTGGAGGAGACAACTGAATCTTTTCAGCCGGACTTGAGGAATTTCCTCAAGCAGCATAATGTCCCCATTCTTCTCTTCCTCAAAGTCGCAACCCGACTCCCACCTACCAGCCCACACACTTTCTCACCCACCCCAGCCCCTACTTGCCTTCCTGTGAGCAATGGCTACTTCCCAAGGTCCTACATACCAAGTGTTGACCCAGCCAGTGCACTTAAGCGTTAGAGGGTGACGAGCTGGGCTCTGTCTTCAGGGTCCAGAGTGGGACAGTGTCCATTGCTGTGGATGATTGATTGATAAATAAAATGCTCATTGGCCAGTAGCGAGGCAGGAAGTATAGGCGGGACAAAGAGAGAGGAGAAGCCTTGGAAGGGGAAGGCTGAGGCAGGGAGACGGTGCCAGCCGCCACCATGACAAGCGAGATGTAAGGTGCCAGTAAGCCATGAGCCACGTGGCAACTTATAGACTGATAGATATTGGTTAATTTGAGATATAGGAATTAGATAGCAAGAAGCCTGAGCCATTAGGCAAAAAAGCATCTGTGTGTTTATTTTATAGCTGGGCTGTGGCCCTGCCGGGGCGTGGAGTTTCTCTCCAGCTCCAGTCCATGGAGCCTAGTCCATCACTGCAGCCTGACTCAGACCCTCAGCACTCCTGTGGACACTTCCCCTGTGCCCACACCCCTCTTTCAAAAAAAGGATTGTGTGTTGGGGGTGTTCATGTGTGTTGGTGCCTGTGGAAGCGAGAAGACAACCTCTGGGGCCGTCCACCTGGAGTTTTGAAATAAGATCTCATTGGCCTGGGGCTTGCCCATTTAGGACTGGACTGGCCAGAGAGCTCTAGGGGCCTCCTGTGTCTCCCCTGCCTGTGTTAGAATTCCAAGCTCGCGCCACCCTTTTCAGTGACTTCTGGGCATGGAGCTCAGGCCCTTGTGCCTAGGTGGAAAGCACTGTATTAACTGAGCCATCCTCCCAACACCCCATCCTGCATCACTGCACAGAGGACCCAGAAGGGGTCCTTCAGTCTGGGTGCCTCTTCCACTCCTGCCCACTTTTTTCTTAAGAGTGACTCAGATTTTGGATCTGATAGGCTCCGGGTGGGGGTGGGGGCAGAGCAGGGCCTGGTGTGTGTGTGTGTGTGTGTGTGTGTGTGTGTGTGTGTGTGTGTGTGTGTGTGTATGGGCCACCACGTGGAGTGTGCTCGGCTCTGGTAAACAAACGGCTGTGGAAGGAACTGGGCGGGAGTAGTGTGGAACTGTGGGTCAGCGGGGACCTCTCCCTGCTTCTCTGCCCTTCCTAAACATGGTCCCTCCACTCGCCTGGAGTATGGCTGCCTTCGGCCAGAGCCTCTGCTCCAGGCCTAGGCCTGTCCCCCTCCCTGGCCCCTGGTGCTGCACAGCCTGGCGCATGGTGGGGGGGATGGGCGAGGGACGGGATGGGCGCGGGGGGGGGGGGGGGGCGGGGGCGGGGGCACGGGGATAGGACGACACCAGAGACCTCCATAATCTTCCTCAGTTGCTTCTCCCAGCCAGAGTGGGAAGACCACTGTGTAGATAAGGCTTCCTGACAGGCAGACTGCTGCAGGGCCTTCCATGAGGAGCAGGGGAGGCATGGTGGGCAGGCCCTTGGCTGGAACCTAGCCAAGCCCCTCCTACTTCCCCCTGCCATATTGCCCCATTATGCCCCTCTCCTGCGCCTGCGGGATGCAAGGCGGCTCCCTTCCTGCCTGGAAGGAATGAGAGTGTGTTGTGTGTACGTGTAGGCATGTGTGCCTATGTGACCCCCAACCTTAGAGTCAGGCCACAGGGCTGTGGTGGTAGCTTTCCATCGTGACACACGTGCCTGAGATACCCAACTCACAAAGAGGGAAGGATCGCTTTGGCTCACGGTTCCAGAGGTTTAATCCTAGGCTCCCTTGGCCCAGCTGCTTTGGGCTTCTGGCACTTAGTGCATCATGGTGGCAAAGGACTAGAAAATCAAGTAAGACAGAAAGTAGCTGGGATCCCAATATCCCCTTCAGGGCCACAGCCCAGTGACCTAATTGTCCCCTGCAACGTCTCCAACTCCCAAAGGTTCCACCATCTCCCAGTAGCACCACACACAGGCTGGGAGCCCAGCCTTCCATAGACTATGCAAGAAGCACTGTGCCCTGGAAGCTTGCTCTGCCCTGGAACTCCATCGCAGGGCGGAGTACAGGCTGCTCCGGCTCACTCACTGTCTCTGCTCCACACAGTTCCGGGGCCATGCCAACCTGCATGTGTTTGAAGACTGGTGTGGCAGCTCCATCCAGCAGCTCAGGAGGAACCTGCACTTCCCACTGTACCCCCATGTAAGTGCCTGTGGGGTGTCTGCTCACCATCCCCAGGTCATCTGTGTCTCCTCCATCTCATCCTCCCTATGCCCCCTTCCCGGCCCCTTCTCAGTCCGTTACCGTCTATATCATTGCCCTGGTCTCTCGGGCCCCCTCGTCCTCTGTTGAGAATGTCTTTCTTGTCTCCTCCTTCCTGAGCCTCTTGCCACCTGCCATTCTATAGCGTTTCAGTTTAGGCTCTCTTGGTGTTTATCCAGGGCCAACATGTACAGATATACAAGAGCTGAGTGGGACCTGACGTTTGTTTTTGTTTTTGTTTTTTCGAGACAGGGTTTCTGTGTAGCTTTGTGCCTTTCCTGGAACTCACTCTGTATCCCAGGCTGGCCTCGAACTCACAGAGATCCACCTGGCTCTGCCTCCCGAGTGCTGGATTAAAGGCGTGCGCCACCAACGCCCATGGGACCTGACACCTGTTTTGACTGCCACACACCACGCCACACCCCTAGTCTTTCATCTCCTGTCCCCTTCTGGTCTTCCCACCAGCCCTGAGAGGCTCAAACTCACATTCCTTAAGTTCTTCTTCCTGATTCTGAGTAACAACAGTTCATCTTTCTCAACATAGATCCGCACAACCCTGAGGAAGCTGGCTGTGTCCCCCAAGTGGACCAACTATGGTCTCCGCATATTTGGCTACCTGCACCCTTTTACCGACGGTGAGGCAGCCCCAAAGCCTCATCCTTCTTCCTGCTCTTGAGTTCTTCAGGGAGGTCCTAGAAACATACGCCCGAACTAGGAAATACACCTGCAGTGAACCCCTGTTAGCCCATCATCAAGGGAGAGGGGAAACTGAGGCATGGTGCACTCTCATCCCATATCTTCAGGCTGCTGCCTCTCTCTCTCTTGCAGCTGGAACTGGCTGGTCCTCATAAGTCTTTCCCATCTTCATATTGCTACCCCAAAATGTAGGGGTTCCCCATCCCCCATGTAAAGGTGGGAGGCAGTAAGGCACTGTGAGTGAAGGGAATTAGTGCCCAGGCATACATAATGTAGACTTTCAGTCCTGGTGCCAAGGCCCTCCTTGACCCAGATACTCTGCCGTTGCCCAGGGAAGATCCAGTTTGCCATCGCTGCCGATGACAATGCCGAATTCTGGCTGAGTCGTGATGACCAGGTCTCAGGCCTTCAGCTGCTGGCCAGTGTGGGCAAGGTAGGGTTCCTCGGCCCCTGGAGGCACTCAGTCATGTGGTCTAGGAGACTGTTGGGAGCCTCTTGGACCATTTAGCATCGCTGATGTGAAGAAGAGACAGAAACCGCACACGCTGCCCCTCAGCTCCCCCCTATTCTGCAGAGGCCCTGCGAGATGTGGGCAGAGGGGGGGGCCCAGCCACATACATCTTTTGGGGCCCACGGTCCCTTAGCCCCATGCTGAAGATTCACGCTGGGCTGATTGCCTGTGGGAAGGCTCCCTTCCACCAGTGGGGGCAGACGTGTGTTGGCCAGCCATCCTCCCTAACTCCGTCTTCTCTCTCTCTCACCCCTCCTCTCCCTTCCTTCCCCTATCTTCTCTCCTTCCCTCTCCCTCCTTCCCTCCCCTCTCCTCACCCTTCTAGACAGGAAAGGAATGGACAGCCCCTGGCGAGTTTGGGAAATTTCAGAGTCAAATTTCCAAGCCAGTGAGGTGAGTGGGGAGGGTTACCACCCATACTCTTGTGAGCCCCTTCTGTACCAGGCCTGCCAGCATGAGAGAGCTGGGAGGGCCCTGCTCACCGTCTCCGCCAGCTTGCTGCTCAGGGTTACTGTGCCTGAGCGCCCGTCCACACGGTCTGCCTAAGCAGAAGCCATCTGCCTGCCCTTCATTTTATAAAAGCCTTTCTAGACTCTTTCTTCCTTTCTTTCTTTTTTTATTTTGTGAGTGTGTTTTGCCTACACGTATGTGGGTGTGCCATGTGTGGGTCTGGTACCCTCAGAGGACGGAAGGATTATTGGATCCTCCGGGACTGGTTTTACAGGTGGTTGGAAGTCGCCCTGCGGATGCTGGGAACCAAACCCTGGTCCTCGGCAAAAGCGGTGCTCAGTCTTAACTTCTAAGCTGTCTCTCCAGCCTCCTTGGTCATTTTAGATGAGGCCCCTGAGGCAGGCCCAGGGAAGCTTTGTGACTGATGGCAGGCCACACAGATAGTGAGTGACACTCAAGATTAGAAAACGGGTCTCCTTTCTACCCGTCCCTGCCTTCCCATTTTCTCCAGACCTAGAAATGCTCTCACACGTAATGGCTGCCTAGTGGTTGCTCTGGGGTTTAAGAGAGGGATCCCTGCAGGGAACTGGAAGAATGACTTTGAAGTGATCCTGGAGAAATCAAACCTTTTCCAGCCCACAGCCGCCGCCGGGAATGGCCTTAAGAGTTGGGCTGTGAACTTAGTCCAGCTTCAGCCTGCCACCTGGTGGCTGGCACAGTCACAGGCGAGACCATATGCTGGCCAGAAGTTGCCTTGAGCAGACCTAGTTTGCGAAGAGCCCTTGCGGCGGCGGGCCAGCACTAGTGTGAATGCACCAGCACTAGTGTGAATGTGCCAGCACTAGTGTGAATGTGCCAGCACTAGTGTGAATGTGCCAGCACTAGTGTGAATGCACCAGCACTAGTGTGAATGCACCAGCACTAGTGTGAATGAGCATTCACACTAGTGTGAGTCCTCTCAGTGGTTGGCACGGACCCTAAAGCAAGGCTGCCTGGTCCAAATTACAGCTCCACTGCTTACGACCTGGGTGACGTTGGGCAAAGTACTAAAGAGGATGGTGCCTCCTCCTTACAGCCAAGGAGGGTCCGTCAAGGCAGAGGGTGGTGCTGGCATGCAGCAACGGCTCCCCAAGGCCTAGCTCTGAGTACTGTTTCACTGGGTCCCCCAGCTGACTTGTAAACCACTTATATCTGGCCCTTGCAGAAAGAAAGCCAAGGCCAGCTGTCAGGGGTCGGTGGGGATAGTTAAACGGCAAGCTCTTGGGAAGAGAAAGGAGCACCAGGGAGCTTGTGGGTGGGAGAGGTGGACCGAGGGGACCAGCTGAGGAGAATCCCGTTTCCTGTCTCCTTCTGCCAGCTTGTCGGCCTCCCTCAGGTACTACTTTGAGGTTCTGCACAAGCAGAATGGTGAGGGTACTGACCACGTGGAGGTCGCGGTGAGTGACTGCTTCATCCCTCTCCCCCCCTCTCCCCCCCACCCCCCATCCCCGCCTTTCCCAGCATTCCCTTCCCCGTATCCCTTGAACGGTCTCCGACATCTGTGCCCTCCCTCTAATTCTAGTGGAGACGGAATGACCCTGGAGCCAAGTTCACCATCATTGACTCCCCTGCCTTGTCCCTCTTCACAAGTGAGTAGGCTCTGCCTGCCTGGGAGCGCCTGGGGCTCCAGTCAGGAGAATGTGGCCCAGGCTGAGCTTGCAGGGGTGGAGATAAAGTTCTGCTTCTTAGAACATGGGTGTGAAGTCGGTCCAGAGAGGATAAGAGCCTGGGGGACCTTACAGTTAGGGGTCTTTACTCTCCAGGGTCAGCGGTCTGTTTAAGAACATGCTAGACACAGGTGTGGTGGCTTCGGGTTTGGTTTTCCAAGACAGGGTTTCTCTGTGTAGCCCTGGCTGTCCTGGAACTTGCTCTGTAGACCAGGCTGGCCTTGAACTCAGAGATCCTCCTGCCTCTGTGTTGCCAGCATTAGGGAGCCTGTGGCAGGAGGATCATATATATATATTCAAGGCTATCACATGGGGACTTAAAATTGACACAAAGTGAGAAAAGGGAGAGTGGGGGCATTCTGGGGGAAATATGTTCAATGTATAATATATGTATGTGTGTATGAAGAAAATACAAAAAAGAAAAAATAATACAAACAAAAAGAACCTGCTAGAACCTCTCTGGGCCCTACCTCCGAAAAATGCCCCTGCCCACCCATGCCTAACATTTTGAATATAACTACAAGGGATTCTGGGACCATGAGGCTCACTTGACGGCAGACTCAGCATGTTATATTTGTATATTTGTGCATATATATATGAATGTAACAATAATAATCAAAGACAAAGAGGCTGTCAATTTGAGAATCGAGGTCTTGGGAGGGCCTGAAGGGAGGAATGAATGGGAATGTAATTCTACCCTAATTAAAAATGTATTTTTAGTCAATGGTGGTGGCATGCCTTTATTCCCAGCACTTGGGATGCAGAGTCAGGCGGATCTCTGTGAATTTGAGGACAGCCTGGTCTACAGAGTGAGTTCCAGGACAGCCAGGGCTACACAGAGAAACCCTGTCTCGAAAACTACTACTACTAGTAGTAATAATAACAATGATAATAGTAATAAATGTGCTGGGGTGTGGCTTGGTGGTAGAATACTTTCTAGCATGTGCAATGCCCTGGTTTCCACCCCCAGTACAGAAAAGAGTTAAAATTAAAAATAGCATCTTTAGCTGGGCGTCAGTGGCGCACACCTTTAATCTCAGCACTCGGGAGGCAGAGGCAGGCGGATCTCTGTGAATTCAAGGCCAGTCTGGTCTACAGAGTAAGTTCTAGAACACCCAGAGCTACACAAAGAAACCCTGTCTTGAAAAACAACAGATAGCATCTTTAGACTTCCATGGCAAGAGTATGGCAAGCAGCAAGGCTGGAAGTCCTGGGGAAGAACAGGAAAGTGAGACCAGAGAGACAGGAAAGTGAGATCAGAGAGACAGGAAAGTGAATGTGCTGAAGGAGAGAAGATGGAGAAGGACCGTCTGGGCTCCCAGGAGAGGCCAGAAGTTGTTGTTGGTCAAAGTAAGAGGTGCAGAGCAGAAGGGACAAGCTGTGAGCTGCTGGATGTTAGAGAGGAAGTGGTGTCAGAACCCACGGATTTGGGGCCTGGACAGATGGCTCAGAAGTTAGTAGCACCTGTTGTTCTTGCAAAGGCGCCATTTTCAATTCCCAGCATCCACATAGTGTCTTCACAACCATTCTTTCCTCCAGTTCCAGGGACCTGACACCCCCTTCTGGCTTCCACAGGCATCGCACATACATGGTACAGATAGACATGCAGGAAAAACGTTCATAAACATAAAATAAATACATTAAAAAAAGTAGAACCAGGCGGTGGTGGTGCACGCCATTAATCCCAGCACTCAGGAGGCAGAGACAGGTGGATCTCTGTAACTTGGTCTACAGAAGCAAGTTCCAGGCCAGCCAAGGCCATACAGAGGACCCTCTCTTGAAAATAAAACAAAACAAAAAGAGTAGATAGAATCCACACATCTGATATGATAACATCTGGGGCTGAAGACAGAACCCAGGGGGCAGAAGGAAAAGGCAGGCAGTCAGCTCCCCTGGGGTCTTTCTGGAGCAGAATTTCTTAAACAGCTCCCAACAGTAATCCCTTTTAGCCTGAGAAATCTGCACACAACTCCTGATGTATGGGTCCATAGAGTAGGTATACACACCGAATATTTACTGATAACAAATCATATGGAAATTCATTTTCAATTTTTTTTTTTTTTTTTTTTTTTTTTTTGGTTTTTCGAGACAGGGTTTCTCTGTGTAGCTTTGCGCCTTTCCTAGAGCTCACTTGATAGCCCAGGCTGGCCTCGAACTCACAGAGATCCACCTGCCTCTGCCTCCCGAGTGCTGGGATTAAAGGCGTGCGCCACCACGGCCCGGCTTCATTTTCAATTTTTTAAAAAGACTTATTTATTTATTTAGAAGAGGGCACCAGATCTCACTACAGATGGCTGTGAGCCACCATATGGGTGCTGGGAATTGAACTCAGGACCTCTGGAAGAACAGCCAGTGCTCTTAACCTCTGAGTCATCTCTCCAGCCCTGGAAATTCATTTTAAAATAATGTTTTTGATATACCGCTTATCAAAAGACAAAAGAAAATTTGTGCATTGATGAAATATCTATGCTTTACTTTTACGTAAAGAATTAAATCTTGGTTCTGGGGAGATGGCTCAGTGATTAAGAACACTGACTTGTTGCTCTTGCGGAGGACCTAGGTTCAGTCCCCAGCACCTACATGGTGGTTCACAATCATCTTTAACTCCAGTTCCAAAGGACCTGATATCCTCTTCTGATCTCTGTAGGCACCAGGCAAGCACATGGAGCACGTACATAGATTTGGGCAAAGCACCCATACACATAAAATAAAATTTAAAAGTATAAAATAAGCTTTTTCTTTAAAAAAAAAGAGTACTTAAGAGCTTGGTGGTGGTGCACACCTTTGACCCCAGAACTCAGAAGGCAGAGGCAGGTGGATCTCTGTGAGTTCAAGGCGAGCCTGGACTGCAAAGCAAGTTCCAGTACAACCACAGCTGTTATACAGAGAAACCTTGTCTTGAAAACAACAACAACAACAACAACAGAGAGTGCATACTACTCTTCAGAGACTGAGTTTAGTTCTCAGCACACACATCAGGTAGGGCTCAGTTAACCTGTCATTACCAGCTCCAAGACTTCTGATGCCTTCTTCTGGCCTTTGCAGGCACCAGCCCATATAGCATATACTCACATTGACAGACATACAAACAAATAAAAATAAGCCTTGGGCCAGATGTGGTGGCGCACGCCTTTAATCTCAGCACTCAAGAGCTGGAGGCAGGCAGGTCTCTGTGAGTTCAAGACCTGTTTTGTTTTGTTTTTTTAAAGATTTATTTATTTATTATGTATACACTGTTCTGCCTGCATGTATGCCTATACACCAGAAGAGGGCACCAGATTTCACTACAGATGGTTGTGAGCCACCATGTGGTTGGTGGGAATTGAACTCAGGACCTCTGAAAGAGCAGTCAGTGCTCTTAACCTCTGAGCCAGTTCTCCAACCCCCAAGGCCTGGTTTATATAGTGAGTTAAAAGATAGCCAGGGCTACATGGTGAGACCCTGTCTCAAAAAAACCAAAACCATTTATTTAAAAGATTAAACTTTGGCTGAGTGTTTGATGCTGTAGAATATGGAGCATCTTCCATTTTATTTCAAGTAATCGATATTGTGTGTGTATGCATGTGTGCGTGTGTGCATGTGCCTGGGCACACGTGCAGAGGCCAGAGAGGACATCAGGTACCCTGCTTTATTGCTCTCTAACTTATCCCCGTAAGACAGGGTTTCAGTGAAACTGAAGCTCACTGTTTTGACTAGGCTGGCTGCAAGTGGGCCCCTGGGATCTACCTATTTTTGCTCCCCAGCACTGGGACTACAGGCTGTGCCCAGCTTTGATGTGGGTTCTGAGGTTTAAAGTCATGTTTGTGAAGCAGACATGCTTACTCACTGAGCCCTATCCTCAGCCCCTTGATCAATATTTTAATTTTATAATCACCAGTGCTGAGAGCACTGCTTTGCATAAATCTGTGCATAAATTTGCTGAGAGCACCATTTTCAGAATAAATAAGTGGTACAAACTAGAAGTTATGTTAAAAAAGGGCCATCCTGGAAATTCTGTACCAATTCTAAACCAAAATTCACTTAACAGCTTTTCAAAAATGCTCATGTTTTTGTTTTCTATCATTAATCTGTTACGTTTCTATAAGAATGTAAAACTTCATATGCACATTAAAAACACCATATCTTGAACCTGAGCCAAGATGTTTCAGTGATTGTTCATTGGCATCACTAGGTGTGTGGTAAAGTGTAGTCAGATTTCCTGTGTCCCTCCTGGCCCCTGGTTGGGACAAATCTCTCACCCACAGTCCCACAGCCTTTTATAAAATAATCACACAGGGGCTTAATATTTTTACTTTCTCTTTAAAGACTTTATTTTTTTTAAACTACCTGTTTTTTTTTTATATAACTGCATATATTCCTTTTACCCTCTCTTTTAAGCCTATATACATTTTTATACACATTGTAACCCGTTAAGAGGTTTATTCCATCTGAATCTGACTTATTGTGAATCTATAATGCTTCTCTGACCAGGAGAGATGTTAAATTGTTAAACTGAGTGGCTAATGCTGAAGCAGCAGCTGACTCCGCCCATTTCACCTTTTCAACATGGCGGAGGTAATTCACCTCCAGCCCTGGGAGTCATGCTCTCCGCTGACTCTGGGAGGCAGTGTGTCCATGCCTCCATCCGGCAGCGTGGAACCCAGAAACCTCTTTTTTTTTTTTTGCCCTATACTAGCAAAAGCTAACTCTATCACATGGTGTGCTGCATGGCTTGGAGACTCCACTGTGTACTGTGGTGGGAATAAATAGGCCATGTTGCTTAGCTCATGGCAGCTGGCAGGCAGCTCCATCTCACAGGCAGCTGTTAGGAGACAAGTGTCTACGCTACTGCTCGCATGAGACTGTGAGACTAGGAAGCCTAGTGTAGCTCTGTTTCTGAGCGTTCAGAATCTTTAGCTTTTTTAGGTCTATGTGGATCAATGCCCAATGGTGAGCGCCAAATGTAGTCAGAAAGTTTCTCTGGTCCCAGCCAGGCCTCCTCAGTGCCATGGCCTGCTTATAAAATAATCACACAGAGGCTTAATATTAATTATAATTGCTTGGCCATTAGCTCAGGCTTATTACTGACTAGCTCTTACACTTAAATTAACCCATAATTCTTTTTTTTTAAAGTTTTTTTATTTATTATGTATACGGTGTTCTGCCTGCATACATCCCTGCAGGCCAGAAGAGGGCACCAGATCTCATTAGAGATGGTTGTGAGCCACCATTTGGTAGCTGGGAATTGAACTCAGGACCTTTGGAAGAGCATCCAGTGCTCTTAACCTCTGAGCCATCTCTCCAGCCCCAACCCATAATTCTTATCTGTGTTTAGCCACGTGGTTTGGTACCTTTTCTCAGTTCTGCCTTAATATCTTGCTTCCTCTGTGTCTGGCTGGGACTCCTGACTAGCCCTTCCTCTTCCCAGAATTCTCCTTGTCTGCTTGCCGTGCCTATATTTCCTGCCTGGCTACTGGCCAATCAGCGTTTTATTTATCAACCAATCAGAGCAACACATATTCACAGCATACAGAACGACATCCCATAGCAGCAAAGGCCTCATATTGTATGTTCAGAACAGGACCGATATTGTGCGGTATAACCAGAAACCTTTTACTGTTGACACATTTTTTTTTCACAACCCCCACCCAGTTACACCGCCCCATGTGGGCACTTGATCACCGGCTTAAGCTGTGGGCTGGAGAAGAGAGAGGTGGTGTGAGCAGACTTGAGGCTAGCCTCAGCTGTGCTAAGCAGTACTGAGCTAATGGAGATAAAGGAGGACCACTGTAGTGCTGTGGATGCCTGGGGGAGCCTGGCTCACCATGTTCACACGGTACTCACAGAGGCTGAGTTCACACGGTATGAGAGGCTGCCCACGCTAGAGCCTGGAACTAGACTGCATGGGTGGTAACATCTTTCTGTCTTACCAGAGAAGCCCCAGGTTCAAACCCCAGCACTGCCAGGAATACCCAAGAAGTACTACCTAGGCGTACACTAAGTGAAAGTAAATAATATGGCGGAGTGTAGATTTCTGTCAGGTCAGCAGTAAATCATTTGGGGGAGGAGGTATCTTTTCCTAGTCTATGCAAAATCACGGTGTGTGCTGGCCATGAGGTGAAGCAGGCTCAGAAGGAGCCGGCTAAATCCACAAGTGACTGGGCATCTGAGGGCAGGGGCTCCACACAGCTCAGATTTACCTGAAGGAAAAAGAGGCCATGCCTGAGCTCCACCCGCCCCGCAGAGCGCACTCGGTCCTGTAAGGACCTACAGCTTCCGACTGTTCTCTCCTCCCTGGCCACAGATGAGACCAACCTCAGGATGGATGAGGTGGGCCACATCCCACAGACAGCAGCCAGCCATGTAAGCTCCTCCAACACTCTTCCCGGGGATGAGCAGCCCCCAGTTGACATGCTGCGGCCTGACCCTCGGGACACCCTCTATCGAGGTAAGTCCTTGGTCACATTCTGATCACCGTATGGAGGGTCTACACCTGCCAGGTTCTCTGTGTTGATGAAAAAGACTCAGGAGACCTCTCTATGCTACAGTATCCCCAAAGTCACAACATCTTTTCCCCATTTGAAGTGTAAGACATAGCATACATACCAAATTACAAGAGCATTTATGTCCAGTTTTATGATTTCACAAATCATTAGAGAGTAGACATTTTCT
This sequence comes from Peromyscus maniculatus bairdii, assembly GCF_049852395.1. Lineage (NCBI taxonomy): Eukaryota > Metazoa > Chordata > Mammalia > Rodentia > Cricetidae > Peromyscus > Peromyscus maniculatus. The sequence goes on along the minus strand of NC_134854.1, from coordinate 142,686,348 downwards.
AACCAACACCCTGGGATTAGAGTCCAGATGTCCTCACACAGTCCTAGATGGTCACAAATGTCAGCCTCTTTATGGATCCCAGCTCTCTCTTTTTTTAAACATATATATTTTTTAAGATTTATTTATTATTATGTATACAGTGTTCTGCCTGCATGTATGCCTGCCAGCCAGAAGAGGGCGCCAGATCTCATTACAGGTGGCTGTGAGCCACCATGTGGTTGCTGGGAATTGAACTCAGGACCTCTGGAAGAGCAGTCAGTGTTCTTAACCCCCTGGATCCCAACTCTTATCACCCAGTAAGGAATGACTATGTTAGTCTTTCGATGCTGAGGACTGAATCTGGGACCTTGAGCTGAGCCTGTTCTCGGCCCTGGAGGGCATCCCCAGCTGCTCAGGTTTACATTTTAAAAGCTGACGGTGCGCCCCTTTTTTTCCCTTTAAAAGAAGGCAGCGGCCAGATGTGTCACCTATCTACAGTCCCAGCAGTCAGGAGGATGGGGTAGGAAGATCCTGAGCTTGTGACCATGGCAGACCCTGTCTCAGAAAAACAAAACCAAAAAGTAGTGAAAACTGGACAGCGGGAGGAAGGAAGGGAATCCGCTAAGGGAAGTATGCTAAGGTGGAGCCTTGTGGCCTCTTGAAGTGTCGCTAGACAGTGATCCAATTGTACTGTCCCTGCGTCTTGGGGTTCTCTTCCTGTGGTGACAGCCTCAGCCGATAGACTTGCATTGGGACCACAGCTGTCACCAGTGACTACAGTACAATTGGAGGCTGCTCTGGTGGAGGACATCGGGTCTCTCCCTCAGCCAGAGGCCTTTGTGGCCCTCAGATGTTTGTGTTCTCACCTCGTCACACACTTCGATCCTCCTCTTCCCTTCTGTTCTCAGTGCCGCTCATCCCCAAGTCCCATCTGCGCCATGTCCTGCCTGAGTGTCCCTACAAACCCAGCTACCTGGTGGATGGGCTCCCGCTACAGCGCTATCAGGGCCTCCGCTTTGTAAGTCATGTCCCTAGACCAAGGAGGACTGGGAGAAGGCCTGTTGCCTGTGGCTGGGGGTGTAGGGGATGGGGGATGGACTAAAGCTGACTCTGTGCTTCCTGTGCCCCAGCCCAGCACACAGGATGGCCTCTCAGGTCCCTGGGCTGCATCCCTGGCTGGGCTCACTAGGGCGAACTGTCCTGCAGAACCTGCAGATAGATGCTCTGCCTTCGAATCTATCTCTTCCCCCAGTCCTACAGCCTGGTGACTGTTCCAAGGGCCACACAGACCCTGTCCTGCCTGCCCAGTCCCGGCAACTGGGTAGCCAGTGGCATTTTAAACTCACAGACAAGATGCTTGGGGACATGTACTAGATGTGGGTGGTAGCTTTATCTGTGTGGAGGGTGAGGGAGCAGAAAGAACGTGATACACCCAGGTCTAGAGATGAAGACAGAGGACTGGAGGCATGAAGGAAGTGGTCAAGAGTCATGGCCAGGCCAGAGAGTGTGGGCCATAATTGAGGACGTTTTTGGTGGCGGTGAGCTCAGGCTGTGTTTAAGAGCAAAGGAAATGGAGTGGAGAAGGGGCTCAGTGCTGAGAGAGGGAATGGATAAAGAGAGGCTCCAAGATGGAAGGAGGGGGTCAGGTGGCGAAGGGAAGAGGAAATGGTCTTGGTGACAACCAAGGGAGACAGATGGCCCAGGGAGGAGCCCACAAGGGCATGTGTGAAAAGATGAGTCAAGACTGCGTTACTAAGTGTGACATTCAGCACCGTGGCACCCCCCCCCCCCCGTCCGTCCGTCCGTCCGTCCGTCCGTCCGTCCGCGGCTCAGCCCAGGCAGGCTGGTTCCTCCCCAGGAGTCTCCCTCTCATGCATGCCGTCTTTTCTCTGCTTCCAGGTTCATCTGTCCTTTGTTTATCCCAACGACTACACCCGTCTGAGCCACATGGAGACCCATAATAAATGCTTCTACCATGAAAGTGCCTATGACCAGGACAGGTGTGTGGCACTGCATGGGGCAAGTGGAGGGACTTTCAGGGGGCCCTGTGGGAGTCAGGAGAGCTGCCTAGGCTGGAGGAGCCGGCCCCTCCATGCTGAGGAGTCCTGGGCCCTCCTCACACGTGCATGTGTGGGTATACCTGCCCAGAACATACCATCCCAACTCCATTCTCCACTCCCTCCCAGGGAGAATCTGTGAGGAATCTGGTGCCCGTCCACATGTCCTTCCTCCTACAGGTCCAGCTTCCAGGAGTATATCAAGATGGACAAGCCAGAGAAGCAGGGCCTGGAGCAGCCAGGTACAGAGGCGAGTGCCGCTAAGGCTGTCAGAGCGCACCTAGCTGCGGGTGGTGGTGGTCTCTTTCTAGGGAACATTCTAATCATACCGCCTTGCACCCGAGGAGCTTAGCATGCACCCCCCTCCCCCCATCGGATCCCCTCATCACAATCCAGGGAGCAGAGCAGTACCCACGCCTTCCATTTCAGTCCACGTAGAGAGTGATGCTTCTCACGCACTGGGGCAGCTGGAGACGTGGGTGGCCGTGGGACCCTCGCTCTGTACACTGCTGGGAAGCATGCAATAGAGAAACCCTGTCTTACTGTGGCCTTCCTTCACGAGGGACAGGGTATGGCTGAGCTCACTTGTTGAGTCCTAAATGGTGCCGGTGCTTATAAGGTATTTTATATCACTGGGCTCACAGTCTTCTAAGTGGTTGTGTTTTGTTTCGATTTTTAAAAGCTTTCCTTTGTTTGCATATGTGCTTCTGCTTTTTTTTTTTTTTTAAGACAAGGTCTCACCCTGGCATTCAGGATAGCCTGGAACTTGCTGTGTAGCCTAGGCTAGACTCAACTTTGTGACAGTCCTCCTGTCTCTCCCTTCTAAGTGCTATGATGACAGGCCTATACCACCATGCCGCCTGTCACCTTGATGTAAATAACAAAGCAGGGGGTAACTGAGGCGGAGTAACTTGTGCAGGGTCACACAGCAAACGGCCCCCACCTGGACCCCTCGGGATGCCCCATGGGTAACCATCTGCCGTGTTGTGTCTTTGGGGAAGAATTGAAAACTCCTGAAATGAGGGATGATTCTTAACAGGTTTTGAGGATGGCCTTCTGGAAGAACCCCAGTATGAAGAAGCAGAGGAAATCCCTGCCTCCCAAGACCAGGATCCTGGGACACAAGGGAGAAAACAAAGGACTACTTCCACCCCAGGGCTGGGTGTCACTGACTACCACCTCCGGAAGCTCTTGGCTCACCCACAGAGTGGCCCGTTGGTACCTTTTTCCAAGCGGAACTCAACACCTCCCTTTCCAACAAGGACTAGTGGCAGCACAGGCCAGCAGCCAGAGAAAAGGAAGGGGAAAAGTAGCCCTGTGCCCAGCCACGATTTGTCTCATTCTGACAAGGGGAACCTGAGGAACCTGCCTCCCATTCAGAGAGCCAGACCCACTGGGGACAGTCCCGGGAAGACGCTTGAGCAGGCCCAGTGGTTGAATCAAGTGGAGTCCTACATTGCTGAGCAGAGAAGGGGTGACCGGATGCAGCCCCAGGCCCCCAGCAGGGGCTGGCATGGGGAGGAGGACGTGGTGGTAGCAGCAGGCCAGGAAGGAGAAGTGGAGGAAGAGGAAGAGGTGGAAGAAGAAGAGGAAGAAGATATGAGTGAGGTGTTCGAATACGTACCTGTGTTTGACCCGGTGGTGAACTGGGGCCAGACCTTCAGTGCCCAGAACCTTGACTTCCAAGCCCTGAGGACTGACTGGATTGATCTGAGCTGTAACACATCTGGCAACCTGCTGCTTCCAGAGCAGGAGGCCCTGGAAGTGACACGGGTCTTCCTGAGAAAGCTCAGCCAGAGGACCCGGGGGTAAGGTAAAGGGCTTCCCTGGGGCTGGGGCAGGGGTATATGTATGGTAACCGCTGTCTTCAGGAGGCCCTGACCTGTGGACGGAAAGCAGGGTTCCCACTGCAGGAGTAGACCTTTGCTGGTATTCTGGGCTGTGAGAAGGTTGCATGGCTTCACCCTGGCTGAGCTGAGGACTAGCAAGGCTTGGTCGATGGCATCTGCCTTCTGAGAAGAAGCTTGGGAAGAGAGAAGCATGCAAAACAGGCTGAAAACTTCAGCCACAACCTCAGATGGGGGTTAGAGGGCGTGGTTAGAGCTCTGCTCTCCCTCACCTCTCCTGCTGTCCTGCCCCTCATAGGTGTCCCCCCCCCCCATTATACCCTCTCTCCCTTTATACGTTCACTTGTTTAATCAATGGGGCGAAAATTCACATCCTATTAAACTCAGTATGCTGGTTTTAAAAGTACCTTCCCAGTGGAGTTGAGCCGTCACTAGTGTCCCAGGGCATTCCCATTCCCTTCGTATTAGCGTGGGTTCCCGCGCCCACACCAGCCAGGCAAGGGCTGCCCTACGAAGCTGTGTCCCCGCCCTTTTCTTTTCGAAATAGGGTCTCAGTGAGTTATTGAGGCCGACCTTGAATTCATGGTGTAGCTCAGGCCTGGAACTTGAGATCCTCTTGCCTCAGCCTCCAGAGGAGCTGGGCTTACAGGCCTGCACCTCACGACCTGAGGACAGGGAAGGGAGAGGAGAGGAAAAGGCCCTCCCTGCTAGTTACGATTGAACGATTCTTTCCCACCGTGGTTATCCTAGTGTGCTGTAGAGCAGAGCTGCCCCGCCTACCCAAGTGCATCCTGCACCTGTAACTGCCCTGCCTCTGCTCCTCCCACCCCACATTCTTGCCAGGCTCTGGTACCCACTGTTCTACTCCGTGCTTCCCTGAGACCTTTATTGCTTCCACGTACAAATGAAGGCACGTGGTATTTGCCTTTCTGTACCTAAGTTATTTGTCCTACAATTCTATCCACACTGCCGTGAAAGGATTCTGCCGTTGATGGCTAAATAATAGTCCAACCTATATATGTGACCAATGTTGCTTACTCACTCACTTATGGAGAAACGCTTTGGCGGTTGTGACTGGAGCCACGGTGCACACATGAGGGCGGGTGACTTTAACGTGCTAACTTTTGTGCCTTGGACAGTAGGCTAGCTGGAGCATAGGTAACTCTAGTTGTAGTTTTTTGAGGAACCTCTATGATTTTTTTTCCTGTACTAACGTACACTCCCACCAGCGTGGAAGAGAGTCACTGTTCATCTGCATCCTCCAATGGCTGTAACTCTGTTATTGTATTTTAGTCATCTTGACAGCTGTCAATCTTGCTGGGTGAAATGGTATCATTTTGATCTTACCCTGATGGTTAACCATACTGAATATTTTTTTCACGTACTTGTTAACCATTTTAAAAAAAGATTTACTTATTTTATATGTATGAGTGTTTTAGCTGTCTGTATGTAAGTACATTGTGTATGTGCCTAGTGCCCTAAGGGACCAGAGAAGGGTGCTAGATGCTTTGGAACTGGAATTATGGATAGTTGTGAGCCACCATGGGGCATTGGGAAGCAAATGCGGGTCCTTTGGAAGGTCAAGTGCTCTTAACCATCAAGTCATCTTTCTAGCCCATCTACCCCCACTTTTTGATCTTGTTTGGTTTGGAGGGTTTTTTTGACATAGAGTTTCACTTTGTTGCCTAGGCCAGCCTTGGTTTGTTTTTTGTTTTTTGTTTTTGTTTCTGTTTTTTGGTGGCCCTCCTGGGTCCTCTTCCTAAATGCTAGGATTACAGTCATATGTGCTACCATGCCTGACTTTTTGTTTTTGTCTGTGGACTAGAACTCACTATTTGGATGGGGCTAGCCTTGGACTCATAAGCAGAACTCCTGTTTCTGCCTCCCAAAGTCAGGAATTATAAGCAGACACCTGGCTTTTGGTGGGTTTTGTTTTGTTTTTTAGATGAAGTCTTGAGCCCGTGTGGGCCTGGAATGTAGGTCATGCCTCACTGTATACTTGGTGATCTTTGAAAAGGGTAGCTCTCTGTTTCCAGATAGGGAGATGCCTCAGTGGGCAAGAGCTGAGATAAAGCCTGGCGTGGCATTGCATGCCTGAAATCCCCGTGTTGGTGCACAGAGATGGGGAGAGCTGTGAGATCTCCGTTCACCTGGGTGTGCCGCTCCCTCTAGTTTGGCTTGGCCGTACTTGTTCACTTTGGCTTTTTGTTGTCTGAGCTTTGAGGCTGGTCAGACAGTCTCTGCCCAGAGCAATGTCCTGAAGCATTCGTTACCTGGGTGTTTTCCTTAGCAGTGCCGTCATTTCTGCTCCTAAATAGAAATGTTTGAGACTGAGTTGATTTTTGAGCAAGTATGGGCTTCATTCTAGTCTTCTGCGCATGCGGTTTCTGCTTTCAGAAGGCACTGTCCCCTAAACAAGGCATGCTCTGCTGCCTTTGCTGCCAACCAGGTGGCTGGAAATGCCTGACTTATTTCCAGGTTCACTCGTCTCCTCCATTGATCGACATCTGTGGGTTGTTGTTGTTTTGAGTACCCTGTGTTGGGTGAGTGTGCTTAAAACTGTAGTATCCTCTTGGTGGATTTTTCCTTTAATCAAAGTGACCTTTGTCTCTTCTGACTGCTTTGGTTTGAAGTTTGTCTCTAGATGTTATAGCAGTATCTAATATATTGCTATATTATCTGTATATAGATAATATATCTGTATATATGTAATATATCTAATATTACACCTGGTTTCTAGTTCATTTGCTCAGCGCACCTTTACCATCCTTTCAGCCTAAGGTAGTGTCTTTACTTGATGGAGACGTGTGCTTCTTGGAGGCAGCAAATAGGAGAATCCTGGTTTTTTTTTTTTTTTTGTTGTTGTTTGTTTGTTTTGTTTTTAAGATTCATTTTTATTTAAAAAGTTTTTAACCCTTATTACCCTTATTTTTACTTTATATGCATGGGTATTTTGCCTGCATGTATGTCTATGAACCATATGTGTACAGTGCCTGCAGAAGCCAGAAGAGGGTGTTTGGTCCCCTGGGGCTGGTTTTGCAGATGTTCATCAGCTGCCGTGTGGGTGCTGGACCCAGCACAGGTCCTCTGGAAGAGCAACCAGTGCTCTTAACTGCAGAGTCATCTCTCCAGACCCACGATTTATTTTAAATTGTTTGTATATGGGGTGGGGTGGGGGTGCATGTGTAAGTGTAGATGCCCTCAGTGTTTAGAAGAGCCTATCAGATCCCTTGGAGCTGGATGATTGTCAGCCACCTGATGTGGGTGCCGGGAACCCAATTCAGGTGCTCTGAAAGAACAGCAATCATTCTTAACCAATGAGCTTTCTGTCCGGTCCCTGTATCCGTATTTCTTGTTTTGTTTTGTTTTGAGACAAGGTTTCTCTGTGTAGCCCTGGCTGTTCTGGAACTCACTTTATTGTAGACCAGGCTGGCCTCGAACTCACAGAGATCCACCAGCCTCTGCCTCCCAAGGGCTGGGATTAAAGGCGCATGCCACCACTGCCCAACTTGTTGGTTTTTTTCTTTTTCCTTAATGTGGGTCAGTTTCTCAAGGAATCTGTCACAAGACCCCTTATATTGATTCTTAGTGCTATAAAAGGCCTTAAAAACCATTCTACATTTAAAGATGAAGGAGTGAGTCTCAGGGAGGTTGTATCTCTTGCATGAGCCTCTACAGCCAACCAAGGGCAGAGCAAAGACGAAACTAGGCCCTCCTGACGACTGGCCCGCAGGCTTCTACCAGTCGCCCTCTGCCCACTCTAGCCCCCTCTGTACCTCAGGAGATACCAGCTGCAGCGCATCGTCAACGTGGAGAAGCGCCAGGACCGGCTGCGTGGAGGGCGCTACCTCCTGGAGCTTGAACTGCTGGAAGGCCAGCGCCTGGTGCGCCTCTCAGAGTACGTGTCCACTCGAGGCTGGCGGGGAAGTGACAGCATTGGTGGGGAGGACACGGAAGCCCGGAACCTGCAGGGCCTGGTCTGGAGCCCACGCCGCCGCCGCAGACACGTGCTGAATGTCCAGGATCCAGAGCCAAAGCTGTGCTGGCCCCAAGGTTTCTCCTGGAACCATCGAGCTGTGGTCCACTTTATTGTGCCTGGTAAGCTTTAGCAGAATGGGGGTCTTGATGATCACCATGAGCAATGGGGCTGTTTTCTTGATTTGATCTCCCAAGGATTTGTGAGTAAAGCCACGTCGCCATTGAGGAACTGGGATTCACAAAAGAAAACAGAATAATGTTTCTGTTTCTTGTTTTCTGATGGAGCTGAGATCACTGCTTTTTGTCCTGCTAGGTCTCAGGGTTGGGTGTGAGCATCAACTTGGGTTGTTGTTGAAGAAATAAGAGTGAGGGTATTATATAGAGTGGGTTTTGTTTTGATTATTCTTTGTGGTGCCGGAGATCAAATCCAGGGCCTGGCACAGGCTAAGCAAGGCATGGAGCTGCACCTCCAGCCCTAGAGTGGTCTTTCCAGTGAGAAAGGAGACCACAGACAGTGTGTAAGAGTGAAGGAGAAGAGGTGAGGTGGGAGTAAGATGGAGAGGTAGCAGGTCTGTTCAAGCTGGGCAGGGTTGCTGCCCTGAGTCCCACCCACGACTGTCTCCCAGATACTGCCTGGGAGGGGTTCAGGAGCTACAGAAGGGGCTGTCAGCCCCGCCCCTCCCTAGGGTCTCTGTGCTTCATGCTAATGATTCCTGTAGTTGCACTGTCCCCTGGCAGAGGTCGACGGGACTCCTGAGTTGGGTCAGAGCTGAGAGATGTTCGCCTTTCCTTAACGCTGCTGTTTTCTCCCTGCCTGACCTCCCTGGATAGTGAAGAACCAGGCTCGCTGGGTGCAGCAGTTCATCAGAGATATGGAGAGCCTGTCCCAAGTCACCGGCGACCCACATTTCAACGTCATTATCACAGACTATAGCAGTGAGGACATGGATGTGGAGAGGGCGCTGAAGAGGTCCAGGCTGCGGAGGTGAGGAAGACCTGGCTGCAGCCAGCTTGTCACCTTTCCACATCCCAGGACTGCTGGTCAGGGCAGAACCGGAAGTTGCAGCCAGCTTTCCTGAGTCCCAGTGTCCAGCTTTACACCCCTGCCCACAACCCAGGGTCACCCACAACCCAGGGTCACCCACAACCCAGGAGTAGCCACAACCCAGGAGCACTCACTCTCTCTGTTTTGTGCCTTCCACCTTCCTTCGGGGAGCCCCACAGCTGAATCCTCACACGCCTCCTTCTCTTCCTGCAGCTACCAGTACCTGAAGCTGACTGGAAACTTTGAGCGCTCCGCTGGACTACAGGCTGGCATCGACCTGGTGAAGGTAATGGGCCTCAGGGAGGCTTGGGAAGGTGCTCAAGAGTAGTTAAGAGACAGAGAGGCATTTGGAAGGTGTAAGGTAGCCAGCTCCTAAGAAAGGGATTGGGTCACAGGACCGTGCTTGTCACTGTCCATCACTGTAACAGGATAACCTGAGCGTCCTCAAGGAATTTAACTCTTTTTTTTGTTTTTTGTTTTTTGTTTTTGTTTTTTGAGACAGGGTTTCTCTGTGTAGCTTTATACCTTTCCTGGATCTCACTCTGTAGACCAGGCTGGCCTCAAACTCACAAAGATCTGCCTGCCTCTGCCTCCTGAGTGCTGGGATTAAAGGCGTGTGCCACCACCGCCCGGCCTCATCGACTTTCTATTGCTGTGATAAACACCATGACCAAAAGCAACTTGGCAAGGAAAGGGTTTAATTGGTTCATGCATCTGGGTCCCAGTGGACCACTGAGGGAGGTCAGGGCAGGATCTCAGGCAGGGTCCTCAGGTCCTAGTGGATCACTGAGGGAGGTCAGGGCAGGATCTCAGGCAGGGTCCACGAAGGAGCTGTGCTTACTGGTTTGCTCTTCATAGCTTGCTCAGCTTCCTTTCTCTTCAATTTACTTTTTTAAATTAAAAACTATTACAGGTGGGCTGGAGAGATGGCTCAGAGGTTAAGAGCACTGGCTGCTCTTCCAGAGGTCCTGAGTTCAATTCCCGGCAACCACATGGTGGCTCACAACCATCTGTAATGAGATCTGACGCCCTCTTCTGGCCTGCAGTGTGGGCATTTATGCAGGGCAGAACACTGCATACATAACAAACAAACAAATAATAAATAAATAAATCTTTAAAAAATTACAGATGGTTGTGAGCTGCCATGTGGGTGCTGAGAATCAAACCCAGGTCCTCTGGAAGAGCTCCAGTGTTCTTAACCACTGAGCCATCCGCTAGCCCCCCATCTTGCTTTCTCATACAGAGGTGGCACCATCCACAATGGTCTGGACCCTCCTGCATCCATCATGAATCAAAATGCCCCACAGACTCGTCCAAAGGTCAATGTGATGGAGGCATTTTCTTAATTGAGGTGGTTCTTCCTAGATAACCCTAGCTTGTATCAAGTTGACCAAAAACAAAACAAAACAAACAAACAAACAACAAAGCCAATTAGCTTGCTGAATTGAATTAAGCTAAGATTTGTTTGTTTATTATTTGTGATGTTGGGAATTGCACTCAAGGCCTTGTGCATGCTAGGCAAGCGCTCTCCCACCCAGCTCCTCCCCAGCTCTGAGGAGAAGGTTCATTTGGTCTGTGGTTCCAGTCTACGGTCATTTTGCCCCAGTGCTTTGGGGCCGTGGTGAGGGAGTGAATCACGGCACAGAACACGTGGTCAAGGACACTGTACTTCGTGGCAGCCGAGAAGTGAGAAAGAGGGGGGCTAGGCTCCCAGAATCCGCACTCTTCCTGGTGACGTACCTTCTTCCCACTAGGCCCCGCCTCCTACGGGTTCCCCAAGCTCCCAGCAGCACCACAGGCCGGAAATCAATCCTTTGTCACGTGGCCTCTGGGGGACACTTTGAAACCTTAGCAAGGCGCATCCTTGGCACTGCATTGCAGACCCAGAATGCAACGGGACTAAGTAAATAGCAAGGACGTGTTTCCCCAGGTGTCAGAATCCTCAGACTCCATAACACATGGGACAGAAGTCAGTATTGTGGTACATGCCTATAATCCCAGCTCCGAGGAGGCTGAGGCAGGGGGAGCATGGGTTGAGGCCAACCTGGACTACATAACAAATCCCAGACTAGTCTTCCAAGATTCTGTCTCCAAAGAAAGTGGGGAAGGAGTCTGAATTCACCCTGTGATGTGAGGACTCAGCCCTGCTATCCAGGGTTGTGGAAATATGCCTACTGTTTAGCTTCGTGTAAGTTGTCAGTCACTCCAGTAGGGAAGAACCCAAGGATTCCTCTAGAGCAGTATGGTTCTCAGCCGGTGGTGAACCCCTTGACAAACCTCTGTCTCCAAAAATTTTTACATTATGATTCATAGCAGTAGCAAAATTACAGTTATGAAATAGCAACAAATAAGTTTATGGTTGGGGATCATCACCACCTGAGGAACTATATTAAAGGGTCGCAGCATGGGGAAGATTGAGAACCGCTGCTCTGTAGAGAGTGGCCTCGTCTCCCAGGTCTGGTCCAGAGCTCTGCTGACCTTGCCTTCTCCATCCCCAGGATCCACACAGCATCATCTTCCTCTGTGACTTGCACATCCACTTTCCAGCAGGAATCATCGATACCATCCGGAAGCACTGTGTAGAGGGCAAGATGGCCTTTGCCCCCATGGTGATGCGGCTGCACTGTGGGGCGACCCCACAGTGGCCTGAGGGTGAGCCTTGCCCTGGGTGAGGGAGGAAGAGGCACCCTCTGGCCTTGGTGTTCAACCCCACGGCTGGAAAAGTTTATACCTAAGCATCAGCATCTTCCCCATCCTGCCTTCCTGTGCTCTCTGAACTTTGGGCAGACCCCAGGCTCTACAGCGGCCCTTGCCCCTCCTCCCCAGCATGCATTCACCAGACAGCCGTGAAGCACTTGCTGTGGGCTGGACTCTGTGCCCAGGAAGACGGGAAGGTGGAGAGATGACGTAGAGGAGAAAGCCAACTCCCAGCGGCCAGAAGGGCTATAGTGAGGTTGTGACATTAGTCTATGGTCACTGCTGTGTTTGCCGAACCTCAGACCTTGATGGGGGGGGGGCGGTTGTTCCTCCAGACAGTCCAGGGACTTCCTTAGCCGACAGTCTTCCCGCCTCTGCCGCCCAGCTCTCTACCTTCAGAAGAGCCTGTGGGAACCCAGCATCCAGCTCGTCTCAGCAGAGTGTCTTGTCTGTCCACAGGCTACTGGGAGGTCAATGGATTTGGACTGCTTGGCATCTACAAGTCAGACCTGGACAAGATCGGGGGCATGAACACCAAGGAGTTCCGAGACCGCTGGGGAGGCGAGGACTGGGAGCTTCTGGACAGGTGACGCGGGAGCAGGGCCTTTGGGGACCTGCTGGAGTTCCAGGCCCAGGGCAGTGAGGCCAGAGCCGCAGAGCACGAGAAAGCATACTGGCCTGGGAGCTCCCAGAGGCTGGCTTCACTGACACTCGGGCCTTATATCCAGCAGAGGGGATGATACTCCCGCGGCGTGTCACAGACTGAGTGGCTAGTTGAGTTGTCGGAGGTAAAGCAAGAGATTGGAGCTAAGCAGTGAAAATGATGATGTTCTTGGGACCAGGTGAGGCACTCGGGAGCTTTCTCCCCAGCCAGGGATCGGACTCTTCCCAGACACAGCTGCCTGGAGGAGGGGCTGAAAGCTGTGAGAGGACATGGGGGAGACCGGCCAAGGGTTAGGAGTGAGTCGGGAGCCACAAAATAGGCAGTATGGACCATTAAATGACAACAGGATATCTAAGGGGGGGTCTGGATTCCTGGAGGTGAGAAAGGAGGTGTTTTGAGAAGAGGAACAGCTCAGAGAAGGGGAGGACTGGGCGTATAGAGCACTCGCCTAGCATGAATGAGGCCTTAGGCTCAATCCCCAGTGTACTAAAGGAGGGGATGTGTGTGTGTGTGTGTGTGTGTGTGTGTGTGTGTGTGTGTGTGTGTTCATCACTTTTGCCATCACTGTGACAGAGTACCTCACTAAAGCAACTTGAGGGAAGAAGAGCTGGCAGCAGGTTCTTGGCAGGGATGGCAGGGATGGCATGGTAGCATTCGTAGAGACGAGAACTCCTGACATCTTGGGCAAACTAGGAAGCAGAGAGAAAGAAACTTAGCCCGGAACTAAGACAGACTAAACCACATAACCCAGTGCATACCATGTGTTTGCATATGCTTGTACATTTGTATTCTTAGCCTGGTGTGGTGGCACATGTTACTAATCCCAGCACTGGGGAGGCTGGGGGCCAGCCTGGGCTACACAGCAAGAGCCTGTCTCAATCCCCCATCCCCAAAAAAGGAAAGGAAAGAGAGAAATGAAAGGACACAGTGGAGTGGACTTAGGAGCAGTGGACTTGGCAGGTGGGCCAGGAAAGTGCTCTAGCAAGAAGCAGGGTTGTGTGGATGCCCGTGGCCTCCCGTGGATGCTGGGCTGCAAGAGTGGGAGGAACCTGCTGCAATGAGAAGGTTTCTCCCTGTGTTTGCTGTGAGCCCTCTTTCCCAAGAGAAGGGGAAGGAAGAGGATGCTACCTTGAGATGTGACCTCAAGGGAGGAACTGAGAGGGAGAGGAAGCCTGTAACTGCTGGAAGGGTGTCCACAGAAGGAGGAAGGGACGAGGCAGGGGCACCAGGGACATGCTACTTCCTGAGAGGGAGGGCAAGGTGCAGCCACCAGCCTCTGGGTTATTCTAATTGGCGGGTGAGGTTCAAGCCCAAGGCTTCATTCATCCTCCTCACCAAACGCTGTGCTCGGTGCAGCTGTCTCTGTTTCTCAGAGGGGAAACGGCTCGTGAAGAGTAGTTAATTCCTTGTCCCTTCTCTTCCTGTAAAGCATCAGAGGCCTGAAAATCAGACCCCTCTCTGATTTCCCGCTGGAGGGAGGAAAAGGAAGAGTACTGAACTGCTGAGAATGAAAGTGGGGTGAGGAGAGGTTCCGTCACAGGAAGCCACATCACAGTAGACCCCAGAGCGGGTGGCAGCCCAGTGTGGCTGTTGCTGTCACACGTGACCTTCATGCTGGCCTCTGTGCTTTGATGCAGACCTCCAAAATAGTTCTTACCCCTCCCGCTGTCTTTGAGACCTGAGCAAAGAGCTGCTCTGGTCCCATCTACTTGCAGAGCTGTTTGAAGTATAGGCCTCCTAGAAAAGGGGCCCTCCCCTGGTGGCTGTGCAAAGAGAACATTGCCTAGCCTTGGGTTTGGTCTCCAGTACTGCCAGGAAAACAGCCAGACTGTGTGACATACACCGGTAATCTCAGTTTTCAGGAGGTTGAGGCAGAAGAATCTTGAGTTAGAGGCCAGCCTGGGTGTGGTGATATATTGTGCACCCCAGTAAAACTTATCTGGGGATCAGAGGACAAAGCCAGCCCTAGATCAGACATAGAGGCCAGACAGTGATGGCACACACCCTTAATTCTTTCCCTCGGGAGAAGACAGAGATCTGTCTGGTTCTCTGTGAGTTCAAGGCCACACTGAGAACAGAGAGAGCCACGCATGGTGGCACACAGCTTTAATCCCAGTACTTGAGATCTCATGCCTTTGCTTGGGAAGCACACACGCCTTTAATCCCAGGAAGTAAGACGGCAGGGCAGAAAAAGGTAGATAAGGCGTGAGGAAACGGGAACTCACGCTCTTTAGACTGAGGATTTCATAGAGGTAAGAACTTGTGGCTGGCTTGTTCTGTTTCTCTGATCTTTCAGTTTTCAGTTTTCGCCCCAATATCTGGCTCCAGGTTTTTTTATTAAAAGACCATTTAAGATTTGTGTTACACCTGGGAAACATAAGATGATTCCCCCCACTCAACAAACAGACAGGAACAGGGAAAGTCTGTGGGTTGTTTCTCCAGTTCCGGTCTCCTGATACTGTAAAGCAACTGGTGTATGCTGGGAACTGTGCTGAGTGCTGCAGATCCATCATCGTGTGTGTGTGTGTGTGTGTGTGTGTGTGTGTGTGTGTGTGTGTGTGTGTGTGAGAGAGAGAGATTAGAGAGGATGGGTCTATATAGATATCCACATTTATAAGATTATTGTCCTCTTCTAGAGCGGGGGGGGGGGGGGGGGGGGGGAGGAGTGTGTCTTTGATAGGCAACTTTCTGAGTCACTGGGCTGTGACTGCAATCAAGGCAGGTTGGCTCCACTGTACCTGGCTGGCTTTTTGCCCCAAGGGAAGTGACCAGAGGAAGGAGGGCAGGATCTGACAAAGATGTGGAAGGGTCCCTCGGGGGCTCAGTTGCTCCTGGACGCCTGTTGCCTGGGTGCCTGTAGCGTTCCCTGTAGCGTTCCCGCTTCCACGGCTCACACTGCCCTCTCTCCTCCAGGATCCTCCAAGCAGGCCTGGAAGTGGATCGGCTCTCCCTCAGGAACTTCTTTCACCACTTCCATTCCAAGCGCGGCATGTGGAACCGCCGCCAAATGAAGATGCCGTGACCCCCAGGGACAGCTGCTTCCAGCCTCTTGACTAGCAGTTGACCTCGAGGAGGGAATTACGAGGAACAGAAGCCTCAGCACTAATTGCCTTCTCCACCAGGAGCCGTCCCTTCGTGCAGGGACGAGTGCCGAGGCCCCTCTGCCACTCACTGAGTTGACAGATGCACAGGATGGGCAATGAGGTCAAGAAGAAAACACCTGCTTGAGTAGAATGCCATCGTGTCCACAAAGGTGCATTCCTAGGCCCCGGCGCTCCTCATGGGGAGCACTGACCATGAACCAGAAACTTCAATGGGACAGATTTTATTTGGGGTGGAGGTGTGTGGCGGGGGGGGGGGGGGGGGATAATTTTTTTAACAGAGTATGAAGACTTTTGTCTAGACCCAGCGCTGACTGGGAGTGAAGCTGCGCATAGCCGACCTCAGACCCACTGAGATGCTGGTCCCATGCGGAATACCTCAGCTCCCGGCTCAGTCTGTGCCTTCCAAACACACACGTGTCTCCTGGTAGCCACTGAACAGCTGGCCACCAGCTGGGGTATTAGCCCAACTCCTACAGATGGAGAGTTCTTTAGTGGAAGGCCAACTTGGGCGGCATCTTCCTTCTGTGACAGGCTGCAGGGTGAGAATGAGTGGGCATGGGCCCATCCTCCCCAGTGTCCGACACGTGGGCTGTGTGGAACCAGGGAGGTCGTGCAGGCCGAGAAATGCCCCTCCTCCTTTATCTCATCTGCCAGGGAAGACCTGGAGATGATAGGGAGGTGCCACCAAAGGCGGCATGGATAGATAGGCTCTCACCTGCTTATGTGAGAATTTGGGAGGGACTCAGGCAGGGGGAGACAAAAAGGGAAGAAGATGTATACTGTAAGCTTAGCACTCCTGTGGCCTTGCCTTCCTGCGGAGAGAGCCCCAGCCTCCTGGCCCTGAGGAGATGAGGAGGTGAAACCTGGCCATCTGATAAGGGGCAGGGTAACGTATGGGAGGGGGGCAAGGCAGGAAGAACTGAAAGATGGTGAGTCTCGGGGGACAATAGCCGTAACCTTTCTGTCTTTGGCTACCCCTTCTGTCCCCTGAGGTCACATACTTATCTTGCACTAATAGTCCCGATGCTCCGTGGCTGGGACTTTCTACTGTTGCTGCTGCTGCTGCTCATTCGCCAGTGGTGCGTTGGATGCTTGGGTATTAAACCCAGTCTGTGAAGAGGGCTCAGCGCAGTGAGCGCCCTTGCTGCCTCGAGAAAGGGCTGCACCCCGCAGAGCCGGCCTACCATGCTGTGAACGAAAGTGCACGCGCAGGCAGCATTTGGAGCTGCAGGACCCACGTGGTGGGCTCTGTGGGTGCCATGAATGGTTTGGCACGTGCAAAGTGGGGCCGCCTGGAGACCCCCCCCCACCGGGCCTTGGCTCTTTCTCAGCCCCGCTCTGGCCTTCTGCCCTTTAGAAAGGCACATAGGAAGCAGGCTAGGGCTGCAGTTGGAGAGCTGGAGGGCCAGGCTTCTCTCTACAGCCGTAGATTCTTGGAATTGTGCTGGAAGGCCAGAGCCAGTCCCAGCCGCCCTCCTGCTCTGTTTCTGAGGACTGGACGCTCCCTGGGCCTCCCCCACCCGACCCCTGCGCATCACCTCCCTCCCAGGTCTAGTGCCTTGTGTTTGATGTCTGTTACCTCCTTACCATCTGCCTTAAGGGAGAGGAGAATGCTGTGGGGAGGGGGAGGGAAGAGGGCCTAAACTCAGCCTCATAGGAAACAAAGGCTGTTTTCCTGTTGCCCAAGAGCCAGCGGACGACACTGGACACTCGTGTCCCTCAGCCGTCTGCTCCATGACAGGCTAAGGACTGCCCGTGGCCTTCCGCCTTGGTGCTTGCCGGCAGAAAGGACAAGCTTCCTGTGTGGCAGTGTGCTTGGGAAGGACACCACACTGTCCTGACTCTGTCACGGTCTCAGCAGCCCAGGTGAGTGGAGGTCGCAGCCTCAGCTAGAGAGGCTTCTCCCTGCCTGAAGAAGGCTGGCTGGGGCCATGCAGCTGTAGTCCCAGTACTCGGGATGCTGAGACACGAAGATCAGGCGTGCAGGGCCAGCCTAGGCTACTTAATGACGCTGTCAAAATAAATAAATACGAGAAAAATCTTTTCTGAGTGAATTGAAGGTGCCCTGTTAATGCTTTGCAAGCATGAGTTGGCTCTCCTAGTTGCCTTTGGCCCAGGCAATTTTTTACTTTTTATTTTTTCAGGATTTTTAAAAAATTTTATTTTATGTTCATTGGTGTTTTGCGTGCATGTATGTCTGTGTGAGGGTGTAAGATCCCCTGGAATTGGAGTTACAGACAGGTGTGAGCCACCATGTGGGTGCTGGGAATTGAACACAGGTCCTCTCAGCCAGTGCTCTTAAGCGCTAAGCCATCTCTCCAGCCTCTATTTTCGAGATTTTATTTTATGTGTATGGATATTTTGCCTGCATGTATGTCTGTGCACCATCTGAGTGCCTGGTGCCCATGGAGGCCAGAAGAGGGCACCGGATCCCCTGGGACTGGAGTTGCCGATGTATGAGTCACCATGTGGGGGCTGGGCATTGAACCCAGATCATCTGGAAGAGCAGGCAGTGTTAACTAACCACTAAGCCATCTCTCTAGAACCCCATTTAAAAAAAAAAGTTTTAGACAGGTTTAGTGGTGCCTTTAACCCCAGCACTCCAGAGGCAAAGGCAAGTGGATCTCTGTGAGTTCAAGTCCACCTGGTCTACATAGTTACATGGGTGAGGCCTTATCTCAAAAAAAAAAAAAAAAATTAAAGTTAAACTTTTTCATTTAAAGTGTGTGTGGTGTATGCATTCCATGTGTCGGTCAGAGGGCAGCTTTCAGTGGTTGGCTCTCCCCCACCCCATACCATATGGAGTCCTCAGGCTTGGCAGCAAGCACCTTTACTCACTGAAAATTTGTCTTCTTGAAGCATTACACCATTAGTGTGAAAAGTACAGTAGGTTTATAGTAGAGTCTTTAAAAGTGTATGTGTGTGTTCATCAGTCCAGAGCTCAGTGACCTGTTTGTGCAGATGACAATGATCCCTTTCCAGGACACAGATGACGAGAGCATCCACACACCAGCCTGACTCAGAGCCCACGTGACTGAAGACAGCAACACTAACTTGGTGGATTTTCAGATATCTTTATAGATAGATTCCCATTTTGCAGAAAGGAAAACTGAGGCTTGGAGCAGAGGGTAGGAATGCAGTGGAAGCAGAGTCTGCAGGCCATGTAGACTCTGATTAGCAGACCCAATCACTGCTGCTGGAGGAAAGGGTAGCTGTTGCAGAGGCTGAGCTCTGGCCTCCAGGCCAAGACGCGATTACATCACCCAGTAAAACTGCACAACTGAATTCAGGTGCTGTGGGCAGGAAACAGGGGCATCTTCATTGCTCTTGAAGCTCTCCTGGAGGCTGTGGAAAGTGCTAGTTAGCCTCACCGGTCAGGGACTAAGGCTGAAGCAGTTCCAGACCCGGTTCCTTCAGGGAAAGTAGACAGACAAAAGACAAAGAAAGGGTGGGGCCCAATGAGGCTCCTCCAGGTGAAGTGAGCACAGAATGGTGTCATTCAGCAGTCTGCAGCCAGCTCCCAGGGGGCCTTGTGGAGGCTGCTGCTACCTCGTGCTGTACGGCAGTGTCCAGCACTGTCAAACCCCAAGTCGAAGCCACAGCTCTATCTTTTTCTTGCTAACAGGCCACAACAGCCACGAACCACATTGACCCTCCACCCCACCCCCAAAAAGTCTACCTAAAAACGGGCTGGGTGTGGCACACCTGTCGTCCATGGTTACATTGGGAGTTTAAGTCTAGCCTGGGTTACAAGAGGCACTCCCTGAAAACAAACAGCAGAAGAACTGAAGGACCATCACTCCTTCAGAGTAAAGGCCTCGGGGCAGGCCTCACTCAGTCCCCCTCACGGTACGGTACATGTACTGACTTGTGGGAGACTCAATCATGTAACATCACATCACTCATGGTGCATGTACTGTGGGAGACTCAATCATGTAACACATCACATCACTCATGGTGCATGTACTGTGGGAGACTCAGTCATGTAACACATCACATCACTCATGGTGTATGTACTGTGGGAGACTCAGTCATGTAACACATCACATCACTCATGGTGCATGTACTGTGGGAGACTCAATCATGTAGCACATCACATCACTCATGGTGCATGTACTGTGGGAGACTCAATCATGTAACACATCACATCACTCATGGTGTATGTACTGTGGGAGACTCAGTCATGTAACACATCACATCACCCATGGTGCATGTACTGTGGGAGACTCAATCATGTAACACATCACATCACCCATGGTGCATGTACTGTGGGAGGCTTACACATGTATCCCACCACTCATGGTGTATGTACAGTGCAAGGCCTATCAGCCCTTCAAGAACTCCCTTGTCTTAAGGCCTCTAGACCCTCCCCCTTGGTGTGGGGAGGGAGAGCCCTCCTACCCCAACTGCCAGAGGCAGAGAAGGTCAGTTGTGAGCCCGTGGATCTCACCTGGGACCTAGGTAGGGATTAAACAGGATTGCTGGAGGTCCTGGCAGCCATGGAGCCTGTCTTGTGTGCCCCGAAAGCAGTGATAAAAATGTTGATGACCACAGTAATGAAGACCAGGGTGGTGGCAGCGTTGTTGAGCTGGTTTAGGCGCCATTGGTTTGCTACCTCATTCAGGTTCAGCCTGGCTGTGGAGACAAGGGGATCCGGGTGGGTCGCGGGTGGATCTGGCGGGGCTGAAGCCTGGAGCTTCCCTCTCTCCACCCATGAATTTGGAGACAGCTTGAGAGACCCACAAGGAAGAAATCACTGGCCTGAAATGTGTTTGGGTCTCCTGAGCAGCACATGAGGCATCCCACATGTGTGTCACAGAAAGGGGATCGGGAGCCAAAGCATCATCTAAGAGGGGAGGCGTGCTTGCTGTATAGAAGACTGCCACCAGCTAGTGGGTCAGTCATTCAGCAGGTGTCGAGGAGTGCCCACCCATGGGATATGAGGAGAAAGAGGTGCCCTCACTGTGGCATCTGTTGCTTGGGAGCTATAGAGAGGGCTGGCTCCGTTAGGTGTCTAGAACGTTTCATGTGGGATGCAGGGGCCTTTCCTACCACCAGGGGGCACCAAGGCAGAGAGTGACTGCAGGCTGGGCTCCTTACCAATGACCACGAGAAGAATGCCAATGACTACTTGCAGAATCAGAGAGATGCTGATGAGGGTGATGAGGGTGGTGTAGTACTCTAAGGAAGGCCCCTGCTCCAGCACCACTTTCAGCCGCGTGGCATTGGACATAAAGAGCGCCACATCCAGCATGCTCTCTGCCACGCTCTTCTTGGTGGCATAGTGGTTCAGATTGAGAGGCTGGTTCCCTCGGGGGTTGGCATGCCGGCGCTGTAAGAGAGGAGATTCTGTTAGAGGGGCCGTGAGGGATTGGAAAGAAGACAGGGGCTTTAATACACTTCCCAAAGGAGATGGAATGTCCTCTTGGGTGACAGTGACGGCCTCCCTGCTCACTTTATGACCTGAAACCAATGAAGGGTTGGATGGATGAGCAGGTGATAGTAGATGGACTGTTGGATGAATGAATTGGTGGCGGGAACCTCTTTGGACTGCTAAGCTCCGAATTGATTAACGCTGCATTGTGCTATCCGCTTCACAGAGAGTCACTAGTTCCTCACACCTTCACATAGTCAGATGAAGAGAGGCAACTGAAGGAGGTCTGAGGGCTGAGTGAAATGGAAATGACACTTCCTCCGGAATGGCTGGCCCTACCCTAGCCAGTGCCTAGAGCAAGAGTTCTAGAGCCTCAACCCCACTCCAGCATGCCCTGATTGGCAAACATGGGCTGTTAGAAAACTCATGTTCACAGCAATGCATACTAGTTGAAAGCTCTTAATTTTAAAACTTGGTTTTGGGAGACTGGGGATGTAGCTCAGTAATACAGCATGCCCAGACCCTAGTTTCAATTGCCCTGCTAAAATAAATTATTATTATTATTATTATTATTATTATTATTATGTTTTTTGAGACAGGGTTTCTCCATGTAGTTTTGGTGCCTGTCCTGAATCTTGCTCTGTAGACCAGGCTGACCTCAAACTCGCAGAGATCCACCTGGCTCTGCCTCCCGAGTGCTGGTATTAAAGACGTGTGCCGGGCCGGGCGGTGGTGGCGCACACCTTTAATTCCAGCATTCGGGAGGCAGAGGCAGGCGGATCTCTGTGAGTTCAAGGCCAGCCTGGGCTACCAAGTGAGTTCCAGGAAAAGCGCAAAGCTACACAAGAGAAACCCTGTCTCAAAAAACCATATAAAAAAAAAAAAAAAAAAAAAAAAAGACGTGTGCCACCACTGCCTGGCCTAAATTATTTTTTTATTATTATCTTAAAATACAATTATTTTTGAGGTATAAAATAAAGATCTTGTTTTCCCTAAGCCACTAATTCCAAAAGATGAAACCATAATATAGGCCATATATGAATCTCTGATTTAGACGGGGAAAGTCAGAGGGGATGCTACAGGATCTCTGTAGTCACTCAAGAGGATTTGGGAGATCAATTTGGCAATGGTGCATCGGGCATATGGAGTTAGAAGATACCAGAAGCAGGAAGACTATTGTGGTGTGATCTCATAAGGCATGACGGTGAGCACCTGTAATCCTAGAACTAGGCAGGCAGGGTGTCTTAGGTTTCTATTGCTGTAAAGAGACACCATGACTACTGCAACTCTTATAAAGGAAAACACTTAATGGGGTGGCGTACACTTCAGAGGTTCAGTTCATTATCATCATGATGGGTTCATGGCGGCATGCAGGCAGACATGGTGCTGGAGAAGGAGCTGAGAGTTCTACATCTTGATCTACAGGCAACAGGAAGTGAACTGAAACCCCAATATACACTGGGCATAGCTTGAGCACAGGAGACCTCGAAGCCCACTCCCACAGTGACACGCTTCCTCCAACAAGGCCACACCTACTCCAACAAGGCCACACCTCCTAATAGTACCACTCCTTTTGGGGACCATTTTTTTTCAAACCACCACACAGGTAAGAGGAGCAGGAGTTTGAGGCCAGCCTGAACTATATGAGACTCTGTTTCAAAAACACAAGGGTCAGGCTGGAGAGATAGCTCAGAGGTTAAAAGCACTAGTTGTTTTTCCAGAGGTCCTGAGTTCAATTCCCAGCAACCACATGGTGGCTCACAACCATCTGTAATGAGATCTGGTGCCCTCTTCTGGCCTGCAGGGATATATGTTGGCAGGACACTGTATACATAATAAATAAATAAATCTTTGAAACAAAACAAACAAAAGCCAAAAAACCCCACAAGGGTCAGTGAGATGGCTCAGTGGTAAAAGTCCTTGCTTCAAAGCCTGACAGCCCAAATTCAATCTCCAGGATGTAGTGTGGGTGGATGAATGATTGGGTGGGCTTGTAGATAAATGTATGCTGTGCAGGTGTATGGACTGGGAGGCGTGGATGAGAGAGACAACTTTCAGGGAGTTTGGATGTTCCTTGTGCTCAGCATGATTCCAGCAAGTTGTTCATATCCCGTCACATCTTCACATTACTCAGGTAATTAATTATGTAGAGCACGTTTGAGAAGGAGAAGCCTGTTTGGTCAGAACCTTTGGGCTTTAAAGGAAGCCAGATGTGGTAGCTCACATCTGAAATCCCAGCACTTGAGAAGCTGAGATAGGACAATTGCCATGAATATAAGGCCAGCCTGGGCTAAATTGTGTCTCAAAAATAAATAGGGCTGGCTGGCTGGCTCCACAAGTAAACATGCTTGCTGCACAAGGCCTGAGGAGTTTGATGTCTGGAACCCACCGTGGAAGGAAAAACCCACTCCTGAAAATTGTCCTGACATCTACACCTGGGCCATGGCAGGCATAATAATAGTAACAAAAATTTAAAATAAACACTAATAAGTATACCCAAGATGTCCTAAAAGTCTATTTGGATTTGAACACGGTGGCTCAGGTCTACAATCCCAATATTTAGGAAGCTGAAATATAGGCTCACTTGAAATTCAAGGCCAGCCTGGGCTACATACAAAGAGGCCCTGCCTCCACAAAGAAACAAAAAACTGCACACACACATTCAAACCGTCTATTTTTGTTTTAGGTTTGTTCTGGTTTGGTTTTACACACACACACACACACACACACACACACACACACACACAGACAAGCTAGGACCTCTCTATTTATAGCCCAGGCTAGATTCAAACTCACCATCCTCCTGACTCAGCCTCTCAGCAGAAGTATGCACTCCAGCCTTTGGCAAGTTGGGAATGCATGAGAGGAGGTGGGGGAAGT